>NC_058106.1:34648551-34961051 GCF_914725855.1 Thunnus albacares
TCTCCCCGTTTGTACAGTTCATCACGTCTAGCTCCTCTCTACGACGGCAGGCTTTTCACTCTGCCGTGACCATTTGGAAACACTTTTGAACAACTCGTACAAACTAGTTTTTTTCAAGCATCAAGCTTTCCACCAGCTCTCTCTGCCAAAAAGCCAAAATCAACTATCATTATACGTTTCATTTGAATTTCCAAAATAACTCACTTTTGCATCTTCTTGCAGCTCCTGTGTTGAATTGCCATCTCTAAACTAGCTAATCATGGACCAAATTCAAATGACGGTTGATGATGGACCATCAAACACCAACTAACTATGGATTTGATGAATGAAAACAACATTGTTTCAACTATGTTGGGAGACACTGAGAGCAGTTAAGCACCTCTCTGGATCCTGAAAGCAACAGAAAAACAAGCAGAGTACCGGGAATCAAACCTGAACAGTTTTCTGAGCTACCACCTAAACAGTCATTAAGGGAACATTTTAATGCCAAACAATCTGCCTCCACTCCATCCATTCTGAGGCAAAATAAGTCACAAAGACTCCCTTGAATAGAACAGCAGGGAGATTTATAAATTATTCTCCATTTGTCAGAATGAGCGATCGTAAATCGGAGGCATCCATCGGTGATGGTGATGCATTTCCCCTCCCTCGGTCCGCACAGTGATTATAACTCTCATTTGGTTCTCATATTACATCATTGGAAAGCTTGCCAGTGCTCAGGGCATGCATTACTTACAAACTAATGTACCCACCCAGCCCAGATACACTATCACCATGCCCTAATGTTGCCTGCTGCTCCATAATATGGCCATTATTTGCCAGCATACTGATGTTCTCTCATCATGTTTGGTAACAGGCTGAGGAATGTGCAGGCAAATAAACACTCACATGTGTAGACACACAAACTCTATTTCCTCTCCTCCTGTCTGTCTCTCTGTCTACTCATCTCTCTCCTCTCCTCTCCTCTCCTCTCCTCGTCTTGTCCCTCTCAGCCTCTCCATTTCCGAGGAGGACCTAATGAATATTTCCCTTTGAGTGGGAGAGTGTAAAACAAACACGAGCCTGGATCTCTTTTCCCTTCGCCTGGTTCCTCGGAGGGAAGATGTGAGACGCATGAAAAGGCTGTGAGACAGAAGAGCACATACAGTATTTTGGCATCTGCACTGCCTCCTCTCCTCTCACCAAATCCTCTCCAGCCCTCTGATCATCTCCCCCAAACACTGATGGCAGAGAGCAGGAGCAGGGAGGTTGAGAGAGAGACAGAGACGACACTGCAAGAACCTCTGCACCCTCACCCAAACTGAGCTGCTGATAACTCTGCAGCCAAGACTCCTGAAATTATGTGATAGTAGCACAAAAATATTAGTCTGGTATCTGATGTACGAAATGTGAGTAGATAACCCTAACACAGAGATAGATGTGGAGGTGGTTTGACAATGAAAAGCATTTAGATGAAAGAAAAGACGTGTTTATCTTGCTGGGTGAAGACATTTACCTTCAATAACCCGGGTAATTAAAGGCTTAATGGAATCATAAAACTAGCTTTTAAAAGGCTTTTACTCCATTTGCATGTGTCCTCTTCTCATATTCCAGATTTGTCTTCTGCTTTAACATTTACTTTGTTTCATCCACACTTTAAAGGTACTTGCAAAAGTCTTCATGTTAAACACGTTATGTTTCTTTCCAAAACACATGATCTGTTCACTTAGGATGTGTCAAACAGGTTTTACGCATCCCCTACCTCATAAAATATTTACTTTTTAACACTGCATTGTTGACACTGGCTTCCTCATGTGGTCTTTTATTGACACACGATGCCTTATGGCACATTACTGCCCCCCAACTGTTGAAACGACCACTACAGTTGACAGAAATGTGAATGAGCATAACTTTGGTTCCAGAAGCTTTTCATGATAATTGTAGTATAATAAAAAGTAGAAATGCTATGTAAACATCTGTATTGTAACTGTATTTAAATGACTTATAGGTAGTAATGTCCCATAATGTTTACTACAAACAGTACTGTGCTTTACCATCTTATTTTTGGGACAATATTAACTGTAAATAAAAATACAGGTTATCTTTTTTAACCCAGAAGTCGTAGTTGGGAGTATCTTCTTTAGCTCTCGGTAGCGTCTGCAGGTATGAGTGGCAACAACAACCAAGCCCCCAGGAACAGCACCAGGCAGTGATGCTATTTTGCGTAGTGATCAAACCAGATAATTACAGCTTCCTCTGGGGCTATGACGTGATGCACACGGGGCCAAAAAGCATTCTTCCCTTTACACAATCACAGGAAAAGGAGCGCCTGTAAAACAGTGAATGCATTTTTCTTGGCGTCACAGATCCTGCACAATGACTCTTTTGATTATCACTATTTGATCCATTCGGTCCAATAACATTTGGAAAATCAGATCTAGATCAGCCGGAGAAGGACTCTAGTGCACGAGCTCTATGGGCGTGAGGAGGCCGATGGAAATCTTTTTGCTTTATGTGCCACTGAGCAACTTTCATTGTAATGAATGGGTGCCATCTTTGAATGCAGTATCCAGTTCTCCTTAATACATCTGTGGCAACAACACTCACCAATAAGGCAGTGCAGCCTGTATGTAGCCTGAGAGGTGAAACCCAGGGCATAAAGAAGTCTGTAAAACAGTTGCTGCTGCTCGAAAAGTGTACTGCTCTGAGTGCAAGTAAATGCCTGAAGGCAACACAGATCGGTTTATATCAACTCAGATCTTCTCTTACCTGCCTTTGCTTGGTGGACAATGAGAACAATTTTCAGAAAGACTTTAGTAAGAAACTCAACCTGAAACAATAAAATGAGCGGGAAAGAAATTTCAAAAAGGATTTTGATGCATGCATGCAGGTAAAACACAAGATATAAACAGTAAGGAGACGACTAGTGAACAGAAACTCATGAGAGTAACTTTTCTCCTTTCATGTATCCTCCATACTGTGAGCCTTACAGCGACATAATGGTGTAAAAAAAAAGTAGCAGGGAACATGCGTGGTCAGAGGATGAAAGCTGACCAACGCCCAACGCATAATAGCTTGTTCTCAACTTAAAGAGACAGGAGCTAAAACAGCCTGTTTCAGACAGAGGCTGAACTGAGGGGCTGCATAAAGGACCAGTATAAGATAATTATGAGTTTTTTTTAACTGTAAATCATGCAAAGATATTCCAGTAGATCCCAGTAATATAAATATAGACCTGGAAAGGTGCAGAATATGTCCCCTTTAAGACAATGACAAATTGACAAATAGACAAATTTCACTGTTTTGACAAACCTTAGAAGCATCTTTTGCTCTTTTTCAGTTTTTTGTTTTGCAGGATGTTTATTGACAAGAGTTGAGGTACATTAGATTGTCTGGAAGCTTGTGCAAATGCCTGAGGAATGAAGATATTTTAAAAATAGACAGTAATGGGAAGAAGCATTTACATAACAAGGTTTTCATTCGGTGAGTAATAAAAGGTTCACCTCACCAAGTTCAAATGTCATTTTATTAGTATGTGCACTTTAATTCTGACAGACGTGGGGATTTTATTGTCATTATGAGTTGAATAAAAAGCTCCATGTAGACTCAGTTGTTGTTCTCTGCTTCCTCTAAACCCACTCGTGCTTCATCAGGGTGGCTGCTCGGTGCAGCAGGCCTCCCCGTGGCCACGCCTCGTGTATCGGTTCTGATCAAAGAGACTCCGGCAGGGAGATTACCCAAAGAGGGAGCACTCCAGGGTTTCCGCCGGGCACAGATGGCACACAGCGAGCCTGGAGGCCCGGGGCAGGAGCCGGTGAGGAAAATCAGAAAGATGTGGGCACGGTGCTGAGGCTGTCTGGGGAGAAGAGCCCCCTGGCCACTGACAGCCCATCCAAATGGAGGCAATCTTACAGCTCCTCAAGGGAATGGTTTGCAAATGTATACCCATTCCCTTCTTCCTACGTAGCGTGCCTCCATCTCATGTATGAATGAAGCTGAACAGGAGAAGGGGGAAGCGATGAGGAAGGGGGGGGGGGGGGGGAGAGAGAGGATGATGTGGTGGAGGAGAGGCAGGCAATCTCTGTGTGTCCTTTGAAGCTTGTCTTATGGCTTTTCTCTGTCAGGTCTCTCTCCGGGGACACTCAAGGAATCTGGCAATGGAAGGCATCTGTATTGTCAAAATCGGAGACTGAGTTGGAGCATCCAGCCTGAAACGTCTCTGCATATAGTAAATAGCTCACAACATAACCTATGACACTCAGACCTCAGCTGGCTCGGAGACAGTGACATGAACAAGGCTGAGCAACAAGAATAGATTCGATACAGTGTGTAGCTAATGGAAGAATCAACTTTCTTTAAATCTGGGTTGTATTTTTTTGGTTGTGTCCGTCATTGCTATTGAATATAACATTTTATTCAATTAATTTGTAGAGATTTCATAAGTGATGCATTTGCTAACAGCTTACATTTAGTTCTTTGAGTTATTTACAATGTTGTGTGAAGTCAAGAGGTTGTAATATGTGACAAAACCTAGTAAAGCTCTGTAAACAGGACCACGTTCCTGCACATGCTCAGTGGCGTCTGCTTTACACAGAACTACTCTCCAGAGACTGAAACGTGATCACTGTTATTAGTATTTGGAGCCGTTTCTAAACATACTAACAAGACCGTAATCTGTGTGCGGAAGGAACATGTCACCCAGTGCAGCGGTGTTACTCACTGACATGTTTTTAATAGTTTTTGGACAACAACTGAGGTTTCTGGCACAGAGGAATAAGATATATCAGCCATATCCTTTAATACAGAAAAAATGTGCTGGCTAAAAGATTGTTAGATCAACAGAAAATGAATCAACAATCAATTAACATTTGCTGGTTTCAGCCTCTTAAATGTAAGAATTTGCTGTTTTTCTCTGTTTTCTATAATTGCAAACTGAATATTTTTGGGTTTTGGACTGTTGTTTGGACAAAATAAACGATTTTAAGACGTTACCTTGGACACAGGGACATTTTTGTGGGCATTTTACACAATTTCCTTTTTTTTTTTTTTAACATTTTACAGACTAAATGATTCATTGAAAACATTTTCCACGGATCAACTATTGTGGTTAGTGGAAAAAGTGGTTTAGACGCTGTAAGTTTGGTAAAAAATTGGGGATTCTCAGAAAGTTCATGTTGCCTGCCTGGTGATAAATGCATTTGAACAGTAAAGCTACAGATGTGGAATATGTAGCTTGTGAGTAACATGTTATCCGAGTCAACAGGGGTGATGACGATAGTATGAAGATAATGTGAGGAGACCTGGAGTTTAAAAGCCTGGGTTTTCCTCTATGCAGGCATGTGTTTGTGCCTGAGTTACAGTCTTTTCTGCAGAGGTCTCCAGTCAAAAGCCTATCTTTAGCCTGCTGTGTGATTGTGGCAGAGCTCTGTAGGCCTTGTTTAGTCCCCTAGTGCAGAACTAATGTGCATCAGATCAATAGTAGCTCAGAGGCAGGGCTGAGATGAAGTGTGCACAACAGCAACAGAAACATGGCCACTGTGCTCTCACCATGTCAACTCCTCTCTCTCTCACCATCAGAGACAAATGTTTTGGGGTTATAGCTTCAAACTTTCCTGGCTTAATTTGAGTTTACGAAGGTTTTTCAAGCATTGCCAAAAAAAAAGAAGTGCACTGTAGCTGCAAAAAATACAAAAACACTCCGGGAATAGGTGCACTTTTTATTTGCACTGATTGTCTTCAGCGTGACATAATTTCCCTCAAATGTTCACATTGATTGTCTTTTCTTCCTTCTCTTCTTTCAATTTCTATGAGGGAATTCATGTATGGTATTCTTCAAGCTTGGTCAGGACTAAATAGCCTTATCTGAGCGTGCCTCGTGCCTTGTGTATCGCGTGTCAGACACGATTGTTTTCGGAGGACATGACAGGCAGATAGACAGATACTGCCGTATGCCGACTCCTTGTCAATTCTCAGAGCGGCAGCATGTGCGTTCACTCTGTGTTATCAGGCGGGAGATTGATTTCTATGTCCATCTTGTTTGCCCTTCCCTTTGTGTTTCAAAGCTCAATTTAGAGAGGCCTATGATGTATTGACGCGCGCACCGTGAATTACCCTGCTAAAAGATGCAAGCGCACAAAACATCTCGCCAAAACGGATAGGTTGTGTCCTTCCATTTGTGACGGTGGGTTGTTGCTGTTCAGGGCACGTCCTCATTGTGAGGCAGCGTGTGATGTCTCGCAGAGATGAGGCTAATGTTTGGCAGCCAAACTGCAGCAGCACTAACTAGATCAAGTCACACTAAAATAGGATGTCAATGGTGACTAATATGAAGAAACTATTTGCCTCGTGGCAAAGCTTTTCTTTTTTTTTTTTTTTCCTTCAGCTCTATTCACCTTGCAAACGCATTCATCACTGTGCAACACAATAAACGAACAAACACCATCGCTCTCTACAGCAGAACCCCGCCATCCCCCCCTACACTCTGTCTCTCTTTATCCGCTCTCCCACCATAAACCTGGGCCTTTACTTCATTACCTCGACAGGCCGTTTGTAGGCCTGAATGCTGCACATCTAATTAAGAAACTTGCTTAATTAAAAAAAGAGGCAATAAGCCTTTAATGGTGACAAAAAATAATGAGTATGTCAGTGAGGGATCCAATAATGACCGAATGAAATACTTCTGCAGCGACTTGAAGAGCAGACATTACAGCCGGGCCCTTCACACGTTTTGACCGCCGTCCGCCTCGAACCGTAGCCCGACCAGCGAAAAAACCCTCAGCTCAGCCGGTCGCCATTGTTGTTTGGTCAGGAGGACAAATGAGATAGTTAGTGGCTGTAATAGATGTGGCTGTAAAAGCTACCGTGGCCGTATTAGCTCTGCTCCCTCACCCATCAAGAGCTGAGCCGAATATCAGCCACTAAAGGCCTTGAGGAGAGAAGGCACGTCTCCAGAATACAGAGGAGCATCCAGCTAAATGCCAGCAGGCCGGAGTCATTTATCTCCCCGTAATGTTTCATGACTATTATTATGCTCATTCATTCACTGTGATGTGCGGAGCTGCGGAGTTCAGCGGTGTCAGATGGTTCTAATATTGTGCAGCGTTGAGTTTTTGATGCTAATTGTCAAACATTTGACCCTGCTCCCCTAAAGCCGGGAACAAACTGGAAGACATTTAAAACCCTGTGAGAAAGACACATTTTAATTGCCGAGTTTGGAGATACAGTCGTCTCTGTCTTCTGCGGAACAAGCTCAAAGCACAGGATTACATTCACATTTGTTCCGAATCCAGTCGTAAAACATGTTGACTCTCCACAATCAATGAAAAGCATTCATTTATGGCCACATGAGGGACACCGTTAATCCATGGCTAATACATATTTTGATAATAAATTGATAAACAAAAGAATAAAGGCTTGTAGACATATACTAGACAAAAAAAGGGAAAACATCATCATAGAATACCTGTAAAAAATAGATTATTTGCTTTTTTCCTGCAATTGTTTTGTATTATTGGATTATTTATTATTGTATATACATGCATGCATGTGTTTCTCAGCTGTATCAATGTGTTGACCAGTATGTGCAACAAAGTACAACACATTTTTAGGCTATTTTTAGGGTTTGACTTGTAGGCACAAAGGACAAAATTTTTTCTCCAGACTCCTTAATGTTAAGAGAAGATTGTGGTTAAATAATAACAAGACTGAGAGTCCACAGCCATGCTAGTAGCTCTGTGAGGCCACTTATGCACAGTGGTCCTTTGAGCTAAATGCTAACATGCTCATGATGAAGACGCTGATGTTAAGCAGGTATAATATTGACCATGTTCTCCATCTTAGTTTAGCGTGTTAGCATGATAACATTTGCGCAAAGGTGCAGATGCAGGAGTTGATCAAATAAATTAAAATTTCGACCTGATTGTGGCGCTAAAGGAAAAGTCAGGGAATCATTGAAGATATCTTTACCAAATTTCATGGCATTCAATAGTTGTCAAGACATTTCTGTGTGGACTAAAGTGGTTTACTGATCGACTGACATTGCCGTCCTTTATTCAACAGCGCTGCATCTTTCCAGAAATAATACCCCAGTTATTCTGGATAAACCACAAACCTCACTGTTAACAGTTTAATAGTGCTTAATTCTTCTGTAAACAGTAGTTCAACAGTGAATTCTGCCTCACAAGAGGTACATGTACAATTTTTGTAATTGGGGTGAACTGACCCTTTAAAGGACTTTAAAGGACAGTTCCTATAACAAGAGTATCACAGCCCAATGTGACAATAATGTGAATAAAGCCCTCCTTCAAAATTAAAAAGATCTGTCCGAGGTATTAAAGATTTAGCGATTTTTATTCCCATTTTAATGACTTTCAACAAAGTATTATCCAATTGTGGTATTTATACTTTGACTTAAGCACCTTTTCTACATCTGATTAACTGTAACTGCTACAAATACATGAATTTGATGTGACATTGTCCTCTCTTGGCTAGTTATATACACAGAAATAGTGCAAAATACATCACCAAGACCTCATCATTTTCATATTGTGAGAGAATTTTCTGGGCGATTTTTGCTTTAAGGGAAGCCATCAGAACTTGAAAGAACGCCATAACTTTTGCAGCGTGCAGCGTGCAACGTGCGATATAAATACCGGCAGCGCGGCTTGTGAATGCATGTAAATACCTTCATGAATGCTAATGGCACATTTACAATACAAAGCAGCGCACTCAAGAAGGTGAAGCAGCTCGAGCATCATGTGTTTGCTACATAACAGATGGTTACATCACGCTGTAAATTTCCTCACACAAGGCCAGCGACTCTGCCGTGATGTGACCCAGCCGGCGAGGAGAATGAGCGGAGGGAAGATGGAAGAGGATGAAGTCAAGGATGAGTATGCTCTTCGCTCGGTTTAGGCTGAGCTGTGATTGGTGGGCTCAAGTTCAACAGCTTTGTTTGTTGCTGCAGTGAAGCGATAATCAATGCCTGTCTATCAGCATGAGGGAGAGTATTTCTGAGGCCCAGTGGGGGGAGAAAGTGTCAGGAAGAGCAGCAGTGAGGGATAGTATTCAGTGTGAAATGGCAGCAAAGGTCACAAGCTTCCATGCATGAGAAACAGGCCACAGTTGCTTCCTTTTTAACCCAGACCTTGAAGTTAGCGATGAAAGTAAGCACAATTTCTCACGTCATTATAAGACATGAAAGAGAAAAAAAAAAATCTGTTTGCTGCTGTGAAAAAGGACACACAACAAACTGTTTCTTATTTCATCCCAAAGCCTTTGTGGCGCTTCTTGTTGCAGCTACTTGATTGTATTTCACTGTTTTCCGAGTTGATTCAATGAACTAAAATGAGATGAGACACATTCATTCCCGCAGGACAGGACAGTCGCTCTCCAGAGTGGATTTACTGACTGAAGCTTGAACACACACAAAAAAAAAAAAATTCTCATGCATCAAGGTTGCTTTTCCCTCGCACACGTAAAACGGCTCGTCATTCATTAAGCAGATCAGACTGTGTTTCTGTCTAGAGTTCTGGCAGTGTTTATTGATAATTTAAAGTTAAATTTGAGCCTCTTTTCAGACTTGCATGTTGTGAATGTGACGGCAGTTTTACATGTTGGTCAGATGTCCTTAAAGTTATGACGGCAATCTTAAACTAAACCGGGTCGAGTTATATTTTTGTAAGACATAAACCAAATTAAAATAAAGGAAGGAAATACATACAGACATCATCTTTTTTGCAAAACGAAAATAAAATCTGTTTAAAATACCACGAAACACTGAATATATGTTGACTTTAACTCTCCTGTTGTCTTCGTGTCGACCGTGCAACTTTTGTCCTCTCGGGTCAATTCTGACTCAGGAGGACAAAAGTCCACAGATGCTATAAATTTTAATAAAATACCCAAAATTCAATGAAAGTAGTGATCATTACTTTTACTTGCAACGTGTGTGGTATGGAACCATCCATGTGATGAAAGAAATCCATATTTCTGATATAAAAACATTTGAAAACGGGTCAAATTTGACCCGAGGACAACAGGAGGGTTTAAGTCCCCGTCTGCTCAAAAAAAGGGCAAATTTCTCTGTGCTCACCTGAAATCTGACTTAAAGGTGTGCATCTATGAGCATGATTTGTGACATCACAACTAGTTTGGAGCCAATCGTGGTCCAGTATGCAACTCACAAAAGTGTGATGTGGAAACTTGAAGCCTCCAGTGCACAAACACTGAGAATTGACTCTACAGTGAAGTAGGAGACATCTTGTGTCCAACAGTTACACGTTTGAAATCTAAATTTTTGTGTATCCATAGATTATCCAATTAGTGAGAAGGAGGAGATGTTATTTTAAGGATTTTTAACAAGGTAATTGAACTTTTTTTGTGAAAAAAAGACATATCAGACACAATTTATAACTCCAAGTAGACGATTTCTTAAAACATGTTTGGAGGGGATCTTTAAACTGTTGAGGAGATTATTCTTCAAATGTCAAATTATTCTATAAACATGTTGTTCCTCTGTGATGTGGGGAAAAAGTGAAAAACATGCCAACTATATAGATAAAATCACATATATCCAGCAAAATGGTTAACATACAGCATGTACAACATCTCATAATTGATCACCATCAGACTGTTCAGACTTTATGAAATATGCAGCAGTTTTCTGATAAATGATGAAACTGATGAGAGAATTCATAAGTGGATTTAACTGTAGGAAGCGGCGGCAAGCTTCCCTTGTGCTCAAAAGGGTTATTATTTAAGGCTTCGTCACTGATCTTCTTCTTTCATATCTGTACTTTCAACTCACAGCTCCTGATGTCAAATATCGCACAAGCATCGAGGCTGCTTCTGTAACATATCTGAATAAAACCATTTTGAAACATTCACCTATAACTGAATGACAAAATCTATCACTTTAACAGATGAAACCAGCAAAGTTAAAAGGAAAATTCACTGCTGTGAATATGATTGTTTCTTAAAACTAGGTCACCTGTGTGGTAGAAATGTGCAATTATTTTTCTTAAATTGGTGACCTATGTCTAGAGAAAACTGAGAAGAAGGCTGCAGATTCCCCAAACTGCTCAGAATGCATTGCGTGCTTCCCGTCCAATCAGACTGAATGACTCCACTGATGGTGTGTTTATGGCCAGCAGAGCACCTGTTTAGCAAAGACAAAAAGTTAGTGAGCAGTTATATCTCTTTATTGAGGCTTATTTTCATTTACAAAATGTTTTTTTTCCCCATCGAGTCTGGATATATATCGATGTAAGGATCATAAAACAAACGGTGCGCTGGAGTTAGTTATGTTCCACCAAACTGGAAGAATCTTGCACAGTCATGATAGTCTTAAAACATATAGGAAGGCCCTTTGTAATGCCAGAGCTGCCTATTACTCATCATTAATAAAGTTCCTTTTCAGCACTTTAGCCAGGCTGACAAAGAGTCATAACTCGATTGATCGATGTATTCCTATAGCTCTCAGTAGTAATGACTTCATGAGCTTCTTTAATGATAAAACTTTAACTATTAGAGACAAAATTCATCATCTCCTGCAATCAGCGGGCACCAATTTATCCCCAAATACAGGAACCTTAGAAACAGCTTTAAAACCTGATATATATTTAGACTGTTTTTCTCCAGTTGAGCTTTCTGAACTAAATGCAATGATTTTCATCTAAAACATCAACTTGTCTCTTAGACTCCATCCCAACTTGGCTGCTTGAGGAAGTCTTACCCTTAGTTAGCACTTCTTTACTAGATATGATCAATCTGTCTTTAGTAACAGGCTATGTACCACAGACCTTTAAAGCAGCTGTAATTAAACCTCTTCTTCAAAAGCCTACCCTTCATTCAGGCGTTTTAACCAACTATAGACCTATATCTAACCTTCCATTTCTCTCCGAGATCCTTGAGAAAGCAGACGCCAATCAGTTGTGTGACTTTCTACATAACAGTAGTTTATTTGAGGATCTTCAGTCAGGATTTAGAGTGCATCATAGCACAGAGACAGCACTGGTGAAAGTCACAAATGATCTCCTAACTGCATCAGACAAAGGACTTCTCTCTGTGCTTGTCTTGTTAGATCTCAGTGCCACATTTGACACCACTGACCATCACATCATATTACGAGACTGGAACATTTTATTAAGCTGGTTTAAGTCCTGTTTATTAGATCGATTTCAGTTTGTACACGTTAACGATGAATCCTCCGTGCGCATAAAAGTTAGACATGGAGTTCCACAAGGTTCTGTTCTTGGACCAATACTATTCAGCTTATATATGCTTCTTTTAGGTAATATTATTAGGAAACACTCCATAAATTTTCATTGTTCTGCAGATGATACCTAATTATATTTATCAATGAAGCCAGATGAAGCCAAGTTAACTAAACTTCAAGCATGCTTTAAGGACACAAAAACCTGGATGACCTGCAATTTTCTGCGACTAAAGTCAAGTTATTATGTTTGGCCCTGAACACCTTAGAAACACATTATCTAATGATATAGCTACTCTGGATGGCATTACCCTGGCCTCCAGCACCACCATAAGGTATCTGGAAGTTATCTTTATCTACTATTGTTGTTGCTGTGCTTCTCTGTGTCTCTCTCTCCCCTCTCCCCCTCCCTTTTCTCTCTAAACTCAACCAGTCAAGGCAGATGGCCGCCAAACCCAGTTCTGCTTTGGGTTTCTTGCTGTTAAAGGGCAAGTTTTTTCTTGCCGCTGTCGCCAAGTGCTTGCTCATGGGGTAATATTGGGTCTCCAAAATAAAAAGTACAGTCTAGACCTGCTCTATGGGGTTAGGGTGCCCTGAGATAACTTCTGTTGTGATTTGGCACTATATAAATAAAAATGAATTGAAATGAACTGAAATTGAAATTATGTTGATCGATGCAAACTTACCAAGAGCTGTAACGTTACACAAGCCTGAATGCTGCCAGAGCTGCTGGTGGACAGTCAAAAGCCTCTGAGTCTGCTGTCTCCATCTCAGCTTCTTTTTGGGAAACAATCGTGGATGAAGGGATGAAAAACTGCAACCACACACTGTTTCTTTTACTGTTTAGGATGATGAGTTAAAGTCTGATATAATATTCTGTCAGGTTCACCAAAGCACTGCAAAGTTTGTTGCAGCACACAGTTTTCTGTTCTCTCTGCACCAGTTGATGGTGCAGCTGCCTGTCCAGCTGCAGGTGCTTCTCTTCTGGCAGCCGCTGTACCGTAACTCCGGTCCGGTGGTCACTTCCTCTGACTGTCTGATTGCACCCACAGTGTGATATTCGGCCTCATATCATGAAACTAGTTTTCTTCCAAATATACTGACATATTTAAAGTATGTAGTAGTATGATATCTTAGTGTCTGTTTTTCTCTATCACTAGCGTAACACTGTAGGTGGATTGTTTTGGGAGACCCACATTTGACCGTCCTTAAAGGCACCACTACTGATGCAGGCTGTTGTTCCTCTTTTCCCCCAGCTATGTCACTGTACACGTCAAATGATGGCGCTGGTGCCGGAAGAACAACAGATTTTGCAGCGGCGCCCCAGAGACACAGAGAACATTAAAAACACTCTTCCCACTATATGCCTATTATGGATAGATAGAGATAAGAAAATCTGCAAAGTGGTCCTTTAAGTATTCATGCCTGAAAAGAGCTTTAGTTTGGTTCAGTGTTAATTTCCATTGCACGTAGCACCATGTGACCTGCCTCCTCTACCAGCCGTTGGCATTGTCTTCCTCCATGATAAACAGAGTTTCTGAGAGCGTCTGATGAGCGCGCGGACAATGTAGCGTTAATGGGTTTGTGAGTGCTGTTTTAATTTCCCATGTGGAGGCCGGGGGAGCCCGTCCTCCTGACCCTGGCGTGTGTCGGACAGCCCTTCCAGAGCTCAGCGGAGAAAAACGGCCTTATTAGCCCAGTTCATTAAAATCATTAATAGTCATGAAATGAGAGGCACCAGAGTCCAAAAGGCTTAATGCTCCATCCATATTAATTAGACGCCCACAAATCTGAAGTGAGGGAAACCTGGGCCGCTGCAGCTCCCGCCACACATACACACACATAAACATGCACACACATACACACGTTTAAGCAACCTGCCTACTGTGGCGTAACCTCCACGCACCTCTCACCCTCCCCTCCCCCAACTGTCACTGCCGCTACCCTCCTGTTACCACTCCCGATTAAATTCCGTTTTAATTAAAACTGATCACATTAAGAAACTGATGTGGTTAATTAACTGGACTCTGGTGGAAGTGCCTTCCTCTACATCTGACGGCTGCATTGTAAAACACTTTCCGTCGAGGGAAGGAACGCATGGTGGGGGCGCCTGCTTGTAATCCCACCACCACCACCACCACCACCCCCCCATCGCTACCCTCCTCTGCTTCACACAATCCTCATTTCTCTTTAAATTCACTGCAAAACTCATCTATCTTAACAAGTAATTTATCTAATTTTCAGGCTTCAAGTCTCCTTAATTCAAGAAAAAAAAAATCTGCCAACGTGGTGCTTCCATTTGTTCCCACTGAAACGTAGGCTCTGCAGTAACATCTAGTGTCATCTGTAGGAAACTACAGTTGTAAAAGGCGTGTTCCCTTCCACAAACCTTATTTTTTTGTATCAAATTTAAGAAATGTATGACTTTAGAGGGTTAATATAATCCCAATTCTGCATTGTGAGAAACTAAACCAAGTGCAAAGTGCAGCCCTATGTTAAGAGAGCACATGACAACTTTTCCAGTCACAGCAGACAGCTGTTTTTAGCAAAAAAAAAACAACCTTTAAGTCAACACTACCTGCTCAGCATCAAACACAAAGACACAGTTAACGACTAGCTGGTGAACATAGCGGAGCATTTAGCAGTGAAAAGAGCCAGATATTTCCCTCGGGAGTCGGTGGAGACTAAAAACAGAGCTAAAAGAGAGTGAATATTGGACTTACATTGACCAGATGGACAGAAACACGACTCCAAATGAATGATAGTGTTGCTCTGTAACTGCTGGATGAGGAAATAAGCAACATCTTAACTTAAAATATGATATATCAATGTGTTGACAACCTGTTTCTACTGCCCCCAGGTGGCCATAAAATCAGTTATTGTCTGTTTAAGATTACTGTGAAGTGATCACCAACACTTGGGGAAATAGACAGTAAAATAATGCTGATTGCACCTTTAAAAGAGACTGAATGAGGCTGCACAATATCAAGAAAATGATAGTAGATTCTTTTAAGGGCTCAGTGATAAAGTAACTAGCCAGCTAAAATTGATTTTTTAAGCCTTCCCTCACTCTTTTCTTCTTTTTGCACGCTCTATCCTTTTTATTTCTGACACACCCTTTTCTTTCTCCCTCCCTCTCTCTCTCTTTGCTTTCCTCTTCGTTCCTCTTCTCCCCTTGTCACATGCCTCCCCTGTCTTCCTCGCCGGCCTCTGACCACACGGCGCTCTTGCTAGCAGTTAGAAGTTATGGTTTGTGGCTGGTGAGCTGACAGCGCTACAGCAGAGGGCGAGATAAGGCTGTGACCTCTCTGGCCGGAGAGGATGAGATGAATACATTTACTCCCTGTGTGATGGTAGGCTGGGGCTGGGGAGCGGAAGGAGAGAAGGGGAAGGGAGGGAAGGAGGGGAGGGGGGGGGGGTCAGTGAGTGCTGTCCCTGGGCGCCTGGCCCCCCCTCCCCAACTAAATCTGCTGTATCTGTAACAAGGGCTTCAGACAGCATGGACGGGGAGAGGGAGGAGGAGGGATGAGGAAGGAGGAGGGAGGGAGGGAGGGAGGGAGGGGTTGGATAGGTGGGGTGTAGATATATATATATATATATATATATATATATATATATATGTGAGTGTGTTTCGTCTCTTCTTTTTCCCCAAGGCCTGATATTGGATGATGTCCCAAAATCAAGGCCTCCTGCCACAAGGCCATGATTCATCACCCTGAATAGATGTATGTGTGGTTCTGTGTGTGTGTGTGAGAATGAAAGAGAGAGTGGGAGTATGTGTGTGTGCAGTACAGTACATGTGTGGGTGTGTGTCAGTTTCTTTTAGTCTGTCTACATCTAGTTTGCATTTCTTTCTTTTTTTCAGTGCATACATACATACATAATTAGGTATTAAACATTTACAGGGTTTTGTCATTGTTTAGACATATACTTCACTGGAATTTAACCCCTGTAATGCAAACAAAGGCTAAATTTAAAGCATGTGATAAAGGATGATTGTGAAATCTTATTTTCAGCTATAAAACATTCAACTCATTTGAATCAACATTTGAGAAGCTTGTTTTGTTCTGTGGAATTTTTTGGAAACAATGAAATCGTGAAAAGCAGAAACGGCGTTCTGCTGAGGAGGGAAAAAAGGAGTTGAGAATCTGAACAGTCGGCACTGAGGGAAAAAGAGTCACTGGTATTGCACAGTTACAGCATCAACTTAACTTAACTTCACATTGCATGTAATTTTAATGTTTACTGACCACTTTCAAAGGCGTAGCAGATTTTAAACCTGCTTGTTTCAGACAGATAATCATCACATCCACAGAGTACATCAACCACTCTGAAAAACGTTCCTCTGGTTTCAAAGCATTGAAAGTCAGCTGCATTGCATTAATGAACTATATTTGCTGAAAAACGTAACCAAGAAGACAAACACAAAGTAAAACAACTGACACTGTGAAAACTATAGTATGAATGTGTTTGCTCACTATGCATGTTTTACTTTGAGCATTCAGTTCAGACTTGTGCCATGTTGATACAGATATGTTACTACATTTGATCATAGACTGTATATAAAGATGGACGTAGCAAAGTGTAACGTCACCCGCTTGAAGCCGAGAGTTGCTGCTTATGGTCGGCGCCATCTCATCTGTTTGGAGCCAGGACCTTCCAAAAAAGGAGTGCAATGTGTTGCCTTTCACGCTCTGGAAACACGCCCAGCTACCTCGGACCAAAGCGAATGCTAGCTTACTGGGCTAATATTAGCTACTTTGGCTAAATTGTGCTAACAGGGCAGGTATCGTTATCAAGTAAAATTAAACTCAGGCTGACTCAACTGTCAATCACAGTTGTCAATCAACACCCACACGGCAGACATCAAAGCTACTATAAGTCTTCAGATCTTATTAAGGGAACAATAATTTCCAAAATGACCATCAGCTCACTTATTAGAGGGCCTGAATTTAGCGATTGAGACCAGAATGACTCCTTGACTTAGTGTTTCTAGAGAGAAGTTGAGGCTCTTTGAATGGAAGTCGACTCTAGCAGCTGTCAGTGGAATTGCACTTTAAGGTACTTTCACACTGGCTTCAGCCTCAAGACATAGTAGTTGCTTGGGTTTGAGCTTGTAAGATTGCTATTGTGACTGTTTTATTAAGTGACTAATTCAGACATGAGACCGACAGATTAAATTGCCATCAGATTAATGTAAAGGGGAGTGTTCCTGAAAAGGGTTTAAGAAAGGTTGCTGTTAATCTGCTGACTCTGAGATCTCAAATGTTGGAGCTTCCTTGAACGCAGAAATATGAAAAGTTTTCCAGATAATCCCAGTTAACAACTTCATTACAATGCACCAAGAGTTAACTTTGTATTTTTGCTGTGATGGATTATCTATTTCATTCAAGGTACGTTAAAACTTTGTAAACTGATTGTCATGGACGGTGTTCTCCAATAAACTGAAACCAATAGTTACCTGCTTTGATATTATTCAGCATCAAGATTAAATATTGTATGCATGACTTATATTTGATGGGCTAAAACAAGTAAATCTGTCAGTATGTTGCTTAACATGAACATTTCAGTTACACTGACACACCCTTGGTGTTTTCTTTACCCATAAAAGGTGTGTAAAATGTATCCCTTAACTACAAATCCTATACATTTGCAATCAAATGCATCATCATCATTTTTGCTGAACATTATTGAATGCAGTTTGTGAAGTTTTAAATTTTCTGATCTTTCCCTCAAAGTTCCAGTCAGTCTTTGGTTTCCATTCATTTCTGAACTATGTGAAAATCAATTAGCGGACTCTTGAAACTTTCTTGAGTTGTGTAAATCATCACAGCGGACATTTCTTCCCCCTTAATTTCTGTCAAAGTTGAAATATTGTGGTTACATTGGTAATGCAGCTCAAGTGTAGATTGATTTGAAAAGTCTGCAAATCATTACCTTGTAGAAATCATGTAACACTGACAAAAAACAGACTTGATGTTCACTGTGATGAATTACAAGCACGTTTCAAAAGCTTTAAGTTTTTTTTTTTATACCCTGTGGAAATGAATGAAAATCAATGGCTGCCTGAAACGGTTGACAAAACGCAATAAAATTTCTAAAACACAGCAACTAAATGTTTAATTGTGGTGAGAAATACAATAAATTTGTTGTAAATTGGCCAAAAAACCTGTAAAACCCCTGAACATTTTAAACGTTTGTCTTTGTATGAGTGCGTATGTGTAAGCGTGTGTGTAAGTGTGTGTGTTTGTGTTTCTTTTTTGAGTGTGTGTGTGTCCACCAAGGGCATCATTTATCCACCAGCCCAGAGGCAAAAACAACCTGCTGCCAGTATTGATGGTTCCTCTTGCAGTACCTGTGTGGATTGGGTTCAGAGGTCACCAGTCACAGGCAATCAGGAGTAAATGGAGCCTGTGTAACACTAGACAAACGGCTAAGAGCTTTAGAACAAAGCCAAGGCCGCCGTTCTGTGTGTGTTGCTGTATATATATATGTGTGTGTGTGTGTGTGTGTGTGTTTTTTGTGTATTACTGCAATACTCCGTTATTTCACTCAACCTTAGCCACTGTAACAGGATTAATTCTTGTTTATTTCCAAGCGTCTGACCTTCCTGACGATCCCTTTATCCTTATTTCTTCTCAAAATTGCAAACCTCACCCAAAAGGAGTCACATCCTTTTTTTTTTTTTTTTCTTCCATTTTTTAACGAAATTAAATGATTGCTGGGTGAGCCACTCAACAGGCAAACACATTTCCAATCCTTTTATCCCCTTAGTAAGGTTTAACACTCTCAGCTCCTCCGGGCGGCCTCGTCCCCTGCTCATCTGCAGGCTAATCCAGTGCTGTTTTATTGTCTTATTGACTCTGCCAGCCCGAACGCCAAGAATCATAACAGCTTGTGGGAAGCGTCACGAAGGCGAGCTGACGAATTCGGCGTCTCGGAGCGGGGACGAGCTGAGGCAGGGGCTCCAGAAGAGGACACATATCAAAGAGGTATTAAATGCACTGATCCGCCGTGCCTTAACTCTCTCTTACATCATCATAAAACATCATCCAATTTACCAGCACTGTCAGAGAGGAACCATAATACATTTGCATAATGCAGCGTCTTCACTATGTTAATTCTCTCTCAACTCAGCCATGTACAAGGACTCTTTTTTTTTTTTTTTTTTTGTGTTTAGACTTCTTCTATCTCTCTCGCTCGGTATATTGTGTGTGCATGAGTGCATTACACCATGCTAGCATGTCAATGACTGTGAAAGATTATGGAGGTAAATGAGGCTCTCCAAAGCCCTCCAAGCTCTCCATACAGCGGTGTGATAGTGATACCGCAGGGCATCGCAGGAGGAGCAATAGAAACACATTACTGCCGAAATCACATTGCTCTCCTCCACTGAGGGGTGTAAGTTACCGGGGAAATGGATGGAGCACACGGGGAGAGAGAGAGAGGAGGTGGGGGATGAGGTTGAGCCTCTCTACAAATTTGCATTGACACATGTGATCTCTTTTTAATTTTCTGGCTGTGTGAAATATGGGAGATGACTTGATTAAATTGTCTTGGCTGGATTCTGATGCAAAGCGGCGCACGCTGACTGTGTGCACCCACCTCTGGTGTCTTTGTACTGTAAGTTCAAGTGTGTTAAAGGTAGAAAACGCTCCTTCAGACCTTCTGACAGTGTCTTGCATCATCGATCTGTGCAGTGCAGTGCAGTGCAGAATTTACTGTCTGATGGGATGTTGTGATTGAACCCTGAGCCAGGGTCAAGTCTAGTTGGAGGCCGGCTTTTATCAAATCTAATGTCTCGGTCAGTGCTCTTTTCTGTTTGGCTTGCAGGCAATTTTCTGTATTTTTCTTATCGTCATCAGGTCTCATGTGCAGAGCCAAAGCAACAATGAATTGATCTACTTACAAGTATTGTATCCAAAGCCTGATATATCTTATTTCTCTGTGCCGTAGACCTCCGTTGTTGTCCAGAAACCATTAAAAACACATCAGTGAGCCACACCGCTGCACTGGGTGGCATTTTCCTTCATCACAAAGACTTTGGGCATGTTAGTTTGTTTAGAAACATCTCCAAAGACTAATGACTGTCAAGTTTTCAGTCTCTGGAGAGTAGTTCTGTAGGCTATAAGGCAGATGCCACTGCTGTCACAGCTTCGCTAGCTTGTTGTGCGACATATTGCAACGTCTTGACTTCATACCAAAGTTCTTTGAGAAATTTACAATATACAATGTTTGTAGTTTTTTTTGTATGTGTGTATCCAAAGCCTGATAAACTGTATCTCATCCCTCTGAGCTGTAGACTTCTGTTGTTGTCCTTGTTGTTGTGTAAAAGCCAGCTCATGGGCGTAACCATGCATTGGAAGGGGGGGGGGTTGTCTCCCAGTACAGAAAAAATACCAATCTGTGCCCCCTAATATATAGTAGAAAATATATCAAGTATGTCCTCCTGTTATAAACCCTGTCAACAGATCTGTCTCTTCTTATTTCCTATTTATATTAACCTCAGAATCAGATCTCTACTCCACATCATGTTGTTCTGTGTCGACAGGTTCTTTTGGTCAGTCAGTGGAGGTCAACAAATGGAGAAAGTAATGTTATCTAAAAAGCGGAGAAAGCAGGATTGGCAGCCGGAAAAGGTTTTTTTTACGGGTACGGGAAGTCAGACATCTCTGGCCCATTAATTGGGATCAGCATTCAGGCTGCAAGATCTTCCCCCTGCAGCCTGTTGCAGATGTCTGTCTTGACCTGCAAATACATCTACTGCTAAGCTTTAAACATGATGGCTGATATCTTAAAAATACTGATAGCTTAAAACAGGAAATACCATTATGTGAGAGGTATTTCTTACCCTATTCGTGGTGGAGAAGTCCCTTTCGTAGTTTACACTCCTGATTGGGGCTGCCAGGCCAATGGCAGCCAGCTGGCTTATGGTTGGGTACATGATCCCAAACTCCTCATATTTCGAGGACAGCTCTGACAATACAGCCAGCTGAGTCTTGTTCTGAAAAGGTTCATATTATGATTAACACTGCTCATGATCATTTTATGTGAAAATATCACATTTTAAAGTTACCTTGAGTGGATCAGAGACCACTTGATCCCTGAAGGAGGCCCATTCTTCAAGGACTATGCCAAAATCAAGCGGAAAAAAAAACTTCCCCAACAGTGTCCTCAGGTGTGCATGTGCAATTTTATCGGGTAGTGTATCTGCCTGTGGACCCAGTATCCCAAAAGCAGCCATGACTCCAACCTCACTGAAACGCCTCTCGAGATGGGCAGTCAGGCCATCCAGATACGGATCCATCACCTGATCAAACAAACAGTGAGAAAAAATGTCAGTGAACTATTAGTCTAAATAAAACTAAATTGAAGTTACATCAATTAAATTAACCAAAATCTACATACCAAATTGGCTTAGATGAGAAAGATCGATTGCGGTTCCTTATGTTTGTGCAAAATAAACATGAAGTTAAAATATTGCAGCTGAACTGATTTGGGTTATTAAAGTTACCTGCTCTTTGATTGCCAGGAACATGACATCCTCCTTTTGGAAGAGCTTAAGACAGGCGTGCCAGGTGAGGGAGCACATCTGCTTGCAGGCAATGAAACGATATGTAGCGAGGAATGAGTGCAATCCCCTTTGCACCAGGACGATCGCAGGTCTCTACTTCCTCTGCCAAGGCTCCCAGTACAGCAGTGATGTTTTACTGAAGTATTTATTAGGAATGACTGTACTATGCATGTAAATGGCCGTAAATATTCAAATATTTCAATTTATTTGGAATTTAACTTATTCACCTTCACTTTCAGCTCACACAACCCAAGAAGCAGAGTGGTTTGCACTACTCCTAAAGTACAGGTGAAGCTGCTCTAGATGGTCTCTGAACACGGCTGTGTGTATAACCAGCCTACACACATCACAATGGACACCGAGGAGCCATGGCCATTCATCCATCAGTTGTTTCACGAACCCATTTTGTTTTCCTATTGAATGTATTTCATTTAAACACTCAATTAAGAGAAATAAAATATTCCAAATCCAGTTTAATTACATACAAAGAAGAAAAACAAGTTAACCTACCTGCCATAACTGCAGCGCCATCAGTTCCTAGTCCTAAGGTTAAGTGTGCGCTGATGTCCTTCACGCGAACAACGTTCTTTGCTGCCGCCATGACTGAATCTTCTTTCCCGACGGTCAGGTTATATGAGATCCAGGAATTGGCAGAAGAGATTCCCCTCTTTGTTTCCCCCAATATATATTGAACTATTATTAGTCAATGACTATGTTTACATGCACACTTATATTCCACTAATATCCTGAATATGACAATATTCTGAATTTGATGTAAACAGCATTTTCCATTTGGATATTCCGAATTAGGCCTTATTCCAAATGTAGCATTTTTCAATTAAGATGTGGGATATGCCAATATTATTCGGGTTTTAGGAGCATTCTTTGGACATGTATACAGTGCATTCAGAATATGCATCTCAATTGGGGTTTTTACTGCGGTTTACAACACACAGACTCTTGCTTGTTTACCGTAAGCTCTGTGTGTTGCAAACAAAACCAACTATCCACCAGTTTGCAAGGCTGGGATAGAGATGCATGACGGGCTGGTTGTGTAACACACCCCTGTTCAGGCAAAATGACATATGATGGAGCTGGATGGCAGACAGAGGAGAGGAATGAGAGGAGAGGAGAGGCGTTGTGTGCCTTCACCACGACGGGGAACGGGGGAGGATTGGTTATTATCCTGACTGACGGTGACGACTCGGTGTGATGCACCAAAAAAACACTCGACAGTGTAGTAAACATCATACTACTACTGGATGTGCCTGTAGCTATAAATTTATAATATCAGTCATTTCAATATCACTTATAAATATAAGGCAGCAGCTCACTAATGTTTTTCACCTCGCCGGTTTACTTCACTGCCTGCAGAGATCTTGTGATTCCCGTTCCCACCGGAGCAGAGGGAAACCTTGAAAACCCTCTGCATGTAAACAGTAATATTAGTGGAATATTCATTTTCATTAGCCATGTAAACAGCTTAGTAGGGATATTGTCTTTTTCTGAATAAGGGCAAAAAAAATGGTCTATTTTGTGCATGTAAACACACACTTGCACACTTGAAGTGCCCCCCATCTCCCACTTTACACGTAAAAAAGTGAGATTTACTATAGGTATAAAGACCATAGATGGACATGAACGACATGCTAAATATCATTATTTCCATCATAAATGAGAACTACAGTCAAAACCATTACAGAGTGTGTCTAAAAAGAATCATCTAACCCATATACCAAATGAGGCAAACCCAATAACGACTGTTGCAAGCAATTCAACAGCTGAATGATCACAGAGCGCCAGGTGAGGTGATGTGAAGGTATAAAGGAATAGCACATTGCAACGCTTAAGCTATTAGAAATTATGGCTCTTTTGTTGTTATGTTGTTTTTCAGAAGGAAAAAAAAAAGGGAATGAAAACAGAATATTGATTTGATTTTCATTTCAAAATCCACAAACAAAAAGGCCTTTTTTTTTTTTTGGTTTTCCTGGTCAGAAACGGCACATGCAACATTTATAAAGGACTTGATTTTCCTTCACGCCTTTACAAAACAGAAAATAAAATAGTTAACTAATGCATGAGCCGTAGCACTCAGGAATATGAAGGTGTACTTATTCCACACAGGAGGGCGGATTAGTAAAATGGTCTTTGAACACATTTTCTACCAGCAATGAAGTGCAGTTACTACTATTATTACTGAAATAAACAGCGTCTCTCTCTCTCTCCTCGCCATTCTCAACGCCTCTGTGGTGCTGAAAGACACAGAGCAGTGGCTACTTTTCAACTGTTTTCTTATGCTTATTATCCATATTCTTATTAATAAGAATACAGTACTTTATAAGGGTTGTATCTGCCATTTCTGACCATGAAAACTGTTTATGTTTTTCATTTTTTTCACGTCGGTGCCCCCCAGCACGGCAAATTGGTCGGCGCCCCCGGGCACTCGCCTGATGTGATGTATGGAAAATCTGGCCCAGGGCCTACCTCACATGACTCACAGGCTGTAAACGTAACTGCGTTCTCGTGCATGCACCACAGCGGCGGCGTCTGCCTCACACAGAACTACTCTCCGGAGACTGTACGGAGACATGATTATCGTTATTAGTCTTTTCTAAACAAACTGTTGTGTCCGTAATCTGCGTGGTGAAGGAACATGTCGCCCAGTGCAGCTGTGCGGCTCAGTGTTGTGTTTTTAATCGTTTTTGGACAACAACAGAGGTCTACGGCACAGAGGAACAAGCTATATCAGGCTTTGATACACACACAGTACTTGTAATTAGTTCATTGTTGATGCAGCTCTGTATATGAGACTTATTGACAATAAGAAAAATACTGAAATTCACCAGCCTTAAATTTTAAAATAGTATTACAGGACATCTCAAACAGTGTTAGTTTTATGTCAATCCAGCCTTGACTTCAGTTTGTTTATTTTGTCATTACTGCATGAAAGTTGAAAAGTCAAGAAGTCGACTGGTTGATTAAAGCTGCTGGTTGTTTCAGTCACAGTCAGAGAAGCAAGACGAGCTACCGGAGAGCTTACATGAGATGATGATGTGAAGACAAGTTTGCTCATATATCAAGCAGAAATTCTGCTTTAATGTAAGAATAAAGCCTGTTGTCTAAATGAGCTCAGAGTAGAGACAGGGGTGGTGCTTCTGATCTGAAACCTTCTTCATTAAAGGCTTGTAGTGCCATCTGCTGCAGAATCAGACTTGTTACACAAATGGCAGATGTGGAAGATGTTTCTCACACTTTGAAGCACCATAAAATTGATATTTCATGTTAAACCCTACAAATCTTGTTTGCATCACTGTCAATCATTTTCCAAAGCATGCTTCTGTTGGTTTACATGTTAAGATTGTGTTTTTGCTTTGGCTTTCCATTCATTTCAGCCGGATAACTTGCAGAGACTTGATCAGAGTGACCATCATGCCAGCTTTTATTTGTAATAATATGTAATATTGTTATGTTGCGGTGAAGTTTAGTCTTTTTAAATCTATATATATATATATGCTTGTATTACCATGCAATGAAAATATAACTAATAAAAAATAAATGCTGACATGATATTCACTGAAGATATTTCTATACGTCCCACCAGACAACTAAAAGATGAAGCTAAATTTACCTTAAAAAAACACACTTACTCTTTATGCACAAGGCCAGATTAACCTTCTATGGGGCCAAAGGGCAAAAGTTTATTGTTTGGCCTCTTTTGACCCACTAAAATACTCTAGAGCTGCAAGGATCGGTTGATTAGTTGATTGGTGGACGGACACACAAACACAGAAATGCCAGATTCTCTGGTACCAGCTTCTCTGTGACACTCTCTGTGGATGGGATATGTATAACCTGTGATACTCTATTGACCCTGTGTTGTGCTCTGCTTTCTCCCAGGTGACCCTGGTCTAGTGATTGAGGAAGGACCTATAAAGAGGGATTCTCCATTTTCCAGCTTTGGCAGCAGCTGTTTTGTTCTTGTGTTTGTCTGCTATGTTGTAGCTTTGCCTCTGTTAGTTTTTGGTTTGTTTGGTGAGTCCAGTAGTCCTCTTTTTGCGGCTTTATTTCTGTTAGGTTTGGTTCTTATGTGGGGTTAGGTTAGAGGGGAGAGCCCAGATCCTACGGCCCTTCGTGGGTTGGTCTGGGTGTCTCCTCTTCTTTTTGTTCTTTTTGGCCGGTTCACCAGCTTTTGTTAGCAGTTATTGTTGTTTGTGTTAATAAATTGGTTTAACTGTGGTGAAATCTCCTGACTTTTAATTATGTTTGAAAGGGTTTTTAGAGGGTCGTAACATTCTCAAATGTGAATATTTTTCCGTGATAGTAAAACAATTGATCAATTATTTTAAAAAAATATTTGTCAGACCTATTGATAATGAATATATTTGTTGTATTCAGACTTGCGGTACTCCTAAGATGGTTTTCTGTGTGCAATGTGATAAAACATAACTGTACAACAAATGAGCACAATATAAACAATAAAACCAGATTTCGACACAGTCCATCCTCAAGACCAGGACCACAGGGATCGAGGACCTGTCAAGAGTGAATATTGTACTTCCAGATTATGTAGATTCAAATGATATGAAGTCAACATGGGGCTTCTGTGGCCCCTGAGCAGTTGAGCAGTTGCCCATTTTACCCAGTCTGTAGTCCAGACTTGTTTATGCAATGATGGATATGATTTTTTTTTTGGATTTGTACAAACTGGATTGATACAGTGAATGTGGATGCGGGAAAACATTAAATTGGTTAATGAAATGCTCTTAAAAGACAGACAGAACGTCATAGACTGATGAAGTCCAACAATGAAAGTGAATGAAAGGTTTGTTATTTTAACCTTCACTCATAGTATTCTTTATGTTTTACACAATTTCAGCTGGTTTATCAAACAACAACATGGTAACATGTTCATAACGTGAAGCAAATATGCCTCACAAACCCCTGCTACTTTTACTTTTGTATGTTTTTCTTATAGATGAAAACAGAATATTTGCCCTGCAATAAAATAATTTTGAGCAGATTATAGAGCTGTTATTTGCAGGCAGCTGCTGCTACTTACTTGCATCGGGTCCCACATGCACATTGAGAAACTACAAGTGAATCTCTTAGAGGTCCACAGTTTAAATCTGTTCATGACTTTGAATGTTGTCCTTTTCGGTTATGACACTATTGTGTTTCACTTCACTGCAGTATGTTGATGCAGAGACGTTCCAGGTTTTTCTGGTAATTTGCTGCCACCTACAGGACACAGAGCTGCTGTGTTTGGTGCTAACAGGAAGTGAGAGATAACAGTTAATACTGCTGTGCTCTTCTCTGTTGACAGATCTGAAAAATTGAATGTAAAATATTCAGTTTGTATAACAATATAATAACTGATTTCACTTCATTATTTCGACATCTACAGTATGTGTTGGGCACGATCGTTAAAGTAGAAAAATTAAGGCAATATCCCTACATGAGACTATTATACCCTTGTGATATATGTATATTATTTTATTTGTTATTTTTCACTATTTAATTTACTTTCCTTGCTGATCATGATCTGCTACACTGAAGTTGTCACGAGTGTGTGTGTACGAGGCGAACAGGAGGATCCAAACGCAGGCATCCAATGAACAGGTCTACAGCTGGCAATGAGAAGGAAATCTAAACAGTCCAAACAGTTTAAATAAGTAAACAAATCCAGCAGGGCGAGGCAGGCAGGCAGGTCAAAAACACAGGTAGTAACTGCAGATATCAGACAGGCAGAGTATTAAACATCATTGCTGAACTGGCAGGGCTTGAATTAATCTGGGCCAGTATATATACCACTGCGGCTGATGGGATGATGAGAGGAAGGTGATGACTGGAGAAATGGAAAGTTCATTAACAATGCAAAGATCTGGGGAAGTAAGAAGGTGGCTGCAGGCAGGGACGGAGGCAGAATGGGCTAAATGAACAGGACTGAGACCGTAGTTGTGACAGAAGTGTTGTCTTTGTACGGACTTGCTGCTCGATTTTTTCATGTCTTCATGAATTGGCAAAGACAATAAAAAGGGGAAGCAAGCAGTCTGGAATATGTCAATGATTATTTTTTGTGCAGCGTCAGGTTTAAAAAAATCACACTTGTTACCTCAGAGGACAAAATGTCCCCTTCCTAAAACTGCTATAAAAATACTATATATTAATATTTTCCACTTTCACTGAGTTAAATTTTTTGACCAACATCAGTCCTGATCATAACAGGAATTTTAAACGTTTAAATGCCAGTTATTGACATGGTGCCACTATGTTTTTAAATGAAAAACACACAAAAAGTGAATTATTTTCCATACAGGTCTAATAAATGATAGTGGACATTCTTTTTTTTTGGATTATCACAGTCTGGGATATGTCAGTGATTGGCAACAATATTGATTTTGATGCATTATTATTATTTTTATGCAGCGTCAGATTTAAAAATAAAAATCACATTGTGGAAAAACATGTTACCTTCCTTTAAATGTCAGAGAGTTGGCAGGGGAATTATGACCACACACATACCACTCTCCTACATCCATATCAACACACACACACACAATTTTTGTTGCATACATTTGCTAAATGTGCTCCATAATGCAGCAGTAATGCCCCTAGTGGAAACCAGGACAACAGCATGTATTTTCCCCAGAGGACAAACACGAGAAAATGTCTCAGTCTGGTAGAAAATAGTCAAAACTATAATTTTGAAGCCAGGGATCTAGATTGATGCATGATGTTATGTTTTAATAGGTGTGGGATTAAAAATGACAGTTTTAATGGGTTTCAAGGGGGACATTTTTGTCGTTAAGGAGCTGAGTGTCATTATTTTGATTACATAGTTTATTATAGACTTATTATAAGGAAATTAGGTTGAACTTCCACAATTGGACAAAAAAAAAATCTTACAACCTTATCAAATTTTATGCCGTATGCATTAACACAGCCAGAATTATCACAAATTAAAAAGCCAAACATGTCCCCAGTGAGGCATAAAGGTTAAGCAATTAGAGGAGGATGTCAGGAATCCAGTTGTTTTAATGATACTGAGAGGTTTCAGGCAGGATGACGAACAGTGAGATTAGATTACAACTAAATGAATCAAGATGTCTTTGGGAAATTCTCCCAGCCATCTGCTTTCTGCTCCTGGTGCTCCAATATCTATTGTCCGTGTGTTCATTTCAACATTGACAGATAACATCTAAAAAAGAAGTACTACATACATGCTTAATTTAACCAGATATGTGCATATTTACCTGCTACAGTACTTTACATGATGGATTCACAGCACCATGCTGATCTCTAGGTCGTCTGCAAGAAAACAGAGAGACAGTCCATCTGAAAATCTCTCCTAGGAGTTGTGCTGAAAGTTAATTTAGCTAAAAATACTTAGACCTCAGAGTCAGACTTATTTATGAAGCATCCAACTCTTACTTTCAGTAATGAGGACTACTCCTAGGAGAGAGTGTGACTTTGCTGTTTTACAACCACGAAGTATGACGTGTTCTCCTACACAGACGTCACTTAGCCTTCATAGAGTGTAAACAAAGCTGATAACAAATAAATGTAGCCTACTAAGTAAATTAAAATAATAGGTAGACCTAATGTGACTCAGCTGTGGGGAATCGGCCCCATTCAACCACATTATTTTACAATTCCCATAATATTGCAGCATCTTGCATATAACACCACTGTATGTCTAATTCCCATTTAACCGCACCTCCTGTTAATTTATGTTCGTCACGTGAGGGGGGAAATTATTAGTTTTGTAATCTCAGACTGTTTGACATTACAGAACTAATCATTTCTAATAGCCTGCACATTGCAATAAATCATCTCAATGTGCTGTTCATTATACCTTCACATCACCTCACCTGGCGCTCTGTGATCATTCAGCTGTTGAAACGGTTGCTTGCAACAGTCGTTATTGGGTTTCCCTTATTTGTTATATGTGTGTAATGATTTTTTTAAACATACTCTGTAATGGTTTTGCATGTAGTCCTCATAAAGGCCATTTATAATGGACATAATGATATTAAGAATGACGTGTTGCATTGGGATGTGAGTTGCATTCAGACTGGAGCCTCAGTATAAGGGCTGATATGGTATTTGTGGGCCAGTGTTTATCTATGGTGGGTTTTTGGTTGTGTCTTACATTTTTTGTAGTATGTGTGTTGAGTCTGTACTTCAGCAGTAAGCTTTTATAAATCTATGGTCTTCACGCTTTAGTAAATTTCACTTTTTTACATGTAAATTGGAAGGACTGGGGCACTTCAAGTGTGGTCACCCTGGGGCACCACATCGTGTTAATCCAGGCCTGGTCACACAGCTTTAGCAAATGCACTCTAGCCTGATTAAATAATAAGATTTAAGACCAGAGAAAAAACTATTTTAGCTGTTGTAATAAAGTTGAGATTTATTGGTCTATCCAGCCAGACAGACATGACATATAAATTTTAGTCTGCCCTCAGTATCTGTACAAGCCCTATCAAACTTTGATTGCTGTTGCAAAGCTGCATGTCCCCCATTACAACATTTTTGGGGGTAAAAACGATCAATACATTTATTCTCTTATCTGTCTGAACACCTTCTCCTGGAAACCCCGAATGAGTCAGACCTCATCTGGAGCTCAAATATCGGCAGAGATAGGAGTGATTTCCCATGTTAAGAAAGTAGATAAGATGCTTCTACTCCTCGTCCTAAAAGTAGGGCCAAAAATGCATCACTCTGACGATATTTGCCCAGTTAGAAGAGATTAATTACTCTGAGAAGCTTGATCAATACTGGATGCACCTGGCGGAGTAACGTCATTTTACCCAACACTGTCGCCCTGTGACCAAAAGTAGTAACAGCACCGGAAACTCTGAATGTACTACATTAGTTTTAACAACAAAAAAGTGTAACACTTATAAATAAACGACAATGAACATATTTAGTGACATTTAAACAACTTTGAGAGCTCAGTTACGCCCAAGGAGAAAAGTATAGGCCTATTTTAATAAATTTACCATACGGCTACATTATAATTATACATTATACATTATAATTATTACTATTATTATTATTCATTTTGACTATAAAGCGACAATCAGTCCCCATATCAGACTTCATTTCCTCCTAAACCCCCTTAACAGTGATGGTCATGTTGAAGGTCGCTTCCCCTTTAAAACATTTTTTTTTTGGAAACGTCGATACTGTAGTGCTGTCCATGCAGAGCTGAGAGGAGGGGTGAGACTAGGGTGAGGAGTGGGGAAGAGATAACTCAGACTGACAAGCATCCACAGGGATGAGAAACCCCGGAGAGGACACACGTGTTTTCACCATGTAGAAGCCGAAAAGACGTACGTGCGGACTCTGAATTTCTCCACAAACTTCCAGACAGCATGTAGCCTGAGCTGCTGCGACTGCAAAAAAAAAAACAAAAAAAAACCAGCGACTGACGCATGCGGATTCCTCCCCAGAGATTAAAAACGAAAAGGAAAAAAAAAACGCAGGTAAGCTTGTCACCCAGCTTCTCTACGCAGATGCAGAGGTGAGGAGAGGGATCTTCTTTCCTCCCCGGATCAATTTTTCATGTGCGACCCTCGAGGCTTTTTTTTTTAACAGGGATGAACTTTGGTCCTGTTGTGTCAGATTACAGTGACAGTCATGGAGGTGTGTTTCTTATCTAGGGGTGAATTCCAGCGGTTTGCATGCAGCAGACCTGACCGCTGTAAACAAACAGCGCGGCTGCCTTTCAGCACCAAGGACAGAGCTCCGGAGGCTGCTGCGCAGTTTGAAACCAAAAGCGTCTCCCGATGACACAACATGCAGAAATACTGTGTCCCTATTTGAATAAAACATGGATCAGCTTATCAATGAAGCGCACAGTCAGAGATTTAAACCAAAAAAATCTGATGTCTGAGCTGTGAAATTGCGTTTGCACCATTTTTTTTTCTGTTTTCCCAGACACCACAGGGCCTTCTGTATTCTCCTTTCAGGCAGAAATTCATCTGACAGGATATAAAGCTGTCTTAATGCTAGTCAGAGAATAAGAATGGCTGGATAAAAAAAATGGACACCTTTATTAACAGAGTGACTGGGTGTGACGCTGAGCTATGAAAGGTGAAAGTTGAGCTACTGTGTGAAAATGCTCTAAATTTGACTCCTCATTAGGCTTCTGAATGTTTTGGATTGACAAAATTAGCTCCTCCAAACTTCCAGTAATTAGGACAGTCTTGTTAAAAGTGGGTTCAGACAAAAAAAAGAAAGACATACAGTATTTTCTCACTTATCATGTCAGATAAGATACCTGACATAGATACATATCTAACCATGCTGATGGTTTTAGTTTTATGTGTCCTGTTTTTGAATTTATGTTGCACAATTCATGAATTGAATGCACCTCAGAGTCGACTGTTTTTATAGGAAATATTTGCAGTGAAAGCAGAAATGACGAGGACAGAACCTGGACAAAATAAAATAAAAACTGTTTCTGCATGGCTAAATACTACAGTACTACAGGGAAGTAAGAAAATATGTTTTCTGTCATTTGTCTGGACCAATATTTTAAATGTCAGATTGCCAGTAAAATCCTTAAAAAAAAAAGGAAAGGAAGCATCCGCCTGGTAAATTAGCTGTTAGACTGCATAGTGACACACTTACAAAAGGGATATTTATTGACACAGTCTGCACTCTACCAGCTGTCAGTCTGGCTGACAGAACTGATTTGCCTCTGATCATAAAAAGTCAGGCTGTATTTCTTGAGTTCTGATATCTTGGCGATCCATTAAATATACAACCCCAGACTCCCAACAGAATCCATTTTCTGCTGCGTCAGCTGCAAATAAAGGCTGAATTTGAACTATTGTATGTCTTTATTTTGTTTTGATGCTCTATTTTCTTAATGCCAAAACAGTTTTCTTTAATATGCCTATTATTTTGATCTTCTACTCTTAATCATTTTGTATAAAACATGCAAATTAATCTACTGATTGATAGATGGACTGTGACTCTGTTTTACAGGAGCAGAAAATGGCAGCCGCAGACATCCTGTACTTCACTTTGTGGATCGCCACGTTCTTCACCACTGGACTCGGATGCCCTGAGCTCTGTTCCTGCTCAGATAAATACAACCGTCATTTTGCAGAATGCTCTTACAAAAGCTTGGCTGAAATCCCAGATGGTTTGCCTCCCAATGTTACAACTTTGAGTCTCTCAGGTAACAGGATCAGTTTGATACCATTAGGAAGTTTCGACAATGTCACCCGGGTGACGTCTCTGTGGTTGGCCCGCAATGAGCTCTTCTCCATCGAACCAGGGGCTCTCTCACCCCTGGTTTATCTGTGTAACTTTGACATCAGCTACAATAAAATTGTACACTTCCCATGGGAGGATCTGCAGAATCTCACAAGCTTGCAGCTGTTGAAGATGAACCACAACGAGATGGTCAACCTGCCGAGGGACGCCTTGTCCAACCTCAAAGACCTGAGATCCCTCCGTCTCAACAATAACAAGTTCATAACCTTAGCTGAGGGGACGTTTGATGGCTTAATCTTTTTGTCACATTTGCAGATCCATCACAATCCTTTTGCATGCACCTGCTCCCTCGACTGGCTCAGAGACTGGATTTCAACATCCACCATCTCAGTCGCAGAGCAGAATATGATCACTTGTGCAACTCCAGAGAAACTTAAAGGACAAGTGATTGGGAAGTTGCCTGAGTCAAAGTGCACAAGCCCAAATGTCACAATACGAATGGAGTCAAACATCCATGTCACAACTTTCTACGAGGACAGCGCTTTGGTCTTGACTTGTGAATTCAAAGGAAACCCAAAACCACTGGTCATGTGGAGTATTCACAGTCAAAGCCAGAGGCAAGACCTGGCTTTGTCGTTTACTGAGGATGACTCAGCAGAATCAAACAAAGACTCCTTACTGTCCCATAATCCCATCAAAGTGTTTAATAATGGGACTCTAATCATTTCATGCCTCAGGAAGGAAGACGGCGGCAGCTACAGCTGCTCCGCCACAAATGAATTTGGTAGAGCTGAAGATTCTCTGTCAGTGGAGGTGGTGGCTAAACCAACACCAGCACCAACACCTGTAAAGGAAATGACCACAACTCCCATTTACACTAAAACACACCCATCTTTACACCAAACAACAGACAAACCAACTGTTTTTGATTTTGTGCATCTGCCTGATTTAAAGAGAAAAGACTTCATGAACAACAAGCCCACTTTCTCACCTAGTGTAGAGATCAATTCTAAGTCTTCTGACGTGGTCACGAGTAAGCCATTACGTGCTAGTAAATGTGGCGTGACGGCTAATACAAGATATATTTCAAGTAATGTCTTTAACGGGAGCCTGGATGATATCAAGCAGTACACATTTGACTTTGGTGTCATTGCCTTGGGCGTGTCAGAAACAGAGGCAACAGTACGGCTCAATCCTCTTCTCATACCCAGAGATAAGAGCGCCAACCGCGCCGCTGCAACATCTGAGAGCTTTGAAAGTGACAGCGAAGAGTCTCATGACCCTTCAGACACCTCCGAAGAAGCCCCTTCAAATGGCTTGTACCTGTGCGTCACTGCTGACCGCAAACACTCGGCTGTGCAGTGGTCGCGGATCAAGGAGGGCGTCAACACATACCTGTTCGGCGGTTTACGCCCCGGCACCAACTACTCCCTGTGTCTGACCTACAGAAGGGAGGACTGTGAGGTGCAGGTGATGTTCACCACCAGGAGGAGGGTTCCCAATCTGCTCATCATCATCTCGGTCAGCATCTGCCTTCTGACCGTGTCCACCGTACCTCTTCTCGGTGCGACATGCTTCCACTTGGTGTACAAATACCGCAGCAAGACGTACAAGCTGATCCTGAAGGCTAAAGACCAGTATCACATAGAGAGGAACCTCACCACCAACTTTAACATCCACGCACCCCACACTGAGTCTCAGAGGAAGATTAACGGCAGCCAGCTGGACGAGGAGGAAGGGGAGACGGAGAGCATAGACGGAGACAAAGAGGCGGATACAGAAGAAAGTGTGGTGACTGAATCTTTTGCTTTGTCTCAGTACAAAGGGAATTTAGACGACTGTGAGGCAGGATCCGAGTATAGTGACAGGTTGCCTCTGGGGGCTGAAGCAGTCAATATTACATGCAACTACAAATATCCAAATCAGTAAGTCTTGACTGTTTCTGGCATAAAAGATTGTTATAAAATTATTTTACATTTGGTTAAGGGGTAAAACAGGTATTTTTCAGTTAGTGCCAATGGTGTGGGTTCTCATAAATGTCGATGTTTTTCACTCTGGTCTGACAAGACTCAAAATGCATACACTCGTTTTAAACCACACCCCAGGCTGTACTGTAACATTCAGTGTCTACCAGCTGCCAGGCTCATTTGATTGTCGTTTTCCAGTCAAAACTGAACTAGGTCTGGTTTTAACCCTGTTCTTTCCATTCCTCTTGCTGCTGCTCTTTGAATATTTTTTTGTAGCTGGAAATATTTTCCAACTTCCACAAGCAACACTAAAAAGCAAATGACACAGCAAAGTGTTCCGCAGAGAGAGAGAGAAGCTGGTTGCACCAGTTTCACCATGTTATTAACATTTAATAGCTGATGCCTTTCAGCTAGAGGCCTTCCAGGCAGAAGTCACATTTAAAGGAATAGTTTAAAATTCTGGGAAACACCCACCGTGTTTCTTCCTGCTTCCACTTTAATGCTAAGCTGAGCTAACCGAACGCTGGCTCTATATTTAGAACGGACATGGGAGCGGTATCGATCTCATCATTTAACTCTACGCAAGAAAGCTTGTTTCCCTCGCTAGTCCTTTAACAACAACTCACTAACAAGCACTCGGAAAGTGTGTATCTTCACCACAGCTGCACACTTTTCCAAATTTATCATCATAATAGTAGAAATATTTTAAACATTTTTAATGTGAATCTGAATCAAAATACACATAATGATAGACAATCATGGGATGCATGTATGAGATACTGTACGATGTAATTCATTCAAGTATGTACAGTAGTTCATGGAGGATGTCACAGTCATGTAGTAGTTCATGAGAAAATGAATGCCTCATCTCACAATGTTAAAACTCCTGGAACTGGCCATGTTCCTTGTCTATGGACCAACTTTCAATGTAATTTCAGTGAAATCTACTAACACATTTTAATGATATTCCACTAGCTAACAAACAGACAACATGACCTCCTTGGTGAATCTGTTCTAACACAGTAAACACGAAGGCTTATTGTTGATTTGTGCTTCTTGAACAATCTGAAACTGTGAAATGTCTGATGTACAGCTGCAAATATTTGTAGCAACATTTTGAGAGTGCATATAACGATGTGCTGGCACTCCTTGGACACTTGCAACCAAATAAATTTAATTAATTTTTTTCTTTTTAAGTCTCTGTATTTCATCATGTCAATTGTTTTGACACCTAGTGGTAGAAATAAGAGTCTCTGCCAGGAAATGATCCATTTTACAAACTTTAAACTTAAATTATCACCTCCATTTCTATTTGTTCAGAGCATCTTTGTTAGACTTTGTTACTAATAAACAGATAGATAAAATAAGGTGGGAACACAACACATCAAGCTATTAAGCTTGGTTTGACAACAAAAAAAAGGTGTTAAAAGAAATATTGTAATAAATATACAGCAAAATAAATGTAAACTAGACGCAGACAGCAGTAAATGGTTTAACTGTAACAGCAAAAGATAGCAATATTCTGCTTTTAAACTACTACATTTGTGCTGTCACAGTTAGGAGTAAAGTAAGCTTAAACATACAGAGATGCAATCCTCTCATACCTCCAAAGTACTGGAGTATAAATGTTTAGTGTAGTTTCTAAGAGAAAACTATTGTATCCTGAACTACTGTGAGCTAAAATTACTGTTTTCCTGTTGTATTAAACTAAATGGGTGTTTTAAATACGCTCTCTGTCACTTAAGTAAAATGTGGACAATTTAATTCAGTATTATCCACTAAGTTTACTGCCGTGTGTAACAGTAAAAGCACTTCTGAGCATGTATGTGAAGTAATTGCTCTGTTGTATCTGGGTCATGTGTCCATCCTGTTGTGTTTCCCAAAGTACTGTGTTTGGAGACCTGCATGCTGCTTGTTACTGTGAGTCACACTATGCTGTCTGTGTACATATCCTTGACTCAAATGCTGTACTAACTTTGGGTCGTTATTGGCTGCTGTCGTTTTTCTTTTCTGTTTTATACCCTTGTAATACAGGAAATAATATGTTTTTACTAAAGTGTTAATGTTAAATATCCTCACTAACTCTCCTAATCCTATGTGCCTCAATAAAGTTTTGACAAAGGAACAATGAATGATTGCTTATCTCTCTCTAGTTCTCAACAGCTTAATGACCAATATTTAAAATAACTATCTAATTAATTTATTAGTTAGGTAGTATCTTACTTTTCATTTACATGTCATGCCAGACATTTGACCCATCTCACATGAGATCACAAGACATTACTATATGTCAAACATCAACATGTTTTCAATGTGACCCTCTAGCATTTAATTGGTACAAAAATAAATTATCACAACATTCATATCAAATGTGTTGATGTTTAAAAAAAAAATAGTTACATGTTAATTTTATCCTATGGTCATTACACAACAACTACCACTATATGGAGGATCAATAAAGCCTTGCAGGTAGTTAAATAACTGAATTATTTGATTTGTTTGGATAATAAAATGGGTGGTTAATAAAAGTTTTTATAAATGAATAAATTAATGTTAAACAGAAAATTGGTAGGATATTAAGAAGAGTGACTGGGAAAAGACTTAACAATTCAATAAGCCATTAATAAAAAGATCATGTAGTAATTAAGTAATTTGAATTTGAAAAGTGCAATGAATCAGTAAGGATTGCTCAATATGCAAATAGTAGATCTGTGTAAAATCTGTATTTAAAACAGGATATAAGTGAAGTCACAAATTTGACAGCATGCTTTCTATTTGAGTGCTTTATTTTTCTTCAGCAGTCACTTGTTGCATTTGAGGAAAACTGTTTATTTGCAAAAACAGTATATAAGAATTGAAAGGCATCATGTAACATAAAACTGAAAATATGCAATAACTTCAATATCTCATTATATGATTTATCCCACAATTATAGAAAACTTTTAACAAAAGATATTTAGATATTATATTGTAATTACTAGTATATTAACCAAGGTTTACACTGGAGTTTTTTTTTGCTTTAAAAGAGGGATTACCTTTGATAAAATTATGCCATCCATTACCCTCTTGAACAACATTAGATAGGCCTTTATCAGTGAACACAATTTGACATGTCACAGTAGGAAAAGCATGGAGAACATACTGAGAACCAGCTGGATTAACCCGGGGCAAAAATGAGCTCTTATCGACCCGCTCCTCCCACTCTGACAACGCCATTGATCACCACTGGCCTGTATATCATGCATGTCAATATGAAATTACTAAAAGGTCTCTAGACTGTTGCACAAATGATAGTTAATTTTCTCATACAGTAAGATGGGAGGCACTATATCTTATTGTCAGAGCCTCAGAGACGTTTTGCTGGGTAGGTTTCTTTGATTTTCTTTTATATTTTTTTATTTTAGCAACATGAGCATATGCTCTTTTATTTACAAGTGAAACCTTGGCTTTTGTGGCCATTAAGGGTCCAGGGCTGAGGGGTATTAAGCTCACAGCTCCCTCTGGGCATGCAGGTTTTATCCAAGAAACCTGTAATTAAGGCCAAGTCAGTGACAGATGGGTCGGTTGGAGACAAACGCTAAAACACAAGACGTGATGTGAATGATTGATGGTCTGGAACTTGGCCTTCAACAAAAATTTGTGCCTCTGTTTTTGAGCTTGTCCCCATGTACCTGACCTCCATTAAAGACTCTTTGAATAATCCCCTGCACAATGCTTTAGTTGATTCAAAATCCTTCAACCATGTAAGATCAAGCATCATGTCAGTATGAGTGGCAGGTTACTCCAAACATAAGCACATAAAACATTTCACCAGGAGGAAATGCAGGTTTAAAATCAAAACTCAGCTCAGCATTTGGTATTTTTTATATTTGGTCACCAAACTGTGCAATGTGGGTTAGTCGAAGTTCTCAGATTTTGACTCATTTGATTCATTCATCACCCAAATTATACAATTTCCTGCAACTGTCCAACCATGTTGTGACTGGTTAACAAAGTTTTTTGGTTAGTTCAAGTACATCTAAGTTTATTTCGTGCTCCGAACTGGCACATAAGTTCCTCCAGCTAGCATAGATTCCATTTAATGAACAGACTAGAAGTCACAAAGTGCACACTGTGATTTGCTCACAGCAGCATAAGCAATGTTGTTTGGAGTATACTGCCAACCTTACTGCATAGCTTAGGGATCTTAATCAGTTTTATCTTGGTTAGTCTGGATCTCAGTAGACTGGACTGGCTCAGCAGCTTCCTTCTTGCTGCCTTTCTTAGAGCTACGTTTCGGGGTCCCATTCAAAACGCTCTCCATGGTCTGCAGTGTCTGGAAGTGCTTCCTGGAGCCCAGCAGGGACGGGTTGTTGACCAGCGTGTACAGCAGCTGCCAGCGAGAGCGAATCCTCCGACTGCTGGTTGTCTTGTTCTGCCGATTCTCCTGGATGCCTGAAAGCATGGAGGAGCAGGCTGTCAGGGCAGAACGAGATACCAAACTAAGGGGTCAAAAGTCCGTGAATGCATACTGTGTGTTACTGGTGTTATTAGGAAATGACCTTAAAATTCATTCTTTTGGTAATTTTTAAGGAAAAATTCCAAACATTTGTTGGTTGCAGCTTCGCAAATGTGATTATTTGAAGCTTTTCTGTGACATACATAATAATAAACTAAATATCATTGGATTTTTGACTGTTGTTCAGACAAAGCAAGACATTGGAAGACATCACCTTGGATTAAGGAATTATAACTATTCTCTGACATCTTATAGATAGAACAAATAATCAATTAATCAAGAAAAAAACTGCAGATTAATTGATAATGAAAATAATTGTTAGTTGCAGCCCTATAAAAACCTTCTATCCAGTAATAGTGATTTTCATGTTTTACAATCAGTTGAAGGATATCAAGGATGGTTTTCTTCCTTGAAAAGGAACTGCAACTGTATTTTAGCCATGCGAGAGGCATGGCTTTAGGCATGGCAGGTTGGTTGGTTAAAACCGAGATAGCTTGTTAGCTATCACACGAAATTTCATGAAATTTTGTACAGACATTCATGATCCCCGCAGGATGATTCCCAATGATTCCCTTTATCCCCCGACTTTTCATCTTGCACCATCACCAACACGTTAAAATTACCACTGTAAAACATGTTGTAATTGGAGATTAAAGCTAACATAGCATACTACTATACTAGCATTAGCAAGTTACTATAGCATGCTAAATGTTACTTATTATGTTAGCATGCTAACTGTATGCATGATAATAGGTAACATAATAAACATTACATCCTTGCTACCAACATAGGTTGTGATAAATGTTAAATATAACATGCTAACTGTGAGTATGTTCAAGCTAACATTAGCGATCAGCTCAAAGTACAGCTGATTGACAAAGTCCGCTTGAAGTTGATTCAAGTCTGACATTTTAGAGCTGAGCCTGACGAACTGAGTTTGAGGTGTTTTAATGCCGGGTTCATGTCATATCTGAGTTATCGTAATTACAAGACTTGTAAATTGCATTCACATCAACTTCAAAGTTGTAATCACCACTGAGAAGCCCAGACTTTTCTGATGTATCCAACTTGACGTCTAAAAATACTGAAGTACTTGAAAATGTAGCAAATAGGGACACCTTACATCAGCCAAAGTCCGTCATTTATGGTGATTAAACACAAAATTATAGTGTTATGTTGTCAGTGCACAGAATTTTTAATCCTCACTCAGCCAACTCTGTAACCATACAACCAACTTGAGTTGTCTGACGTGAACGCTTGCAAGTTGTAAACATGGGAATGTTTCCTATCTTTCCCATCAATCCCATATGACATGAACACGGTATAAATCCTTTTGATGCTTCCTCTGGCGTCACCTTCAGGCTGAGTTTTATACATTTTTTTCCCATTTGGACCAAAGAATAATAAGGCGTCTCTCCATTTTCATTTACTGCATTCTCTAGAATGTAAATGAGGATTACAGTTTGTCTTGTTAATATTCAGTATTGGAATTTTCCACATTTTATATAAAATTTATGAAGCACAGGCCAGATGTAGAACTTGGCTGCATGTGTCTCCGTGATGCATAAGTATTTTGTTTATTTGTACGTATATTTGTTTGTGCAGTTTAGGGTCTCTACCTTCCTCTGCGTCTCTTATTTTCTGTCCCACCCTGCCACCTTCAACCATCATGTCCAGCAGCAGCCCACAGAAAGCCTTCATCACTGGGTGCGACTGGCTGACCTCCACCTTCAGGAAGTTGGTGTAGTAGCTGTAGGCTGGATGGGGTCAAAGGTCACAGAACATGACTAAAGTCACACAAAGACCATGGTCAAGAAACATCTTTAACTAACACATTTTCTTTGACTATGGAACTTGTACTTGTTTTTTTTTTCATTATTATCAACAAAGCACTTAAGAAGACTAGTAGTAGTATATATTTTTATATTTGTTTGTATTTTTTTGTGTAGTTAAACTCAATATAGCTTATTCCTCTGTGTCATATGATTCAACTGTTGCCCAAAAACAGTTAAAAACTATTAAAATCATACCTGGGTCAAAGGACTCAGCGGTGCGGTGTAGCAGACTGATGTCAATACGACCAAGATGGATGATGTTGAACAAAGCAGTAATCACCATTCTCCATATGCCAACTATCAATCCCACCACAATGTTGATCAAGAACAGCAGATACGTCAGAAGAAACAGACTCTCTCTGGAAATCAAACAAATATATATCAGTCTAAATTAGGATTGTTGTTTTAGGAGAACACAGCAACATCTATAATCAATCACCAACTATTTTGGTAATCGATTAATTAATTAAGTGTTTAAGAAATGCTTCTGAAATGTGAATATTTTCTGGTTTCTTTATTCTTCTGTGACAGTAAACTAAATATCTTTGGGTTGTGGACTGTTGGTATGAACAAAACGTTGGTGTTTGGGAAACAGTGATCAACATCTCTCATCATTTTCTGACATTTTATAGACCAAACAACTAATCGATTATACCTAAACACATAAAACTAGAGTCCCACTAATCATTAATTGCCTTATCAATACACACTATACATACTACACTAAATTCTTCACCAATAAATAAGTTGCAATCAGGTTCACATACCTGTTGTTCAAGTCTCTCGTACCGGCTTCCTTTTTGATGAAAGCAAACTTAGCAGTCACGTGTTGAAGCACAGTTACCAGTATCAGCGTGACCCAGCCTGGCCTGTAATGATGGAATATGAAGAAAATAAATGTTATCTTTGTTCTGATCAGTAATTATAAAATAAAATAAAAAAAGCTACAGTACATGAAAGGTTGCTGACTCACCATGCCTTTCCCAGGATTTCAAAGACGATGATGTTACGACCGTAAAAAACAGGGATGATGATCAAAAACACGAAGAACAAGAAGCAGATGAAAAACACAACCGTCTGGATCGCCATTCCTGCCAAGACGACACAGAAACAGACCATCTTTAATCTCAAACTCAAACACATTTCCAAATTAAATTAAAATTTTTCTTCAATGCATTTTTTTTAGCAAAGCAGTTAATTAAAAATACTTTGTGATGTGAGAATCTGAAGAACCGATTCATCTATTTCACCAATCACTCTTAATATTAATAAAAGATTAAGGCTGGAATTATTCTATATTTTTATTGCTGTCAACAAATCCCATTAAAAGACCAAAACCAGCTTGAACTTGAACTTGTGTTGGTTCAAGTTCCCTATCCTGTCTGTAGCACTCAGCTCCCAAACCATTCAAGATTTAAATCTTTAAAAAACAACATCACAGATATACAGTTAACTTTTTTAAAGGCTAAATAATTTTCTAAAACAGCTAGCCTCTGTAGTTTTTAGCAAATGTTACTAAGACAGAAGTAAATTGTTTTGTGCATTTGTTGGGGACTATTTTCAGCTGTGGATTGATACACATTTGGTGCTCTAGTGAGTATTTCCTGCAGCAGGACAGTGTATGTTTGATTGAGTTAAAATAAACTAAAGTCTGTGCATTCATGGCTAATTGATATGTTTTTAAAAGATTTTTGGACAATAATGGTGTTCCCCATAACAACAAACCATGTCTATCTGAACTACATGTGCTGTGACAGTAGGATCAATTTATTGTTGGTTTTGGTCTTTTCAGGGGATTTACTGACAATATGAAAGGATATTAAAGGATATGGTTGGCAATTTTTAGAATAAAGAAGAATAAGATATGTCTTATAGAGTGTATATAAAGATATAGCTTTGGATAAACACAACATTTGTAAATAGGATCAATTCATTGTTGGTTTGGCTCTGCACATGAGATTTGTTGATAATAACAAAAATAAAGAAAATCGTCAGGCAAATCCTTTAATACTAATAATTTTTCTGCGTATTTGAGCTTCACCAAGACAGATGATTGCAGCCTGGTATCCCGTCAAGCCCATCCAACAGACAATGCCGGGGTTGGATGGACGGATGGTTTTCTGGCTGTTGTAAATGTTGTAAACGTCTCCCTTGTACAATCCTCTCAGGTTTGACCTGAAACACAAAGCATCAGAGAGAGGTGGGCAGGCTCATATTCGGCAGCAGGTGTTCCTTGCAGCAATAGTTTCATTCATTTTCCCCGTAGAGAATGTCAGCTGACTGAGTATTTCCTGCAAGTGGATGGACCTCTCCACACAAAAATAAATAAATAAACAAACAAACTTGTATCACAACTTGAGCTAAGAACGTCCCAGGTATCCCAGCACTGCAGTTGGAAACATCAACTCTGAAAGCTTAAAGCTGCGATATATGATTTTTTTGGCCACTTTAGGGCAGAAAAACGAGCTGTAACCGTAATTATAACCTTTCGTTGTATGTCCTTTTTGATTTTTAATACATTTTTTTATCAAATCAGCAAATATGGTTCAGTTTTGCTCCTGATTGCGACAACAAAATGTTCTTACTTGCTACAACCCTGTTTTCAAAGATCTGCGTGGAGTCTGTTGTTTCGGCTAATAAATACTGCAATATCTAGTCTGACATATTGAAACATGTCATAAAATGATCGTATATAACTGAGAGGTTGTCAAGGAGAGCAGCTGAATGCTGAGGTTAGTATTAAAACTAAGCTTTCTTATTCTTCTGTAACTATTAACTTCTCTCTGTTTGGTTTTACTGCACTTACCTGTGAAGTATCATGGACTTCATGAGCATGACGAGACTGACCACACAAGAGAGGGTCATCGCACAGAGGTAGCAAACTAACAGACAACACGGGGCAAAAGAAAAACAAAATTAAGTCTCTTCTGTGCACAAATATTTTATAAATTTTGGCATCACAACGCCACAAACCTTCCAGCAACCATGTGTAGAAAGTCACGATTTGGACAACTTCCATCCTGTCGTCTGATAGGACGATCCCGAACCCCAGAAGCAGGAAGGCGATGTTTTCATCAATACCAGAACGAACAATATGGAGGGTGGGGACGACGAGGACGACTAACAACAACGCTGTCTGAAAGGTGAAACACATTTAGTGCAGTTCCTGAATTTCTGCTCCACTAACATCGATAACAACATTTTGTCTGATTTAAGAGGTCAAAGGTCATAATGAGGGTTTATATTGTTGACTTACATGGTATATCGCCACAAGGGCAACAAACGCTGATACAGCGAGCTTTAGTGGAAATCGAAACACTGAAAGAGAAAAGGAGTTATTATCTAAGTGGACCTTATTTCAGTTACAAACATTAGAGGCAACCATCACTGCTGAGATTTAAAGTTTTAGGGAGTAAAGTGTGTGATAAATAATGCCAGATGTCCAGGAACAGTGATGTATATTTGAAATGAGGACATGGTCATAAAGTGAAAAAATGTGTATGAGTGCATGCACCTTTTTCCGGGATATAAATATAACTCTTAGGCACTTCCAGTATCCTCTCTGCCAGCGTCGGTTTGTCTGTAGTTAAGGAGCTAAAACATATGAACACAGAGACTCAATCAGCCAAACTTTCTTTTAAATTTACATACAATGACATATATTATCATTTAAATCTGATCTTTACTGAGGATCATACTCTTAGGAGGAGGTACTCTGCTCATTTCTTTAAATAAAAGTAACAATGCAAATGCTACTACAAGTAAAAGTCCTGCATTATTTCACAAAGCAAAAATAAACATTTATTTTGGCAGTAAAATGTACTCAAGTGTCAAAAGAGTAACACTTTAATTTAAGTTATTTAGCAGTTATAAGCAGGATGCAAACATTTATTAAATGGTTTAAAACACATCCTGTAGTTGTAAGAAGATATGAACACTTAGTCTTTATAAATGTACAGAACAGTCGGCCATTATAATAACTTCCGCTATGAAGACACATTTTATATTATTACAATTATGTTTTTTATTATATTGTCATTCATTTATATGTTTATACACCAGCCTCCACTTATAGATGCCTCCAAGAGTTGTTGACAATTGCATTAATAAACACTTATATCTGATAACAACTACATTTTGAAGGATTACATGTTATAGGATGAACTGTGATAACTTTGACTTTTCATCTAGCGCCATCTTCAGGTCGTACTTTGTAGTGCTAGTTAGCAAATGTAAGTATGCTAACACACTTAACTAGAGGGAGAACATGGTAAACATTATACCTGCTAAACATCAGCATGTTAGCATTGCCATTGTGAGCATGTTAGCATGCTGATGTTAGCATTTAGCTAAATGTCTAAAAAGAAAGAGTCTTCAAATTGTGTCCTTGTGTCACTATCATTAAGCTAAAACAAGGCTATGGGATTTTTTGAGCAAATTTACTAGTAACTACAGCTGTAAGATACATATAGTGGATAAAAAATGTATTTCTTACTGAAATGTAGCGGAGAAAAAGTAGAAAGTCTCAAAAATGGACATACTCAAGTCCTAGCTTCACCTCTAATTGTTAGGATTCAGTGTTTTCTTTTTTGTTTTTGTGAGGACTGAAAATGTCTCTGAAACACCATTTAAAACTTCATTTATAAGATCATAAACTACATACGTCCATTAAAACACCAAATAAAGAAAACTGTCTGTTAGGCAGGTTTCATTGCTGGTTTTGTTGGAGCGGTAAAATAATACAATAACTTCCATCATATCGATCTTTGTCATAACCTGATGTAGGCTCCTGAATATACAGTAAATATGCGATTCAGTGTCTTATCTCCATTCACCTGGCAGTTGAGGACCTTTTCTTGAGAAGTGACTTCACATACTCGGTGTAGTAGCTGCTGTCGAGGTCCTGTGAGCAAAAATACAGACTTCATACAAGAATATCCATAATGATCAGTGTCTGTATGACAAAGTGGCTACAGGAGCTTAAATATAGAAGGTCACAAGATTAATTTCTTCAACTCTCTGAGTGCAAAATCTCATTAAATGTTGTATAATGTGGAATCATAATACACTAGTTTCAGAAAATGAAAACTGTGTGCTTTGAACTCTTCAGAAAAAGCATGAAAAAGCAAACCATCATTCTTTCTGGATGACCTTTAATGGTTAACTTTTTAAAAAGAATAAATAAAAATAAAAGAAAAAGCTGAAGTCCAATTAAAAGTTTGGAGATTAGTGACTGAAAGTGTTTGTTTATTCATTCACACCACAGAGACTTCTCTATTAAATCATTTGCATAAACTGTAGACAGATTAAACCTGCTGTAGAAACAAAAAAACTGTTGTATTAGTATGTTTGGAGAGGAAAGAAATATCACCTCTCTCGTCATAATCTGTTGAAGGACGCCGAGTTAAACCCCAACTCTGTTCTACACAAGCTGCTTACTGTAATCATGGTTATGCTTTACATAGTTGAAATTCATGTTTTCCTACGTCAGCTGCACCAGAGACAGCCTGAGAATAGTTTTCATGTTGATATTTCAGGTCAATATTTCATTAAACAGAAAACTTTTTGAACCGCTGATCAGAGGACAAACAATATATTTGTATTTACTGACGTTTGATGTCTGTATTGTGACTTTTCTCACCTCGTCAGACTTCGGCCCTTTAATAAACAGCAAAGGAAACTGGACACAGAGATATGCGAGGCAGGCTAACTGAGGCAGACTTGCAAGCAGAGCATAGAATTTATAGATCTGTGGAGAGAAAATGGAGACACAGCAATAAAAACAACATTCGAAAAACTCATCAGCAAGCTGCTCATCAGGGACCCGTCTCACAAAAGAGATTTGTGAGCGCTGCTTACATGCAGGTCGCAAATTGAGCCAGCGCTCCGTTCCACAAATTACTTTTACTCGTAAAACTGCAGATTTGTGAGTCCCACAGTCCTCTCGCATGATCCTGCACACGTCGTGGGTACGGTGTCTCTTTTTATTAGTTAAACATGTAAAAAATTTACATGAGAGGAAATTATCTCATGTCGCAAGTCGCAGCTTGGAAATTGCAAATTTGATGAAATGGGCCCCAGAAGTAACGTCTCGGTCATTCAGAGTAATCCACTGTCAACGGTTTTTATTATTTTGTACCAAAAAAAAATGAAAGCTGCACTGATGTTTTTTATATCAACAGTGGATCAAATGACTAAATGTAAAAGGACACTCTCACTGTACTCTGCAGCTCTCAGCCCTACAAAGCATCTTTCAGCTCATTGTTTTGTTTTTATGGCAGCTTTTTTTTAATGAAAAAGCTCAAACCCACTGAACACAACCTGCCCAGCACCAAACAACAGACAAACAGACAAAGTTAATGAGTAGCTGGTGAAGAAAATTTAACATTTATCAGCTAAAGGGACAGATTTTTTTTCTCGGGAGTGGGCTGAGACCTAAAAAAAACCTAAAAGATGAATGAATACTAGACTTATACTGTATATTAGTATATAAGGGCTATAAGTGCGTTCACACTGAGAAGTTGGGAAATACAGTGTACTGTGAGTACCCGGATGGTGCACTCAAAATGGTCAAAAAGTTGAGTGTGGAACTATGGACACTTCTCGCCCTCAATGGTCGCCATCTTGGCTACATAGCGGAAGGGGAAGGACCACTTTTCAAACTGGAAATGGCGGCCGGGTACGTTGTAACTACGGTGAACATCGCTGCATAATACAAATGTAAAAGTTATACATGTGTTTTTTAGCACTAAGCACCACTATACTGTTGTCGGATATAAGCCATCAGTATGTTTTTTGGGTTAATTTAGCAGTCTGTAATGATTTGGTAACACGAACGACAACGTGAATGCTAACGTTAGCTAATGCTAATTTGCAATCGTCATTTCCGGTAGGTGCACAATGGCTGTGTTTGATTTGGGACAACACTACTCTGTCAAAATTTGCACACTACGCCAGTAATATATAGTGTACACAGTGTACTACATGAAAGTGTACTAACAGAAGTGTGTGATTTGAGGTAGGCAAAAACACAACTACAAATGAATGTTAATGTTGCTCCGTGTGTAAATAAGCAATTGATAATGTTGCTAGCAACTTTAAAGGTGGTGGCTCTGCTGCCTCCAAGAAAATTGATTCATGCAACTTTGGATGGCAGAAGTTTCCAGATGTGTTGAAGATCGATGTGGAACAGTAAAATGTTGTCGGCGTCTCACCTCTGGCGTCTTTGGACAGTCAAACTTCTGCCACACCAGAACCCCGAAGTGACTGAAGGAGAGGAGTGTCCCGAACACGTAACCTGCTATGTGCTGCAGAGTGCAACAAACCAACAGAGGATAGTACAGGACTGGATAGTAGAAGATAGCGATTATCTTCATGTACTCTGAAAAAAAAGGGATGAAAGAGAGGAATGTATTATTTCCTGAAGTGTAATATCCTAAAATACTAAATGTTAACTGAACTGTTGCAAGCTAGCTTCTGTAACACGATGTATTTTCTCATAGAAGGTGTTTTTTTGTCAAACTTTCCTTTATTTTATCTCCCTTAAATCACTTAATTGCATTTTTAGTTCACAAACTCACTACTAGTTTTTATGTTATTATATTGATGTGCCACAGTGTCTTTTTTGCAACCCTGTCTCCTAAAAATTACATTTATATATTATTAAATTGTTTTCCCAGTTATATTGTGTTGAACACCACATTTATGGTAGTTTCTCTTAAATGCTAATAAACATGTTGTGCTTTAAGTCATTGCAGACTTTTTTTCTGTATCAAATCAAGACCATCTATCCTTAATCTTAAACAAGTGCTGCCGGTGCCTAAACATAACCATAAAAAGTTTAATATTACTGTAGTATATTTATACTGCAAGATCAACTACTGGTGGAGAAGAACCACATTTCACTCATATATTCGGTATCAGCATTTTTGCAACTTGCCAAAGACATTAATTAACAACATTTTACAGTATGTTGAGAGAAAATTTAATTCAGCTAGCATTACATTTCCTGCAAAACGTATTTGCTGTTGCAATTTAGTCGTGTAGGAATGTCATTTCTTGGAGACATGGTTGCTTTTTTGATATTACAGCTGAGGACACCAATCAAATATGTTCAAAATCAATACGTAATGGTTTTCAATCATTATTGTACAGTTTGTATTTTTATTATATTGCTGTATTACACTGCATTAGTCTGTGATTAATCAAATTTAATATTTTACTGTCTAGAGTTACTGATTTCATTTAAATTTATCTTATAAGAAGTTTTACGTACGTAATACAATTTTAAAGGAATTGTGTTCCCTTAATTTTAATTTAAAAATCAAATCATTCTGAGTGATTGTATATTCCTACATTGTACAAAATTTGACTCTTTATTTATGATAATTTAAAAGATCTAATGTTTGAGTGAATATATGCTCACATCAGAACCAATAGTTTAATCAAACCTTCAATCAGTTTCATCAGAAAATCGACCTAAACATCATGCATCATTTTCTTATGACAAAAAATGACAAATCTCCACCTTTGATTTCTGCCGGAGTCTCTTTGGAGAACGGCAGCGGGTCCGGGGCGATCACCAGCATCGCCAGCTTGCTGAACATCAGTCCAAAAACAGCCATGACCAGACCCTTTTTCTGTGTCTGATCCAGGAAGTTTGCTGGACTGTGGGATCAGACAGGAACATTTATGCAACAGGAAACAAACCTGAAGTCTGAAGTCCTGCTTAACTCTACGATTAGGCGCCTAAACTCACCTAAAGATGCTGGAGGATCCTCGTGTGAATCCTTGGCAGAGTTTGTTTTTCCTGGTTAGAACTGCCAGGATTAACATGACCACCAGCTAGAGGGAAAGATCACATTCGTCAGGACTTCTGTTACACCTCAGACCTCACAGCACTTCATTTTACACTGATAAGATAAATATACACTATATGGATAACAAATATTCCACCTTTGTGTCAACAGTTTGGGGAACGTCCTGTTTTAACATGATGCCTACTTTTGGGTAGACTTCTGTGTGTCCCTATAGGCCTTACAATAGAGACCCACTGAACAAGGGCAAGGCGAGGAGTTTCCATGGGAAGTGAGATTTGCAAGGCATTGTGGGATTCCAGGTGACACTGGATTGTCCAGCAACATCAAAAACTTAATTTGCATAAAGTTGAAACATTTTAACTTCATGCAAATGAGGGTATTTGCCGGGAAACTCTGTAGTGATTTGTGTCGTAGAGGTGGGACAGAAAGTTTATTCTTTACTTGCTGTTGATAAATGTCTTTGGAGGAGACGATCGCTGCTACGGCCTTTCGAAGTGCTGCACAAAGTCACATAAATTGCTGGAAAATGTCACAGTTTAGTTTTTACACAAGTTTTGCAAACATGATAGCTACTCACTAGCTCGACAAAAAGCGGCAGCAGCAATGATGTACGATTTGTTCACTTCCAAAAGAGTCTGGTCTTCATCATACCTATCGACTCACTGACTGACATATACAGCCAAAACAAACCACAAACCACAAGTCAAAGCGTTCAGAGTGTCAGTAGATGGGGTTCGACCTTCCAGCTGCCAGCAGCAACATACAGAAAGTCAAAGTGATCTTAACAAGACAAAGTGGATCACTTTCAAATTTCAAGAATTTCAAATGGGAGTCAATGACAGTTGAATGGTATATAGTGTGTTTAAGCAGCACATTTCTGCACATAGGGTAAAGGTTATAACAATATATCACAATACATATACAAACCTTTTTGTGTTCACACACATTAAACTTCAAGGATATTACATTCATAGTGTAAACTGTAGGAGGTCTTAACTGCAGCCTGAAAATGTTCACATGTTCAGACATTTGTTGTTTTTTTTGTCAGTTTGTTTCTGTTTATTGTCTTTTAAGTTAAAATATTTGAGGGAATTTGTACATTTAATGCTTAAGAAAAAAGCAAATAAGGACGTTTTGTGAGTTCTGTGGTTTAAATTGTTTGATAACTTGACCTCATTTGGTGTTGCTATTTTTTATCTGGCGTTAAAACTTCCCATATATATCAATCTCCTATATACTATACTCTCCTTTACCTCCTTATATCACAAAAGACTGAACCCCTCCAGCGAAATGGACACACAAAGAAGCTCAGAACTGTTTATTGATTTTTAGATTTTATCCTCAGTAATCTCATGTAATTCTTGTTCATTCTATCGTGGTATTTATGATAGAGAGATGTATGATCAGTAGTAATGCTTAATTATTTGGTACTGTACAGCAAATTTCCCTCTGGGACAATAAAGTCTTATCTTATTCTTTCTGGTCAAAGCTACAGTTGATTTAATTTATTTTCAGTTAATGCTATTTGTAGTGCGTGCCAGCTATAGCTCATTAAAACTATCCAACTTCATGAAAGAACAAAACAAAGCAGCTTTGTAGATGCAAAGCTTTGAGTGCCTCGTATAAAAAGCCCAATTTGGCAAAGAACATGGTTCAGACTACAGAGTCTTGTTATCTGTGACTTGCTGCAGTGATTCAGTCACTGACCCGGCTGTCACGGTTTATTACACATCATTTAAAATTGGTCCGTGTCCGTTCTGTGAGTGGTCGAGGTAAAGTGGCCTTCACTTGAAAATGAGTGAGGACAAAATGATGGAAGATATCATTAAACTTTAAGTTTGCATCAAGCAAAGACAACTGAAAAACTTCGGCAACATGAAGGAGATCTACACTTATTCCACTCGTGCCTTACATACTGTAGGAAGAGGACGATGTAGTGAAAATACTTTTGATTTTCTAGTGCACTGTTTGTGGTATACTTATAGAGTTGCAAAGTGTTATTTCCCATTCTGTATTCCCATTTCATGTATTTCTTTAAACAATATCCTTAATAGAAACTCAGGACTCTCTTGGATAACGTAACGATCCTATAGGTTTGTATTATGACCATCAGTTTCGATTATTGCAGCTTCGTTTCTGAGAAATCACATTTTGTCCATGATTTTGGCAGACAGCTAAGAATACCACAATACCCATGAGTCTCAGCTGCCGTTGCTATGGAGAAGAAGCCATAGGCGTGAATAATTTGTTCCTGAAGTTGTAAACAATAACTGTAGTTGCTGAATTCACTCAAAAGTGGTCCAGAAACTAAAAGAAAACTGATTCAAATCTTAGTTTCTGCCCACCGTTAGTGTCGCAACTGACCAAATTTGAAGCTTGGTGATCGGCTGTTTCTTGCTGAAATGCACCTTGGGAGTCGTAGTTAACTTCTACCCTGAAATTTTTATGTACAGTCTTTTACCTTCGACTGAATACTAAAGAACCAAATATTTTCTATTTTCTAACACAGTTTTTCATCTTTTGTACTGACGATTTAACCAGAGGAGTTTCATACCAATCCAAACCATGGAAGAGTTCAAACTGTGAGTAACTTAATGTTGTCTTTGGGAAAAATTATCAGTATTTTAACTTCCAGAAATGAAGACACCAAAAATATCTCCTCCACCAGTGGTTAGTTTCAGTTAAACATTCAGTTGCTAGCAGTAGTTGTAGTTTAACTGACGTTGTTGTGGTGTGATCAGACCAAACGTGGTGCGATTACATTACAAGTCAATGCAAAGATGCAAGTAGTAGTAAATTAGCTTTACGTTTTCTGACTTTTTACAAATCTTTGCTTTTTTTTCTTGTAAATTACCAGATAGATCAGCCCTTTAAACACTATGTTAATGAAGTTATGTGAGATGAGAGCGCCACCTTTTGGTTGAACTGTACACAGCTCGTAGATATTGCATTGAACGGGCATTGCTTGGCTTTAAAGGGTCAGAAGCTAAAAAGACTGGGAACCAGTGATTTAATCTACTCTGACACTTAATAAGATGTATGATTATATTTTTTTTAAATGTGTGTACTTACAGATATTGACAGTATGCATATGTTGAAGAGCTGGTCGTCCGCTGTGGGGTCACACGGCAAAATAACTCTGTGGCAAAAAATGCAATTACATTGGAATAAGCAAAACTGAATTCAGAATAACAGACAGATAAATGTGCACACAAATCAGTTAAAATATCAGAATCCAGGAACAGCTACTGCAAACATTTATCCACAGTTTCCTGATTTGCACTGATCGATTGATATTGGAGAAGGAAATAATATGATTTGATAAGTATTTTATCGGATGAATCCTGGTTTCAGGGTTTAAGAAGACATCCAATTAAATTTTACACATCAATCAAGCAAGTACAAGAACTGGTTTGATCTTTGAAACTGTGCAAATAAACCACAATAACAAGTCAAATGTCCATTAATCAGCAATTAGCTAATTAATAGCCAGGCTGCACTTTTACATAGAATCAATACACAAAGAAGTCATCAAAATAGGGATGGAAATCATTCAAAACTGCACCATAACAGATTATTAACAAATGTATTAAAGGAGTATTAATCATAACAGGCTAACTGATAGTTGCACCTCTGTAATTTAATCAGATTTAAACTTGAATTAATCTTCAGATTGGTTTTATACTCACTCTTTGGGAGCTATTGTAGGGTCTGCATTGTTGGAGTACCAGTCTGAATAATCATAGTAGGAATATTCAAAAGGCTCAAACTCGACCTTGCTTTGATTCATTGCGCCTGTTTAGTCAAGACGAACAGGTGAAGAAATAAAGATCCAGAGGACTCCGGATCCAGATCCTCCTCCTCCTCCGGTCAGGTAACCTCGCTCAGGGATCTGCTGGTGCTGTAACGCGTCGGGACAGTTTGGCCCAAAAAAACCCCTGACGCATTCCAGTCCGACTAAGAACCAAACACAGCAGATTAACAGCTGCACAGAGGGGAGCGAGAGAGAGAGAGAGAGAGAGAAACGTTCAACAATACAGTGAATAAGAGAAGAAGTGGAGAGGAAACTGACCTAAAGTGACCTCTGGTGCTCATTGAAGAACTGTTTGTCCTTGATGATGATTTGGTTTTCTGGTAAATTAACAATAAACCTAAATATTCTCACTTAATCAATATTCAAATATCTCTTATTAGAAACATGTATTGTCAAGTCATATATTGTTGGTCAATATTGTGAGTTTTCCTGATTCTCTTATTATATTAAATCAGCACCATTTGAGGGTTTAATTAATCAGATAAGTGTAATTTTTTATGTAACAATGTATTGTATGTTTGTTGTTTTTTGCACATTGGTATCAAATTATTAATATTATAATGATTATTGATATTTTTGTATTTCCTCATTGTTATCTGTGTGTATAAGTGTGTGACTGTGAACAGTTGGAAGTTTTTTGGAGGTGCTGATATTCAAATCGTCATTGATAACTGAACCTGAACTGAATCTATTTTACAAAGTGCTGTTTTCATCTGTGTAGATTTTAATATATATTTGAATAGTTTGACTTGTTTCATGTTTGTCCAAAGCACATTTTGTTGTCAGTTCTTTAAAGAAAGTGTTTCTTGTGCAACTGTGTCAATCAGAATTTAATCTTTTCTTACTGTCGATTAGCCCTCATGTGCATTTTCCCTTTGTTTTTAAAACCTTGCTGATAAAGTGAGATACCATCTTTCCCAAACGAAAATTAGATTGCAAGATTGTCTTTGTATTTACCATTATGTAGCCTGAAGTAGGGGTGTTTTAAATCTCATAAAGCATTTTAGTGATGCTTCCTGCCTCCTGATTTGTTTCTCTTTGTTTTTATTCTTTCAGTAATTTTTGCTTGTTTTTGAGTGAAGTGTGTATAACACGCTGTTATCATTGTGTGCTTGCATTTGCACTTAATCTTCTATATTATAATGTCTTGTGTTTGCTGCACTCACGTTGAAATAAAAGCACTCTGTGATTTCTCGTTGAGATTAGGTAATGTTATTTTTGCGCTGCAACGTGGCTTTAACCTGTTTGCCTCCCGCTGCCTGTTACTTATGAGACTAATCTTATAATAAGATGAAAACCTCTCTTTTAAACAGGGGCAACCTTTGTGTGAAAAGAGCTTAGGAAAGGCCAAAATGAGAATGTTGATCGTTTGACACGTGAGGTAAGACCTCAGTGTAGTGTAGTGTTTTATTTTACACTATGAAAAGAAGAAAGGAAGGTAAGAACAGATTCATTAGAGCACAGACCTTCAAATTTACCAAATTGTAGCATAAAGATGGATTCAGTGATCCAGTTAGATCTTCTGCTGTCCCTTTTTGTGCATCATAAATAATTTTTAAAGCCACGTTTTAAGCCACTGGACTCATAACTTACGGCTAAAAGTGACAAACTTTGCTGTGAAATCAGATGAAAGTTTCTTAATCTGGATCTGTGAGCTCACTCATATGACAGAGGCCGCAGAGGGCCAGCTGATCTGATCCCAGGATTTTCTGACCGTGTGGGCGTTGCACGGGACCCACAACACTCAGCTGCTGGTATTTCACCATTAAGAAAACACAGCTGGTGAAGAAACAAACGTTCTGGATGCTTCTCTTGACTTCTTTCACTGTCAAATTACACGACAAAACCCACAATATCAAATGTCTGGAAGCGCTGGAGGCAAAACTGTGAATTTCCTCTTCTTGCTGTACTTACTTGCTGGCACTTATTTTACATTTTCTGTTGCAGCACTGGATTACGGAGCTAAAAGAAGTGTTTGATGAGTCGACCAGGTGTCCAGTTCTGGTCCTCTGATGTTTTTCATGTGTTTGAATCAGAAGGTAAAGTAATACTGAGTGACATCGCTTATCTAACTGACATTTAGGATGAGTTACACCAAAGCAGCTCAACTACAACCATCTGCTTCCACATCTCATTTCAAAGTGGGGGAACAGTTTATTTCAATCACACTGTCACTATACAGGTGCAGGCTTAAAGATATAAGGTACAGAGCCTAAAAGTCGAACTGCATACTTCCTGATTATAGCTTCTGTGTGCAACTTCAAACTGTCAAATTAACGGTAATATTTGGTGCATTTGATCACCATAAACAAATAAGATGTTGTCTTTGGATTGTCAAATAAACAATCAAAAATATACATTTACAACTTTGTCAGCAGAAGGTTTAGTTTTATTTGGTCTGGAAGAACAGCGTCTACTTCCTGTTTTGTGATTTCAACTCAGTCGAACACAAAGACGAGGAAGCTAGTCATGCTAACAGTGATGTTTTGTTTTTTCAACTTGCAGTGTTTACTTTCTTGCAGCAGTGCACAACTGCCACCCTTAAATATGCCTTTACATTTCTTATATAATGAGAAAATATAAAATTTTAACCAGAAATTGTTCTCATTATAATGAGAGAGTATCTTGTTATAATAAGTAAAGGAACTTTAAACCTTAAACTAGAAAAAACTTAAGGTTTTTCATTTTATTTCTAAATATATTTCTGATTAAAATGATGATGTTTTCTCATAAAAGTAGGTGCTACAACTGTGACAAACACATCCCATGGCCTTGGTTTTGTCTCCAGTAGACATGCAGAGTCCACATGCTGATAAAAACCCCGTCATGGTCGGTTAGTAAGAGCAGAATTTCATTATGTCTGAAACGAAAGTAAGATTTGATCCTTTCATTCAAACGTTCTCACATCCATTTCACACTGCAGTTTTTATAAGAAACAGATAAATATTTAAAACACCTTTCTAGTAATAAGGAGTATTTATCCTCATTATGATGAGAAAATGTGCTAATTTCAGCAAAAATAAGCATCTTGTTATAACAAGTTGCTTTTCTTGTTATAATCAGAAAAAGGAACTTGTTGAGCAATTTTTTTTTTGTAATGGTGGCGGCATTATGACGTATGCCGTTCTTTGTTGCCTCTTCTTCCACAGCATCATGTTTTCACCTGTTTATGGGAAGTGACTGGTTGTTACTCCCACTTTACTCTGCAAACAAATCTTATTAAATTACAAAATTATATGGCAAAATAGGTAGATAGTCATTGAGACGATATTCCCTATTTGCAGGACGACATCGTTTTTCTCAGCCATCTGAAATGTGTTTAAATTTAGGCACAAATCTACATGGTTTAGAGAAAGATGACAGTTATGGTTAAAGGAAACCAATGTTGGTAAGAAAAGAGATGCTCTCATGATGAAGTCACACATTTTGTTGACATGATCACAGAATCACAATCCTATAACTACATCGTGCTACTTCCATCTGTACTCCTGACAGACAACAGCGACAAGAGGCTCTTGGCAGGTAAATAAATGATGTAATTTCCTTCGTATACTGACCTGTTTTTCTTGTGAGAACAACCTCCTCATCATCGTTTTACACATTCTTAGTTAAATCCAAAACAAATGCAGTTTCTACCTTAATTTTGTTTTCACATTTTCAGATCTTACAACCATGAATTCTATGATTTATTTCTGAATTTTGAGATAACAGCATGTCTGTAAAAAACAAAACAAAAAAACAACAACACCAGTGTTGCTTCTTACTGTATTTAAACCCTGATCTTCCACTGTATCATCCATCTCTTAACAAGAACTACATAGACTCTCTGGGCGAGTTTATTACCCAAAGTCAGTACTCTAGTTATTATCCAAGAGAAGCCTTTTAACTGGCCCTTAACTCCACATTTCTGCTTCATAACAAAAGTAATTGGAGGATTCAACATATTCAAAACTGGGCTCATTGTTCGTAACAAGAAACAATCTGAACAGTCAAGAAACTCTGGAGCTCATATTGAAGAGACTCAACGCTAATTTACATTAAAGACTTTGTTTTAGATCATGTTTAGGGTGCGTGTGTGTGTGTGTGTGTGTGTGTGTGCATGTGTGTGTGTGTGTACCAGGTATTCCTCATGTTGTGGGGACTTCAGTCTTTTTACACAGTCACATGTGGGGACTCGACTCCCTCTTGGGGTCAAAAGGCAAGTCTGAAAACACCTCAACTCCATCAAATCAATGCTGGTTCTGGTGGAACTCTTAACTGCTTGAAGGAGGAGGAAGACACACAGACATTTCATCTTTATTTAAACAGTACTGTGCTCAATCAAATCCCAACGCTGCAGGTTACACCTTCATCAGGGATCAAACAGGAATAATGAGTCTAAAACCACTTTTATACATTTTCATACATTACACAAGGCATCCTGTAGGATAATTATAACATTCAGTAATTAAGCCAACATGTGTCACCTGTATTTTCACCTGTGTTTCCTTTATACATTGTAGCACCATCTTGTGGTTAAATCAAAACAAATCAATTCAATCCAAACCGATCAAACGTCAAATTCCAGTGTAATTTCCAATAAATTGTATCTAAGTTAAATAATAACAGTTAAACTTAGCTTGTAAGGAAACATTCAGTCCATGTGGAGTTTGTTTAATAATGTGAACTCACACTGAACAGATTCAACTCTAATTCATATTTTATGCTAAGACTTTGTTTTGGGATTTTGTGTGTGTGTGTGTGTGTGTGTGTGTGTGTGTGTACCAGGTATTCATAATGTTGTGGGGACTCGCCTCTCTTTTGGGGACAAAAAGCGAGTCCCCATAATGCAAATCATTAAATTTTAAGGTGAAGATTTGCAGTGTTTACTTTCTTGCAGCAGTGCACAACTGCCACCCTTAAATATGCCTTTACATTTCTTATATAATGAGAAAATATAAAATTTTAACCAGAAATTGTTCTCATTATAATGAGAGAGTATCTTGTTATAATAAGTAAAGGAACTTTAAACCTTAAACTAGAAAAAACTTAAGGTTTTTCATTTTATTTCTAAATATATTTCTGATTAAAATGATGAAGTTTTCTCATAAAAGTAGGTGCTACAACTGTGACAAACACATCCCATGGCCTTGGTTTTGTCTCCAGTAGACATGCAGAGTCCACATGCTGATAAAAACCCCGTCATGGTCGGTTAGTAAGAGCAGAATTTCATTATGTCTGAAACGAAAGTAAGATTTGATCCTTTCATTCAAACGTTCTCACATCCATTTCACACTGCAGTTTTTATAAGAAACAGATAAATATTTAAAACACCTTTCTAGTAATAAGGAGTATTTATCCTCATTATGATGAGAAAATGTGCTAATTTCAGCAAAAATAAGCATCTTGTTATAACAAGTTGCTTTTCTTGTTATAATCAGAAAAAGGAACTTGTTGAGCAATTTTTTTTTTGTAATGGTGGCGGCATTATGACGTATGCCGTTCTTTGTTGCCTCTTCTTCCACAGCATCATGTTTTCACCTGTTTATGGGAAGTGACTGGTTGTTACTCCCACTTTACTCTGCAAACAAATCTTATTAAATTACAAAATTATATGGCAAAATAGGTAGATAGTCATTGAGACGATATTCCCTATTTGCTTATATTTGCCTATAAACTTAGCTTGTAAGGAAACATTCAGTCCATGTGGAGTTTGTTTAATAATGTGAACTCACACTGAACAGATTCAACTCTAATTCATATTTTATGCTAAGACTTTGTTTTGGGATTTTGTGTGTGTGTGTGTGTGTGTGTGTGTGTGTGTGTACCAGGTATTCATAATGTTGTGGGGACTCGCCTCTCTTTTGGGGACAAAAAGCGAGTCCCCATAATGCAAATCATTAAATTTTAAGGTGAAGATTTGATTTAAGGTGAAGGTAAGGTAAGGATAAGGTTAAGTCTCCAGGAAATGAATGTAAGTCAGTGTAATGTCCTCTGAAGTGATGGAAACATGACTGTGTGTGTGTGCACCACGTATTCATCATGTTATGGGGACTCGCCTCTCTTCTGGGGACAAAAAGCAAGTCCCCGTGATGTAAATCATTAAATTTTAAGGTGAAGATTTGATTTAAGGTGAAGGTAAGGTAAGGATAAGGTTAAGTCTCCAGGAAATGAATGTAAGTCAATGTAATGTCCTCTGAAGTGATGGAAACATGACTGTGTGTGTGTGCACCACGTATTCATCATGTTATGGGGACTCGCCTCTCTTCTGGGGACAAAAAGCAAGTCCCCGTGATGTAAATCATTAAATTTTAAGGTGAAGACTTGATTTAAGGTTAAGGTAAGGTTAGCATAAGGCTAAGTCTCCAGGAAATGAATGTAAGTCAATGTAATGTCCTCTGAAGTGATGGAAACATGACTCTGTGTGTGTGTGTGTGTGTGTGTGTGTGTGTGTGTGTGTGTGTGTGTGTGTGCGTGTGCGTGTGTGTGCGTGCTCCCTCTCCCTGGAGCTGTGACCACACAGTTTTCTGCCCTCTTGTGACTCACCTTTTACAACATTTTAGTAATGTCATCCTCCTTCTCAAAGCACATTTTAAACACCCAAGTGTGTGTGTGTGTGTGTGTGTGTGTACCAAGTATTACTGACGTTATGGGGACTCGCCTCCCTCTTGGGGACAAAAAGCAAGTCCCTATATCATAAATTATAAAAGTTTTAGGGGAAAGTAAGGAGTAGGGTAAGTCTCCATGAAATTAATGTAAGTCAATGTAATGTTTAATTTGAAGTTTGTGTGTGTTGAGAGTTTTGTGTTGTTAACCAGACAGAAGAGGGCGCTGTTTGATTGATACTTGGCAGTAATGAAGGTCCAGCTCTCAGTAATACTCGTCTGCCTGCACTGTGTAACTGACACACTGATAAAATATTTATATCCTCATACTTTACCAATTAAATTTCTCAATTTATTCCCTTGAAATCATGCACAACGCAGTCGTTTCCCTTCATTAATGAAAGCCTACAGGCTGCATCATGTCTTGTGAAGTGTTACAATCTCATAAAAATAGAATAAAAAAAAAACGTTTTGAAGCAACTTTCACTTTATCAAGGCATGACAACATGAATACAACAGTCCCGTTAATGACAGCAGGGAATATACAGTCCATCTATCACCAAACAAATAAAGATCTGCATTGTAATTTTCACAAAAAGACAAAAACAGAGAAACACTAGAGGACAAAATGTGATCGTGGGTCACTTCAGACACAAATCAAAGTCTAAATATGATACAAATAGACAGCAAGCATCATGACAAGAACTGAATTGCATTGTCATTTTTCAGAATGACCCGACGTGGAAACAACAAACAAATAATAAAGTGGCCTTTTTAAAAAAATAACAGCATGCAGAATCTCTGATATGTATACAGAATACAAAGCAAATATCTGTCGATTATCATTCCTCCAAACCGGGAGGTCGTGGATGACTGCATGGGTTTCTGGGTAACGGTTTTAGTTTTTGAACATGTCACACAGCAGCTTCTCCATGGGAGTGTTTCCGATGGTCCTGTGGAAGAACAGCAGCTCTATCCGCTCCGAGTTCACGAAACGCAAGGAGGGAAGAAGAAGAAGCAGCTTTCCAAACCTAAAACACAAACAAGAAATATAATAGAATATGAATTGTTGTTGTTTAATCTGTTATAATCAATTTTAGTGTTAAATTTAAAGAAAAAAATCCACCTTAAAATACTATTATGCAACTATCAATGCCCATCTGGACTAATTTTGTTGCTTGTGGTGTATTTGTATTGAGTCTCTGAGTAATTATTAAGAAAACAACAGAATATCAAGTCAAATGTTTGGCAGCAGAAAGTTTCAATAATGTTTCAGCAGTGCGACACAAACATTTCTGAGACCATAAGCAGAATTTTTTTTAGGTCGAATACTCCCGTTTTCTGAGAGTTCGGTTTTTTAAATTCAGTTCACAATGTGCAAACATACAGAACAGAAATCGACTGCAATTCAAATCACAGAAGAAAGAAAATAAATTAAAGGGGGGTGTGTGCAGCGGTGATGTTCTGAGGCAGGATGTTACCTGGCTGGTTGACTGGGATAGTGCGAGCGTATGTGTTGTCCCAGCATCACGTGAGACTGATCCTGCAGGTTCTCCACCTGTTCTGGGTCTTTCAGACCGCGAGTCTCTGCGGACGAGAAGAAAAACCGACGTGAGTCAAACAAATTCATACAAAAAGGTTATTTTAAAGTGTTCAAAAGAACAAAAAGTTAAAAACTATGTGATACAAAAGTGTAATTTGGGCAAAAAACCCAACATTTTACAGTATTTAGTGTATTACTTTAAGAGTAAAAATATCCTCTGACGACCTGCTATAGTAGATTTTAGCATTATGTTTTATATGTTCATATCAGAATTTGTAATTATGTGATAGGTTTACTGCATTCTTTGTTAAAGTTTGTTTGTATTATATGCTTCACCTGACTGCAAGACAAATGGCCTTTTGGTAAAAACAAATTAAATTTGAAAGTCTATGCTAAGCTAACATTTTGGCCTCAAGATGGCGCTAGCGGAAAGCTCACAGAGTGTCAGAAATGTAAAAGGTTCGTCCTCTGTAGAGAATGAATGTGCTCAGTAAAAGTCACGACAAGCTGACAGATAGAGTTTGATATTTTTGATAAAATTCTGATGTAACAGTGATGTTCTTTATAATCTTATTTTTGTCAGATTATATGAAATTCACTGAACACAGGACTGGTTGACTTGTTTTTTTGGGAGGGCGGGGGGGGTTTGCCAGTGCCAGCTCCTCACCTGGCTTGAAGAGCACGATGGCCTTGAGGCAGGCGAACTCGGTGGGGTCGACGGCGAGGGCCTTGAAGCGGCTGAAGACTTCCTGCAGGAGGCGAAGGTCCAGGCTGGTGTAGCTGGTTTTTCCCTGCATGCCGGGGCAGAGGTCCGGCAGAGAGAGCAGCGGGCAGCTGTCCAGCGGCAGAGACCACTGGATGGCGCAGAGCAGGAAGAGTTCGCTCCACGCCTCCTCCAGCAGGATCACCTGGTGGGACACGAAGAAGAAGAAGCAGAAGATGAAAAACATTGAAATGATTCAGGAGTTGAGAAATGCAGCTTTGTTTTTTAGCTTCACTGTTTAGTCAAAGTAAATATATATCTGTGATAACTGATGAACTGTAATATAAAGGAAATTAAGATCAAATCAAATGTTATTGGTAGCAGGAGGGAAATTTAGCAAGACAGAATTTAGCAGTAACACAGAATTATGACTTAGCCTTACATAATTATAAATTACTACGTAATTTTGCCACATTGTAGTAGATAAAATAATACTTTAATCCATGACTATGACATACTAAGTCACACTTTTTCACCTACAAATTAAAACTTATGATGAGTCAAAATTATGAGATGTGTACAAGACCTACAATTTTTTTCATTTTTCTTTTATTAAATTGATGTATAACTTTTTTATTTTCCTAGTGGGAACAGATTTGAAGCCAAAAAATGATTATTAATGAATTATTTTAAAACCAGAAAAAATTACAATATTTCAGTTCATTCATTCAAAACTGATGAACAGTGATAAAAATAGAGCCCTGAATTATAATTTTAGCAGATAGGCACGATAGGTGATGTTTGAATTTCTATAAATCATTATCACAATCACAGTATGTTGAATTTTTAAACAAAAAAAAAAACAAGTGGAAAGATTATAAGCCTCAATCAGCCTTAAATATATGAATATCTTCCAAGTAAAAGTGAAAATATAATGCTTATAAAAAAATATAATACCTGCTTCAGTGAAATAATTCAGATTTCTAAAGACTGAGGAGAGGTGAGTCTCACCTGGTCTCTGAAGGGCAGGTTTGAAAACACTGGCAGGTTCTTGGCCCACTTCACCGACATGAAGAGGAGCCTCGCCGAGGTCTCGTACACGTTTTCGGAGCTGGACGGATACAGAGCCATGTGGTACTCCGAGGACGCTCGCTCTGGTTCGTTGCTGGTCACGTCGATGTTCTCGTCAACTGAAACACAAAAGACGAGTTTATAGTCACGCATAGATGAACCCACTTCTGTTTAGTTCAGTTTATGTTCTTCAATCTGTGGCTGTGTTGTTGTGGGTTTGGGTTGTGTTCAGGTTTGGTTAGTTTCAAATTTAATTTTCTCTCTTTTTCTCTTTGACTGCACCATAACTGTCTGCATCCATTTGTCTTGCAGATGATACAGAAAGCTCAGTGAGAAGAGATAAAGTGTTTCATTAGCCTGACAAGCTAACGGTCAGTAACGGATGAAACGGAGCAAAAATAAAAGTTCAGGTCTATATGCCAGGTTTAAGCGGGTTGGATCTTCAAGACACGGGTACAGGCTTGGTTCAGGTCAGTTTTAAGACAGTGCAGAACTCTAGTTAGTGCATGTTAGCATGCCAGCATGCTATCAGTGAGCATGTTAACATGCTAATTCTGGCATGTTACATGCTAAATGGATGCAAGTTGCTGTTAGCATGCTAAAATGTAAATGTTAGCATATAAGCATGCTTACACAAGAATAGTTGTGGACTTTTTGTCTCTTAAATTAAAACGTTATTCCAGTTCCTTCCTGAAAACAGCGTTATGTTTCACAGTGACCTCACTCTGTACCAGTAGGTGGAGATAAAACCATCACAGATTTCGGATCAACTCCTCCACCCTTCCTCCCTCTCTACTGAATAATCCCTTCTTGCATCATGTCCTGTCTTACCCCAGTGAAGTTCACAATGGTCCCATAACTGAAATGTTATGTCATATTTGTTCACATTTTGTCACCTTTTGCACCTGCAATAAATTGATCCCTTTTGCATGTAAAGAGCAAGTTCTTTTTTCAGTGTGCAGCCATTTTTCTCCTAAAATATTGGACTGTTCATCTCAGCTACATGCACATTAAAGTTGCACATTAAAATTAAAGCAAAAGACTTATTTTCCAGCCAGCAGCCTTCGCTCTCAGATATCAAACCCTCCTCACCGTCCTCGGGCTCCAGCTTGGCGCAGGTCTCGGCCGTCATGAGGCTGGCCATGAAGCGGTGGTTATTCTGCGGACTGACGCAACGCTGGGTGGCGACAGATGAGGTGATGGACATGGACGAGGTGATGTGAGGCCACGTGATGACAGAGCCGCCCGAGGAGGAGGAAGAAGAGGAGGAGGAAGAAGAAGAGGAGGAGGAGGTGGGCTCCCGTGTGGTGGCCAGGTGCTCCTTCTCTGGGTCCACGTCGATGGAGTCCAGACGGACCTGAGCTGTGCTGCGGGGCTGCCGCTCGTTCTGCACCGCTGCAGAGAGGAAAATGACGAGGAAGAGGATGAAAGAAGGGAAAAAAGAAGTAATGAGACAAATGATTTTATATTTGAATCTTTGACAGTGAGAGTGAAAGTTTTTTAGCATCATGTTAAATATGATTCCACACACTTACCATCTTTATTCATGCCCGCCTGCAGGCACTTCTTCAGCCGACATGCCTGGCACTGGTTACGATGAGCTTTGTCCACTGGACACATGCCTGTACCGGCCTGGCACCTGTAAACCCACAACCAAGCTTTTAAAGGGAGAGTCCACTCAAAACTAACAGAAATACTGTACAGTATATATATATATATATATATATATATATATATATAATTTGTTTTCTTGTTGCCTGAAGGGAATTGAAAATGAGTATAAAACTTAAAGTAAAGTAGTAGTTATGAGAATATAAATCTCTGGTGAAATGTATCTGGAATTCATGCTCATTTGTATGAAAATAAAAAGCCATCTGTCACTATCTGCATGGAAAATTTTGGACCATATGGACTGAGCGGTAAAACCCGACCAAATCCTTAATCTTAACTAGAATTTATAATAAATTATAGCCTAACCTTTTAAAAAATGACTTACACTGAATTTAAACACAGAATCTGTGATCCAAATGTAAATAAATATCATAATGATCGGAGACAAAGTGACTGACAGGTCTTTTCATTGTACATTAGACACTCTGAACAACAACAACATCTTTATTCAAGTTATTAATGTTTTGTGATGCTTTTAAAGGTTCGTTTACATCATTACGTGTATTAATATTTGAATAAAACAAGTGTATTTTTTCAGTTTTGATTACTTGACAAATCCAATTATTCAAATATTTATTTATGTGACTTTACAGGTGTTTTGACAAAATTACAGTAGGAAATGAACAAAAGTTATAAATCACGCTTTTAAAGGCTCAATCCGTAATTTTTGGACCATAATCTGTTACGGGTTTATTCACAAGCCATCGTAAAGCTGCACCTGTAGATGTAAAATCAGCTTTTTTTTTGGTTTTTCATCTGGTCATTATTGAAAAAAAATCAGTTTACAAGAAATTCTTTTTTATCAGAATCATAAAACAGTAATAATTTAGACGTTGTTGTTAGTCTTTGTCTTATGAGACCTGTCAATCAATTTGAGAGTGACAACAGTTTCCAAATGTCTATATTTTGGTTTGTGGCACTACACTTGCCTTGACATTTGGATCATGAATTATGCCTTTAAGTGAATATGCATTGCATTTGTTGTGTTTTTATGTGACAAAAATTTACAGGTGTTGGTGCATATAACTGAAGTTGATGGCTTTGAAGATGTGTTGGATAAAATACACTTTGAATTTGCCTCCGTTACCCATAATGCACTTCATCTACACATGGGGAACATCGTGTATCTTGAGTATCTGCAGATATTAAAGGACAAACCCAGAAGCTCAGATACAGTTATCTGACAGGGGAAGTTGTAGTTTTGTCTTGCCTGTAAATGAGCCTCCTCCTCACGCTGCGTTTGAAGAAGCCGCTGCAGCCGTTGCAGGCGTAGATACCGTAGTGTTTCCCGCTGCTGGTGTCCCCGCACACTTTGCAGACCAGAGCCGGGCTCAGAGCTTTGCCCGGGGCCGGACTCTTGGCTGTGAGACAAACACGGTCACACAGGGCAGGTCGGTTAGTGCCATTCATTTAACGTGGTATTGTTTCATACATGTGCCTGCCATCTGTGGTGTGAGCTCAGTCTGCATGAAGCTCAGCAGTCTGACAAAACACACGAGCCAATATTGCAACAGACGTTTAAGTCTGAAAATCTCATTTAGTGGATGATTATAAAATTTAAACAATAAATGGCTGGAGGCAGATTAACAACTAACACAAATGATGCAGGGATACTGAAATTAATCTAAATAAACCCATTAATTATAAATAAATTCAGATAGCTTTGCTTACAGTTGCATGATAAATATTTATTTTGACCTTGTGCTGCTTTAATCAAGTATATTTATATTCAGAAAACGTGAACTCGGAGCTGCCAGCTCTTTGTTTTTATTGTAATCAAAACAGATTCATGCACATATTCATGATCTTTTAATTTTACGTCACGCTTGTGTGGTGTTTTGAAATTTAGTGAAATTAAACACATGTTTTTTTGGAGTTTTATATTAAACAGATAGGAAGCACAAAACAGAGTATTTCAAATAGAAACATACACTTTAAAGATCAAGTTGATGAACATCAGAAAACTCCAAAAGTATATTTTCCAGACTCCTACAGGCCCTGGTTTGCCTCCCAACTCTCAGGCACCTGTTGCTCCTGAAGATCGTGCACCGTAGAGCTCTTACCTCTGCTATCGTCTGTCCCGCCGCTCCCGGACGATTCAGTGGGCGAAGAGGACGGCATCATGGAGATCTTCGATAGGTGATCTTCCATCATTTCTCGCTAAAAAAAAATATCTCCTTGACTGATACTGAAGACAAGAAGCTTTGCTGTAAAGTGTTTGTCCTCCTCTCTGGCGCTTCAGAAAATTTCAAGATAACAACGTCCAAAAAAACACAAAAAGTTCAAGTTCCTTTTCAGTTTGTTGCAGGAAAACACTCGTAAAGTGAACAAATGTGGGCCTCTAGTTGCTCTCAGTGTGCAGATGGCAGGTTGAGTCCCCTGCGGAGCCTCTACTGTGTGGAGATACAGATGGGCTGGGGTCCTGCCATGAAGCTCGCACTTGTTGCACGTCAACAGGTTGTGTGTCCTCCCACCGGCCGTCGGGGTCCGTCACTACTGTCTGTGGGTGCTCCTCGGTGGCAGCTCCTCAAAAGGGAGCCCAGAGGGGGGGTTGGGGGAGGATTAGCCCCAAGCGCTGTGTAAGCAGCATGCTTATTTGTCATCCTCTTAATCTTTACTGTTCATCTACTGGATCAATCAGTCACATTGCCAGAACATTGGTGCTGTTCAGACGCGGGTCCTCGTTTGAGTCCGCAAACAAAAAACAGAAGAGGAACAACAAGGAAAACAGCGACAGCGATGACTGCTAAAACTCAAGCAGAGGAGTTGTAACTTTAGACCCATCCAGCTCCGTCTCCTCTGTCCACGAGGGCATCCGTCAGTCAACACTCCTCTTCGGTATCTGCGTTTAAAGGGATGATTACATGAGGCGCACATTATTATATTTACCAGCCTCTTCAATTTGTATTTCCCCTCCTTTCCCTACTTTTTTTTTGCCTCTGAAATTGCAGCTCCATTTCCCCCCTGCTGTATATTTGATCTGTGTGATTGCCTCCCATTCATAATGACTCCCAGTGTTTGCTCAGGAGCTGCCTATTAACTCCCATTTCGCTCTTTTTTGACAAACTAGAGATCATCCGCTTCCCTCCGGCTGCCAGGAGAATAGGTCACAGAGGGAATAATAGAATTTTGAATGGCTGATGTTTTGGCCGACACTAATTTAGCTCATTCATGAGGGTCTCCCCTGTATTATTAAGGAGGTAGAATCATCATACATGTGCCATTTACATAGGTAGAAATATTCAGCTGAGGCAAACAGGAGACTGAACCACTGAATATGAAATGTGCAGACTTGCTGTTTACCAAAACGTCAGACAATTTGAGGCTAAATTAAAAACACTGTACTTTATTGCTATGATTAAGACCAGAAAGGCACCAAAATAAAAGCAAAGCAGCCATTAAAACAATATTTCCTTGTATCTTTGCAAAAAAAACCAACCAAACAGTAGTTACAGGAGAACCGTCGTGGAAGATCCATTTGTTCAATTCATAGCAGGTGTTGAACAGGCTTTCTGTTGTTAATGACAGTATGATCACAGTTTAACGTTCACGCAACTTTCTGCTCATTTTTCATCATTTGTTTCTTCGCACAGTTGAGCGGTTCGACTGAATGATCTTAATCTGAAGAGGTGCCAAGTTTCTGACATCTGCGCTGTGCTGGTATCTGCACTGACTCTTTGTTGTTTGTTTTTCTGTTTGCTGTTTGTTCTGCACTTGTAACGTTAATAATTGCACTGATCTTAGATTTGACATATGACCACTTGATTGTTTTTCTTCCTCTTGCGGGTCAGAAAACCAAAACAATGAGCTTAAAGACTCTAAAAAGCTCAGTAGAGCCGAGACAGTTTGCAGAGTCGGTGATAATCATCTGTTTGTCACTATTGTATAGACGACAGCTTTCACATTATGCATAGTCAATTATTATAATATAAAAAATATTGATCGGTGCAGCTTTAATTCAATTAATCTGTATATTGTTGGAACAAAATGTAAACAACTGTCCTCCAACTGTTTCATTACCGTTAAACTCTAAGTAGGAAATTTGCTTGAGGAGCAAATTTAATGTTGATGTCAGCGAGTTCTAGCTCCACAACAACAAGGCTTGACCATAATTGTTAAAACAAAGTGGAAAGCAGTTAAGTAGATTAGAGATTGACCACATTTTGTCTGCCTGTGCACCAGCCGCAGTCAACACAAGACAAAGGGGGGGGTGAAGAAACACAATTAGCTCAAAAGATTAAAAGAGCAGTGAAGACACACTTCTTGTGGGCATCTTTAGCCATATGGTGGCTACTCTCTTCATCCTTGGCCACCACACTGTTGACCTTTGTAAGATTTACCAGTTAATTAGTCTTCTGGGGTCAATGCAGTACAGGCTTTCTGCATGGATTCATTCAATCACACACCGAATACTGAAGTGGATATCTAGTCATTTATCTTTCAAAAAGGGCCAGAAAACACATCAACTATGTTTCCCACCATTGTTTTTGTGCACTTTTTCAATTTATGCATAAAAACTTCTTGAAATTCAAAAATTATAGCTCCAAAAACAGCTATAATGTTGTTTTATTGTGTTGTTTTGCAGTCGGCTGAGGCTGAAAAGTTGGCATATCAAAAAACAGAAGATGAGATAAAGACATATTGATTTTTTCAAATACACTTCAAGTCAATGCAGTACCTGCCTCTGCTTCCTCCACTGTAGACTTAGAATTTATATCATGCTGCCACTTCCTGTTTTAGGCCTCCACTCCATCAGAAACACCAAAAAAATGTAGAATAAAAAGAGTGTTGGTTTCATCTGCGTTTCAAGCCCTAACATCTGAGAAAAACACCACAGGATAAACATAAGTCAGAAGAGACAATATACCTGCTGCTCTTTGAGGCGGTTCAGAGGACGGTAGACTTCAAGAAGACTTCAACATAGATGGAGATGTCATGCTCATCACTGCAGCTGTTGGTGTGGCTGTCAACCTTATGTAAGTGGAACTGAAATATGTAAATGTCCTTCAAGAGAGAACTGTGAGGCGATAGTATTTATATACACGGTGTGAGCTTGTCCTGCGTTACTGTTTTTTCGTTGAATTATTTGTAACTTGTTGATTGAAAATTTGCACCTTTAATCCTTTAGTTAAAGACCTTTAATCATATTTTTATGACCTTTCATATCAGTGTTTTTATTTCTCTTATGATGGGGGTGTCTTGACATGTGAATATAATTACATGACTGATATCACTGGTCATTTTACTACATATATGCCTGATTTTCCTCTTTTGGGTATTTGCCTGGTCCTAACAATTCAGTCCAAAGTACTGTCTAAATGACATATATATATATATATATATATATATATATATATATATATATAGGCAAATGGATATTTCAAATACACTTCATGTCAATGCAGTACTCGCCTCTGCTTCCTCTACTGTTGACTTAGAATTTATGTCATGCTGCCACTTCCTCTTGTGAGCCTCCACTCCACCAGAAAACCGCCAAAAAATATAGAATAAAAAGAGTGGTGGTTTCATCTGCGTTTCAAGCCCTAACCTTTGAGAAAAACACCACAGGATAAACATAAGTCAGAAGTTAATTTAAAAAAAACACACAAATCCATCTTGGGCGGGAAGGTTATGATGTATCAGAGCTGTCGGTGCACAATTAATTATGTAATCGTGTCATATCCTCTTGAGTATCTTCATATAAAGTTAGCTGATGGAAACAAAGTTCCTCATTTATATAAATATATACAGAACTTGTATTGCACCCAGGTTTGTATGCACTCATACACTTTCTGTTATGTTTTTTATGTTTATTGAATGCTTGTCAGCATTCACATTAAATTGGCGCTTTTTCCTACTTTTTGACATTTTATAGACTAAACAATTAATTGATGAATCAAGAGAATAATCGTTAGTCGAGCCCTAGTTTAAAGTTGTGAGCAATTTAATTTATTTTGTCTTCAAAATAGATATGAAACTCAAAGTGTTTGCCTACAACAACTGAAGAACTGAAATCCCTCCTAATGAGAAACTTTCAAATTAAAGGCCAGTATCCACTTCAGATGAGGCAACCAGTTACTGGACTGGTAGCGCTGGGGGAACCGTCGGGTACACGGCTAATAAAATTAAACATTCAAGCACCAACAGTATTTCAGCAAATATCATACTGAGATTTCTTTGAAGCTCAAGGAACCTCAGCGCTCATGTTCCACTTGAGCCAAAGAGGAAAGATAAATGACAACAGATGTTAATTTAAAATATATGAAGGACTTAGCTTACAAACATACAGTATGTTTAATAGTAATACAGTTCAATATTTACTCTTTCAGTCAAGCTATTTATAACCAAAACCAAACTATTTAGCTTAATTTTTCCTGGTTTAAAAAAAACTCACTTTTTTGACTATTTAAGTATCAAATATATCAAATCTTCTAGTTCTAGGTGTTAAAAAATTTCTTCTTAATGACCATTAAACAATAGAGACCGGAGCCGAAGTATCAAATTTAACAGAATTTATTTTCTTGTACAAGAAGGAGCGTTTCACAATGCAACAAGCAGGATTAGGTTTCAAAGAAAAAGGCTCCTCAAGGAGCACCTACAACAGGGTTTTATACACCTTAAGTGGGCGTTACAGTTCTTTTCTTAATCTATCAAATACAGACTTATACATAACGTCATGTTTGTTTTCAGTTCTCCTGTCCAGGAGCCATCCTGCCCAACTGACCCCCAGATAACATGTCTCACCCTTTCTCCAACGAATTTTAATTTCTACATCTTCCTCTTTATAAATATAATTCTAAACTTCCTTTAACCTCAGCTGATGAGTCTGCTAATGTTGCAGAGTTGCAGTACAAGACAGGAACAATTTATCATGAGCTAAATAAAATAGTAACACTCATACTCATAGAGGCTGTGAAAAAGTGGGTGAGACCATCATTTTGTATTTCCTGCCATACTTGTCATTTGTTTGTTTAGCCAGTCACATTGCTGTCACATACTACCCTGGGTTTTGTTTGTGTATACTACCCTGGGTTTTGTTTGTGTTTAGCATTGTTTTGTTACATTTACATCTGCATTTGTGGTTTAATTGAGACGGGAAAGCATTTAAGGTCATTATTTATTGTTTGTTGACAAAACTTGTAGCAGCAGCTCTCTACAACAGTAGAGTTGGCACATGTGTGCCTGGACAGTGGAGTATGATTTTTTACTGATTTTCTTCATCCAGCAAATTCCTTTTTGCTTTGCTTGGTAGCATCAAAATACATTACATTTCCAATCAATTTGAATTATGTTATATGCCCTTACTTTTGTCATGATAATGATTTGGTACCATGCCATCTGATCACAACATCAATCAAAAAAGCATCGGCACACCCATTTGTGCCTGGAAATATAAAATAAATAATCACCATTTAGGATTTTTTTTTGCTTGTGTTGGCACATATTTCATCTAATCTTCACAAAATTTGGTAAATATCATATTAGGATGACCCTGGACAAAACCTATGAGTTCATTTCTGGGTATCACTTACCATTTGTCTGGCATTGGTTGCCAAACTTTTGAAGGTGTGGGTGACGTCTTTAACGGTCCAGAACTATTCAATGCTAAATTGGATTGTGACCAAATTTGGGAATGTTGTACATAACACCACACTGCACAAGTGTGTAACATTTGATATAATTCTACCTCCAGTAAAGTAACATTATAACATGATATTTCTGCAATTCTGTTGTAATAAAATGAAATGAAGTATACAAGTTCCAACTCAATTGCCTGAAGAAAACGTTGGCATTGAACGTTTCTGCAAACATTTCTGAATATATACGTTTCAACACGTGAAATACATATCATATCAACATTTCATACAAACGTAGCATATTAACATTTCTACCCGTTGAATAATGATGTTTTATGGTGTGACAACGCTGTGGTTTAGGTCTGGTTAGGTTTAGGCACAAAGACCATTTGGTGTTAGGGTTAGGGTTAGGGTTAACCCAAACGGCCGATGTCTCACTAAAAACACCCGGTTTTCTCGCCAGAAAAACAGCTGCAAATGTCCTGACATCTCGCTAAAAACAGCCACTTTTGTTGATTGAAACAGGAAGCGGGTACTAGTTTCAAGGTGCTCTCAAGCTCTCTGCTGACTTCCAACTTGCTACCAAGAAACTTACTAACCATCCACCAATCCTCCCTCCTCCTAATAGGAAAGTCAGCTCATATAGATCGCATGTGAACTACGTCACTTTAGAAATGTTGATATGATACGTTTTGTTGAAATGTTAATATGCTACGTAGATATTCAATGATTCTGTGGTTTGCAGAAATGTAAACTGCCAATTCATTCTGGCGACCAAGCTGCAAGGTCTTTATGAGGATCTGCACGACATGCTGAATCATGGCACCAGTAGCCGCACCCCGTGGTCATGAGTAAAACACGCCATATTACTTATTATCTGCCAAATCTCTTAAATGTAATGTACTATGGTAACCAAATTCTGCAAAGTTGTACAGATGGGGATGCTGAACAAGTGTGTTGTATTTGCTTTGCAAAGTATTTCAGCTGTCAGCATTCACACGCATTTTCCGCAGGAAATGCATTTCTAATTTATCTGAAGTTGTGTCAGTTTTTACACCCTGGTCATGAGGAATATTTCATTTCAGCTGTATTTTTTGTCATTTGAAAGCAATTCAAACTTTTCGAATTTTTAACTTGAACATTTAATGAATATTTTACTCTATAGTTTATTTTTCTCTATAATTATTATGATAATATATTACATTTACTTATTACTTAAACTTAGCATTCAGACAGGCTGCAGTGCTACCAGACTGTCTATAACTGATACGTTGGGAGTATTCTTCTTGTCAAGAGTTAAATGCCTCAGAAACAGCATTTAGACGAAAACCAACTAACTGACCAGTGTCCGTCAATTCTCTTCTTCATGTATTATGCAACTTTAATTTACTTATAATGTGCTGATGGCGCCTTTTAATATCTTATGAGCAAAAGGACCTCATGAACGTTAGCATTATTGCTTTATTATTTATTGAAATCACCTGCATTATCCATTCAAATAATGTGAGCTTTGCAAAAAAGTGTCAAGGTTAAAGTTGGCAAGTCCTCAGTTATTAACCTCAGTTATGATTACTGAAATTAATTAAATAATAGTTTTCCTGCAGCTTTTCCACTTACAAGTCTTAAAAAACTGAGCGTTTTTTCAACCTTCAGTCTTGATGATCAGTCTTCATCTCACTGGGAATACTAACACAGGTAATTAACATGTTTAAGAGCGCAACTGCTAAGGCTGCAAAATCGAATAAACTTTCTTTTATTAAAGAGAAGAGAAAATGTTTCAGGTGATTAAGGGGTCTGCTGACCATGTAATTGCAATCTGTGCAGTTTGAGTCTAGTTGGGGCCGTTTGTTGTCATCTCTGCTCTTATTTTGTGTCATCTGTTTGCTGTAAAAATGTCAGAAAAATGTTTTAGAAAGAAAATGGTTTTGGAAATTAGAAAATGTAATCAGCATTTGGGTCTTGATCTCCATCAAAATACACATTGATTAACAATCACTGAGATACTGCTTTTAGTAAGTGTAGTAGATTATTAGAAAATAGCAATAATATTTAAAAATGCTGTTTATCACAATGTTATAAATCCTTAATAATGCTCCAGAATCCACACAAAAAACCATGACTTATTCCTTTGTTTATGTGTTAACAAGTTTTCCTAACAAACAAGGAGAAGAACAAACAAATGGGACTGAAAATTGTTTTTTTTTTCTGTAAGATAAAGGAATAAAAGTGGTCAAATAAAATTGAAATGCATACATGCACATAATCAGATTACACAGTAGATCTTTAAAGGCCACAAATGAACTTTTTTTTTTAAATCACTGCATTGGTTTCCTTCATTAGGGAGGCTTATTTCTTTTGTAGACACCTGCTGTAGAGGTGTGAAGTTGTTGAGCTGCAGATCAGATCTGCTCTCTATGTTTAGACGATGACTCTGCGGCTGAGATGAGCGGCTGCAGCCGGCTGGCCGGGCCAATCGCAGCATTATAACAGTTTACATAATAATATTAAGCTGCGGTACACGGTGTCAAAATGAGTTTTAGGTGAAGACTTGCTTACATGAGCAGGCCATAGATTATGCCATGACAAATAGATTAGAGTGGGAGCAGCCTAATATTGGCATTCAAAGAATGAGCCGTGTTATGTAATGACTTTAATGACTGTATGTACGTCGTATGAGACTTTGAAAACAACTCTAATGAGACGGCACGAACCGTCATCAACTGTCTCGTCTGACAAAGCTGCAGCCTCCTTATGGCTGTTTATTGTCTGAGGTCATGTGCAGAAAATCAAACCTGAAAGACAAAGTCTCAGATTTTCACCACTAACAGATACTTCAGTATAAAGCATATTAACGTTAGCATATTAATGTTAGCATATTAGTGACATTTAACAGTATAAACCAAAATCTGCTAAACTGATCCTTAGGCCAAATTTGATCTGTCCTCCAAATGTCATTTTCTGTTTGTTTTTTTTTTTTTAAACTGTCTAATATATATGGCCAACATGATGGGTGTGTTACTGAAACAGTTAATTGTTTGACAAAAAAATAAATGGAATTCAAACTTGATAAATTGATTGATTGTTTTTGTTAATTAAACTAAAAATATTTGCTTCAAAAATGATAATAGTTGCTTGCCTTTTTAATTTTCACATTTTTGAATTATTGCTTTGGAGCTTTGTACACAAGAAACCTGACAATTTGTCATTTGTCAGTAAATCTGAGATTTAAAAAAAAAAAAAAAACTATTTGTAACCCTGTAGGGATGACATGATGCCAGCTGCACAAACATGACTTGTGTTGCATTTACTGAACAATAGGCTTGAAATTGATGTAAAATGTATCCTGTCCTTTCTTGACTTTATTACGGTAGATAGTGATAGTAGAGAGATGACAGGAAATGAGGGAGAAAGAGATGACTCAAAGGATTTAAACTGGAGTTGATGGTTGGCATGGTAACCCCGTAAAGATATATCATATATATCTACACATTTACAGAATTCCTTATTTGAACATTACTCACATGTCAATAAAATTAAAAACAATTATTGTTATTTTTAGCCTCATTTACGATATTGTAATGACATTATACATAACTGAATTTATGGGAGAAGTAGCAAAAAGAAAAGTGCAGAAACTTTGTTTTACTTTAGTTACTAGCAGAGTAACTTTCTGTAATCTCAGACTTGACTAAATAGACCAATAAGACAAGTTTTTATTATGAATTGAGAAATAAAATGTTGGATATGATTAATTTGTTGTTCTTTTGCCAATTTCTTTCTATTTTATTCAATACATTAATACATTTTTAATCAAATTATGTTATTCTTGTTCTATGTATTTATATATCAAACTGCATATTTCATGATCGATCAGTTATTAGTACTGATTTGTCAATTGATTTACCAACTGTGCAACTGATTATACTAACTGGACTTCCATTTGTTTGTCATAAATCTTTGTTTCTTATCATAAACACATCAAACATGTTTGAAAACAGTTCTCTATTATCACATTTGCTGTTCACACATTACAACACCTGATTACATCACCGCCCTAACCTGGCCGGCCTGAGCAGACCACACATATGAAAGAGGATAAAAGAACACGCACACACACACACACACACACACACACACACACACGGGAGGAGAGTGTTACCATGGATCATGAAGGAAACTCAAGGAGGAGTGTGGAGATGAAGGAGGAGGGGGGGTGGGGGGGGTGTTAAATCTGATCTGGCCAGTGCTGACGACGGCAGTGTGGCTGCGTCCTCACATCAGCCCCGCATCACTGTGTGTGTGTGTGTGTGTGTGTGTGTGTTATATAACAGGGTGATAAATCTGCCTTTGGGATCTGACTGTGGTAGCTGAGCCTCTTACCTATGTGTCAGGTGTGTCAGGTGGAAAGCTCTGGCAGCAGATCTTCATCTTCCACATCACCCAGCTCAGTGGATGTTGAGCTGAACTGACACGTTAGTCTGTCACAACAAACTTTTTTTTTTAAGGGACAGTCGGTGATGAATTATGTCTCTTGCGCTGCTGCTGGTTGTCCTTTCTGTTTTAATAAATAGTTTTATTATAGTCAAACACTTTTGGTTCATGATGATGAAACTATTGGCCAGATTTCCATAAAAAGTTCTGTTTATATTCATCATTCACTGAGGATGAATATAAATGTTTTTGGTGACTGCCCCGACCTTCCACCTGTACAAAAGAAATATCAAAATGTGATGGTAAGATTGACATTACTGGACACATTCATGCTTCTCATTAAGATAATTAGGTTTTATAAGTTCTTCGGAGACTTGCTGTAAAGGGGAAAAAAGGGCGTCTAGATTTTTGTCACTATCTTAGTTTAATGTGTTAACACGCTAACATTTACTGATTAGCACAAAGTGCAGCTGGGACTGATATGAATGTCACTAGTTTTGCAGGTATTTTGTTACAAACAAAATTGGACAAATTAAATATTTGGCCTGATGGTGATCCTAGTGATTACAATTTATTCTGAGGGGGGACATGGATGTGCTTAGCAATTTCATGGTGATCCATATAATAGTTGTTGAGATATTTTCACTTTTTGTGTTGCTGTTAATTTAAATTGAAATCATTTTACAGGCCTGAAGACCTAAAATGTAACAGTAAGTAGTAAATAGTAAAGTTAAGATTAGTCTGAGAAAAAAGAACATCATTTTGTGCAGCAGAATCATGTTTTCTGCTTTCTTATCATCTTAATAATAATCATGCAGGAACCACTGCAGTGGAGAAAAAGTCAACCTTGAATGTCTTTAAGAGGTTTTGTGTTGATCCATCAAGTGGATGTTGAGATCTTTCACTTGATAAATGAAAACTTTGACATGCTGGTGGCACTAAACGTTGCTCTTGAAGCTAAAAACGGTTTAAAACTACAAGGACATCCAGGTCCTGTAAGGCTGTTTGCCTCCTTAACCGCTAAATACTAATGATGTTGAGGTTCTTTCTTGATCTTAGAAACTCCGTATCTTTTTTTTTTTTTTTTTTTAACTTATTTTATTTCCTTTTCTCAAGTGCAGTTGTACAGTACAATCAGCTTTTCAAATATTTACATTAATACAGGTGTAAATGAAGCAATGTTAAGGGTCCGTTCATGATTTTTGACCTTCCATCATGTGTCCATGTGTCCATCATCCATACAGCCATTATTAGTACATAAGTAAATAAAATGAATGATAATAATAATAACAATAATAATAATAATAATAATAATAATAATAATAATAATAATAATAATAATAATAATAATAATAATAAAGGTCAATAAAAAAGTAAATAAATAAATTAAATAAATAAATAAACAAATTTTAGAAAACAAAGCAAAACAAAAAAAAGTTACAAATATACATACGTATATATACACCAACAAAAAAAAGGAAAAAAAAAAAAAAAGAGGAAAACTTCAAGTAAAACTTGTTCGGAAACTGCGTATCTTTTGATGAAGATCATATTATGTAATCAAAAGGCACAGAGTAGTACAAATCACAGTTGTTGTACGGTTTTGATAGAGTCCCTGTGGGAATGCTAGTTTTATTTATTTATTTATTTCCCTCCTTTTTTTAAATTGTTTGACAGTTTTCATTTGATGTTTTTTTACCATTTGTTCTGTTTTCAGTGTGGTCATGTTCTGTTCAGACTCTCCTGGATCTTTGTCAAACGCTTTTATTTTTGGCAGGTCAAAGTCATTAACACACAACATGTCAGGCAAAGGCTTATTGAGGTTTGTGTGATGTCTATTTAAACTATTATACTGTTGGTCTAAATACACAGCATCTGCCTCATTTATTTCCCACATTTTCCTGCTGACAATGGTAGACAATAACAACAGTTCTAATAGTAGCATCCAGGTTCTTCTGTCAAAACACTGCAGTGCAACCAAAGTGTCCCCAGTGAGGTAAATATAGGATATAGTGAGGTTAATATTGAAACTTTGGATCCATAGTGCAGTTTTATTGTTTTGTTTTGTTTTGTTTTTGTGTGTCCCCATCACTTACATTGTAAGTGCATTATAAAGGGATCTCTTACCAGTATCTTCCTCCTTTTTAACACATAATGTTCTTACTGTTTGACTGTGGTCATTTATTTCATGTCTTCCATCTTGTCATTTTCTGTCATGAGGTTTCTCGTTTTCCTATCCTAAACATATCCCACTTTAAAATGGCAATAAAGTATTTTATAATCTTAGATATCTAAAATTCCTGGCATGTCCTCGGGCCTGAATCATCCAGGAGTCTTTACAGATCCACTGGAAGCTGCTCTGTCTGTCTGTCTGTCTGTCTGTCTGTGCGTGTTGGCAGGAGCCTGGCCTGCCGTGTGCATCCAGCTCTCTCTGTCCTGACCTAGATCTCTGACAGTAAACAGCTGCTTCCTAAAGCGACGTCGTGCTGCCATCAGCAGAACGGCCCGGAGAGATAAATGTCAGATTGGACCTCGGCTGAGCCTCTTGATGCAGCTCAGGGCCTCGCGGTTTGTTTAGGAGATCCACAGACACTTAGCAGCCAACTGCTGCTGCTGCTGCTGGCGGCATTGTTGTGGGGGTTTTTTGTTTTGTTTTAATTAACACTGTTCGCATTCAAGGCACACAATAGACAAAAAAAAAATACAACGAGAACGCCGTCCAAAGCGGAGGCCTCGTGTCCGCTTCAGCGAGTAACAAGTGTATTTGACTGACGGAGAACAAAAGCTTCACAAAAAGAAAAAAAAAAATCCCTTCAGCTATGTGTTTGAAGGTGACATCTTTGACTGTGTCATCATGAAGCTGGTTTACATGAAACAGGAGGTAAAATCCTGAACTTTTTCTGACATTGTACAAACTCAAACATCTACTTCCTGTTTTGGCTTATTTTATCAAGAAAACTACCAAGGAAAAACTTCTTACTGTATAGAGTCTATGCTTCTGACTCATCAAGATATGTGCTTGAGTTTTATATGAATAAGTAAATTAATTAACAAATCAAGTTTTTATTATTGTATCATGCAAACATCTATGCCCAGCCTACATGGGCTTACAAGATGCCACAGAAGTCATATAAGCCAGATCCAGAATTTTTCAATTTCATACTTTTATGTCTACAACAAAATTCACAAACAGAATGAATAGTAGTTAAATAATCCGTTAGCAAGTTAAGAAACTTAACATCAAAACTGAACAAAGATTCCTATTTTTGATCGTCCATATATCAGAATATTTTAGGGGTTTGGTGGAAAACTGATACTCTTAAATCATCACACTGTGTACAGTTCAAAGACAACGAGACTCATTTTCCAAACAAATTTCCCAACATCAATCACCAAAAAGAGGAATTCAGGGCCATAATTCAGTTTATTATGCAAAAACATGTCTTTATATTTAACTTATAAACTAATGGAGGCTGTTAAATGACCAAATAAATCAGTAAAAATCAACTCTCAGTGGGTTTATCATGAAGTACAATTTATGAATGAATATTTTTGATAACGCAGACATAAAGTCCACAGTACAGTTCAACGATGAATCAATTTAAGAAGATCTGAATAATCCTTTTGAATGTCAACAGTTGTCAAAGAGGATAAAAAATTCCAGGTATTCTCTTATTTACCGCATGTTACTGCATTACTACAACTTTTTAAAGGTATTATTTAATCCATTAGGGAAAAAGAATTCAGAAAACACTGAAATTTAATTTAGCTCAAGTTTCCTCTTCATGTCAGAAATTTACTCAATAATATTTCAATATTTAAAGATTTCTCCATTTTTATCCTGCACAACACTACTATAACTGCTGTTTTACTACCTTAAAAATGATTTAATAAATGATTTTTCTGTGGTTTTAAAAAGCTTGGATAGCAGCAGGAAGCAGCCAACAGATTTGTTTAATTATCTGTTAACTCCACGTCTATTTCTCACATCATCTACATTTCATTTTTCCATTAGATGAATAAAACAAACTAATTAGACACACGTCTGGCAGATGGCTATCAGTCAAAGACCTAATTTACCTCAACCACCACCACTACTGCTGCTGCTGCTGCTGCTGCTGCTGCTGCCGCTGCCGCTGCTGCGACGGCGGCGGATTAGTTCAGATGACTTTAGATTAGATTAAGGCCCCTGTGGAAACGCAGAGGAAGCAAGAAGATTATAGCAAATGAGGTAACTGAAATGACCATTGTTACATTTCTGTAAGCTACAGCACAGTGTCACTGCTTTGTTTTACAAGATGGAGGGATTTACTTTCTAACTGGCGCGTCATTTGACAACCTTATCCAAACTCTAAATTATCCTTAATAGTTACTAACATGTGAGAAGCAGCGAGGTCGTTTGCACACTTGTGTTTATTTCATTACAAAGACAAATAAATACAATTAAAACCTGTGTTGGGAGGGTGTAAGGACAGTAACAGTAGCTGCAGTGTTTACAATACAGTTTCTTATTAACAATGGAGCCCACTTAGCTTCAATGGGGCTCTAATACCCCCTCACCCTCTGGCTCATCTACTGACTGCTGACACAGCCATTACTCACCAGTTTAAAGCAGCTCTTTGGCCGCGCAGCTCAGCCAGTTCGTTAAGGTTTTTTGGTGGGGGTTTAGAGGGGGTGTCCTTGTGTTGGTTTGGGAGGAGGATGGGTGGAGTGCAAGGGGTCAGGCCAGTGGGCAGCTGGGATTACCACCGGCCCACCATCTGCCATCTAAATAATAATCAGAGTGAGGAAATCAATCGCCTCAGTAAATATCAAAGGCATGTAAGCTCATTTAATCCAGTAAATTAAACTTTTAGGCCAATTTTCAGACTGTTTCACTGCTGAGCAGAGAAAACATGACGGTAAAGTGAGTGAATCACTGAGACTTGGCTTGTCTTTGGGCTCTGTACCGTCTAAATATCATCCCAGAGACTCTCTACTTGACATTTCTGCCTGACTTAGTTGTGTCAAGGATCAACTAATTATGAATTCCTGGACACTAATGTGTTTTTAACTACGCAGGAACCATCAGAGCTGAATAGACATTTTGACTGGTCATAGCAGGAAAAGCAAAGGTGGAACTGATAATATTATCGATGGCTCAGTTCAGTTCAAGTCTCCAAGGAAGCCATACTAGTGAACCATCATGCACTATACCAGGGTTATAAATTTGGAAAAACCAAATAGGATTCAGCCATCTTTAATGTTATTAATTGCACAAAAGCTTTTCCTGTTTTATGTCAAAGATGGGAATGCAATGTAGGGTCTTAAAGCTGCAATAATCAATGTTCAAATTATTATGTGATGTGAAAGGAGAAGCTTGTAGTGGTAAAGGAACAGAGAGTTATCACCTGTCTGAGAAAGTGGACCATATAGCGGCTGAAGAGGCAGATATTTTTCTGCTGGTTTCTGTGTCTGCTGGATGTATAACACTCTGGTAGATGCTTCAGTTCAGTTCAGTTCAGTTCACCAGCTCTGGTCCACCACAGCACAGAGACCGGACAGTTAGCTTAGCATCAGTGACTGAATGTCCCTGGCACCCCTGCAACCTTTCATAATTTTGAACAAACTGCAGGTGATTCTGTGACATATTGGTTGCCAGCGAGGCTAACAAGATAAAACAGTACAAAAAAACAATTTAGGAGCTTTTGGAAGGTAGAATCCTCTTCCTGTGGAGGTTAGCTCTTTCCCTCTGCTAACAGTTTTTGTGCTTTGTACGCTAAAGAAGCTGACCTCCAAGAAACTTCTGACTGACTTGAAGTCAATCTACAAACTCTAAACTTCTCTTTTGAAATTCCAACATGTACTCAGGTGTTTTTCTTATTCTGCCTGATTAGATCTTTTCTCAGGATAAGAGACTGTAGCTAGGTTTCCATACAAATTTAGAACAATTTTAACTGAATTTCCAAAAATTCAGTTAAATTTGAAATTCTTTTGCACAGATCTTGTGTTTAATTGACATCTCCCTCATTCTCCTGTTAGTTCTGTTGCACCAGGTCAGGCTGTTATTTTATATATTATTCCCAGATAACCTGAGATGAGGTCTAATCACCCAGAATAACTGAAAACACATGTGTAAATACAGGGTATTTAATATGTTAAGTTAATAACATCCTATTTATTTATTTAATAGTTAAAGTCTCTTTATGTAGAATTAAATGTGATTTTAGCATCTCTCTACATTACTTTGATGAATCTTATTATGTTGATTTTGTTTGTGGAAAAAAGGAAATATAAAGGTGAGAGTATTTTACATGTTTTCCGTACAAATTTGTTTTCAAGCTTTTCCTAGAATATGTTTTTTCAGGATAGTGACTCATTTCTAGAAAATTTCTCAATCTACACTGTGAACAAGTATAAAGTTTATATAGTTTTCTCAGGAACATTTTGCAGTAGTTTTATACATTTAGAAATGTATCATATTTAGAGTTAAAATTGTAATAAATTCAACATTTACAGCAACATTTAGCAGATCACAGCTCTGCCACGTGAAAACTTTGATGTTCAACATCTCAAACTGAACTCTGCAGACGCTGTAGATCCCAGATTAAATAATCCCGCGCTAACCAAACTTTGATCGTATTAAACTCAGACTGGACCACAAGAAATCTGGTTGCGTCACTCATGGCAGCCCTTAATATGACCAATAATGGTCAGATTTGTCTTTGAAGCACACAGATGCTGCTCCATATGAGTCATGCAAACAACATGTAGAGCTTACAGCCGCTAATTCAAACAGATGCCTCGTCTGGCACACTTTTTCCCGCGTTTTACTAATGCATCGTATTGTTATCTAATCGGCTCAGCCGTAATTAAAATGATATCTACATCCTCTCTTTTGAACCATATTATCTTCAAACATTCAAATCTCCAACTGTCTTAATCCTGAAGAAACAATTAATTTCCGTGTAGCACTATTTATATTACAAAGGTTTCCTGTTGTGCTATAAAATAATCTGCTAACATAAAGCAGTACATAAAACCAATATGGCCTCCACAGAAGGAAAAGGGAAGATCCTGTCTGATGCAGTGAGAGCCGGTTGCCCTCTGAGGTCAGCGCAGTGGTCATTTATTGTTCTGTTGTCGAGTGTGATGCTGCAGAGAGGCGTCAGTGAGGGATTAGTGAGCAGCGGCACATGTCAGGGAGTGAGAGTGTGGACCAGAGCGTGCTGGACTGGCCGAGCATCATGGGACTCAGAGCTGGTGACACACGACCGAGCACGCTTCATCGCCGCAGAAATGCAGAGGAGACGGCGGCATCACACAGCCTGAAGTTCATCCACACGTGATAACTCACCTGCACGCTAGTAGTGATAACACAGCAAAAGATACTTCGATAATCAATCAGAAAACATCAAAACCTGTTCAAAGACATTGATTACACAGTTGGATGGTTATGTTGGTTGGTTGTTACCAGTTATCAGTCAAGTAAAAGTATCAATACCACAATGTAAAAATACTTCATTACAAGTAAAAGTCCTGCATTTAAAATCTGATCTAAGTATAGAAGTATTATCAGCTAAATTACAGCTTAATTAAAATAAGTGGTAATAAGTAATACTACTACTACTAATAATAATAATACTGATGAGTGAATCCATAAACAGCATTTTATTATTGCAGATTGAGATGATAGATTGAGTAAGAAAGAAGAAAAACATAGTTCTGCTACATAAATTTGGATATATTTTTCAGAAATTTTCTTTGTGAAATATTGGAGAGTTTTTTCTCTTTGGGCCGCAAACATTTATTAGAAACCATGTGAGGGGAAATGTGTTTTTGGAGGAACTGCTAACAACTCATTAACATCTGAAACATGATGAAGAGACACAAATACACAGATTTTTTTAAGGGGCCACAAACCAAAAAGTTTGGGTATTGCTGGTTTAAATTTTTAACAATGCAGTGTAATTCATACACTCATCATTATGCTATTTTATGTATAATTTTAACCTAAAAAGTAACTAAAGCTGTCAAATAAATGTAGTGGAGTAGAAGTATCAAGCAGCATAAAATGAAAATACTCAAGTAAAGCACAATTACCTTAAAATTAGACTTAAGTACAGTACTTGAGTAAATGTACTTAGTTACATTCCACCACTGCCGGCCAAGCCATGAAATTTATTTAGCATTCATGAGCCACAGCGGATGATTATTAAGGTTTTCACTGACCCTCTAAACTTTCCACTAGAGCTAGCTGTAGACACTATGAGTCCACAGCCATGCCGGCGGCTCTGAGAGGCTGTACTTAAGCACAACAGTCCTTGGAGCTAATGCTAACATTAGCATGCTAACACGCTCACAGTAATGATGCTAGCATGTAGATGTTTAAGCATTTACTCTTTACTATGTTATGTTTACTATCTTTACATCTGAGTTTACTGTGTTAGCATTCTAACAATTGCTAATTAGCACTACACAGAAAGTACAGTTGAGGCTGATGGGAATGTTATTAGTTTTATAGGTATTCGGTAAAGCAAAGTATGGAACAATTTTTGATCAAACAGTAGTACTAGATAAAAAGTTAAGGAACGACCAAAGTAATTACAAATCATGAGGGGTGCATGAATGTCTGTGCCAAATTTCATGGCGATCTATCCAACAGTTGTTGAGACATTTCACTCACATAAACTCTATGGTGGTACAAGAGGAAAAGTCAGGGGAGGATTCATCTTCTGGGGGATGAATGACCAACAAACCGACCACCATTTACCATTAAAGGATGGGTTCACAATTTTTCAAATCTGTCTTAAAACAACAGTCAGGAGCCCAAATGAAAAATGAAACATATTCTTACCATAATCATTCCTCCTGTTCATGCAAACCATCAGAAGATCCCTTCATAATGCACTTACAATGTAAATGATGGAGGACAAAATCCAAAGTCTGTGCAAAAATGTATTTAAAAGTTTATCTTAGACGCTTGACAAACTGGGAACCTGTCCTTTAATGCTCCTCAGAGGATGAACCCATGTCATATTAATGACCTTACCCTGACTGCTACACATCATGTTGTCTGTTCCATCAAACTGTTTCATATTGCGTGATGCCTCTATTGTATTCAGTGGACCAAAACACGAGCATCACTGCTGGGGACTGACTGATCTCTGCAGCGTTGGACACGTGAGTCTCTTAAATCAAACAAGCACTGATGCCACTTCGGCTGGTTCTGAAGTAAACATCTACGTGCTGCACACCACTGTTACCAGTTGTTGATTTTAACATCATTTCCTTACAAACAACTCATCTGTTGCCTTGTGAATTAAAGATTCTTTTGGGTTTTGTTCTGAAAACCCTTTTAACTGCCATTAAAACTTGATGATTTGATATTTAGAGTTAATTAGTTGGAAGTTTAAAGCTAAGGATATGTTACACTGATTGGAGCTCATTGTGTCTTTAGATTTAAGTAAATTAACTTCTTTTACAAGATTAAATACATTAGAACAAATTAGCCTCCAGTTCTTTGCTAGTTTCAATACGCTGTAGTTGGACAAAAAAAATTGTTTTTCTTCATCTTGGATTTGAGCAGCCGGCGTCCTCAGCTGGTTCGCAGCCAGTCAGGCCGCTGCCATGTAATCAGGACGGGAACTCGAGCTGTCCCTCACCAGGTCGCTGTGGCCCCACTCATTATCTTATCTCCCATTGTAACCCGCTGTAATTCCCCCTCTCATGATTGATGATGTCGCTGTCTGATTACACCAAGACAAAACCCCTTTAAGATCACCTTTCGTTCCTGTGGCCAACTCCACGAGCTCCACGAGGTCCGCTGGAGAGCAAGACGGGGAGGTGGGGGGTGGTGAGCTGAGCGGCCATGTTGACTCGCTGTCACATGCACGTCAGGTTTCTATTCATTCTGAGCAAGAATCAGCAGCTTGCAAACTGTAGTTTACGACAAAGTAAGTAATGCAATAGTATCTTTTAACGTTTAAGGTATAAATACAAGAACATTTGGTGAAACCGACTCATGTTTGATTGATTTGGATCGTGATTATCTAGATGCAGCAAACAAGACACTGAGCGAAGTGTCTGTGATAAGGAGCTTCGTGTGGTGCGACACAAAGAGAAATAAGAAAGCCTCGGTATAAAACATTTAGACCGAAGGCTCCTCTGCTTCAGATCATGTCCCTGGCCTGCCGAGAACAAATCAGATAGGTAACCTGTGCTCTTTTTAAGTGAGACAGTGAGCCCCATCTCTCTATGCGGCAGGTGGAGACAGATGCCTCATTATCCATGCCACAGGGGACAAAACAAGCCCCGGGACCCGATGGCCCCCCCGCTGGCGTTTAGTTTCCAATGCGCCAACACAAGGCAACGTTGGACCGTCGCCGGGCCAGCGCTCATCTCTGACCTCAGTGAGCGCAGGTCGCTCGCAGAGTCACATTAAACTTTCAGAGAACCCAAAGGTCCCCGTCAGGAGTGTTAACAGCAGCATTGTCCCGGCTCCCCCTGACTCAAAGGGCCAAGTGTAACAAGGCACCCCCTCCAGTGGTCAGGGCCGCCCCCCCTGGGTCCACAGATACAGTGACACCCTTCAAATCCATCTACAGCTCCTTTGAGTCTCTGTGAGTCACACAGAGGCAGGAGATTCAACAGCGAGTGGCTTATTTTGTTCTCTTGAGTAAAAAGTCACAACAACTGAGCGGATGTGGACAAAAGTTACAGTGAAAGTGTGTTTTTTTTGAAGACATTTGACGACTCAGACGACAGCGAGTAATGAGCGAGCGTTGTAGGTGCGGGCTGCAGGATCAGGCTCAGATGATGGGATTGCCACTGAGACGGCTGATCACATTAAAGGTGCAGTCCATCTAAATACGCCATGACACCCTGCCAGCCGCTAAATATCCTTCCAATATGCTCGCTTTGACTTTTTGGATTTTTTGAATCAACTTAACATTTGAAAGCTGTGCAGACAAATATTTTTTCTTGACTTTCTCCCAGTAATGCAAAGAAACATATTAAGTTAATTATAGCACGATTTACCCAGCAGCAATTCAGGTCTGTGTGGACAGTAAAAGATTTCTGAATGTGTGATTTTATCCAAGGCTTTTGAATGATTATGGTTATTTTTTCAAACTTTAAATACCTTAAATTTAAAAAGGTGGATATAACATAATCCCACAATAATATATCTGCCTTTATAGAATAGGATTCACAATTTTTAAAGTCTCTAATTCTAATTTCAATATTTAATGTTTGGAATGAAAAGAGAGAGAAGATCTATCATTGGTGGCCATTTCCAATTCAAAATGTCTCATTAAAATCCTTAAGAAGATAAACTTCCTCTCTTCAGGCCCTCTTTCCTCTATATTTGTTGCAGTTTTTAAGTCGTAATCTGAATGTCACGGTCTGTTTGCTGCAGATATTTGGCTGAACAAACAGCCAAAGAATTCACTCTCTAAGTGACATCTGTTGAAAGTGTAGCCTGCTCCATAATATCTCTGTAACACCACAGACCCCCTACTGTTAAAATAAGATAATAATTATCCGGCATTGCTGGACGTAATATTTCAAAACAGTAGAGTATTTTGTGGAAACAATGAGACACCTGCTCCAGATTATTTGACATCACTTCTGCATGCTGCGGCTTGGCAACCGAGGAAGCAGAAAACTGTACATAAATACGACAGAACACGATTAACTCTGAAGGATTTGTTTATCCCTTTCATAGTACGTCATTTATACTCCTGCGCTAGTGATTTAATATTTGTTAATTGACTGTGTGTGCAGTGTTGGCTCTGCAGACTGGGACAAACTATGATCTGCAGGACTTCACATGCAGAAATTAAATGCTAAAACAGGTTTGCTCCACTCTTTCTTGTTCAGTATGTCTTATTCGAGGGTAAACACTCTCTGCAGGATACTTCTGACTCTGAACTGCTGTTCAAGAGCAAATAAAAAACACGTACATGCTACAGCAGATAAAAGCTTCTTCTCGACTGCATCACCCAGTCTGATTAAAGTTTTTATACATGCAATTGCTCAAACAAGTTTTCTTGTTTTAGCACAACACTGACATCATTGTATTGTAGTAATGTTCTTTAGTATTTAAGTATTTATTATCTTTATTTTTTTGATATATATATATATATATAAAGGTGAAAACAGTAAAACTGAATTCAAGCAGCAGCTCTTTAAGCTAAAGTGACTCTTTGCATCTTTTCAAAGTAAAGTCTGGAATACATTAAAGGCTTTAAATTAATCAATGTACAAAAATGAAATCATTTATTAAAGGTTTAATATATAAAAATACATATAAGAAAATAATCTTTCATTACAAATTATACATTGTTCTGATCTTAATATGTTCAATTAGGAATAATGTCGGTTGGCTCAATTCTTAACATTTTCTGATAATATCTAATAAACCTCCAATATCAACAAACTGATGTAAAAGTGTAACATGAATGTGAACCATGAACCATAGAAAAAAAAAAAAAAAACAAGCATCATCAGGTAAAACAGAGGATGTGCTGTCATCTAGTGGTTTGATCCTGAATCTCCATCACAGACAGCACAACACAGTGAGTCTGCTGACCTCACTTCATCATGGAAACAACTGTAACTGAGTGCTTTCAATATATGCAACTGTAAAAATGATTGTTTCAGAAATAAAATGTGGATTTCCATCACCTCTGTTGTTTTTTTTTAGACGATAGACGGAGATGAAAAGAAAAGCTTTTAAAAGTGATTTCAGTCCTTTTGTTCGACTTTCTTCTTGAGCCCACGATGCAGCATGAACACGAACACGGCAATATTCACTACAAACTGGATCAAGCCTATTGAGGAAATGCCGTAGTTCACGTACAGGAAGCCGCCGATAGTTGGGCCGACTGTGCGAAGCAGAGACTGAACGGAGGCGCTCAGTCCCAGCATCGTACCTGCGTGCAAGAGCAGAGAGAGTTTACTGGATTTACATGTTCATTTCAGTCTTAGTTCATTTTCACAGTCTGGTATGGAGAGTCTGTAGTTCTCAGATTATTTTCTGTTTCCTGTTTTGTAAGCTTATACTTCTTTCCCATCTTCTGTTTCAAATTTAACCTTTTCGCTGTAATCACATGCGATAAAAACCTGTTTTAGCCTGTTGTTGTGAATGTTATTGTTGATTTCCAGAAGAAGAAGCAGCAGGATGACCTCACCTGTGTCGGAGGACGGTACGCTCTTGGTCAGCATGCTGTCTGTGATGACATTAAACACGCTGAGAGAAAACACCATCGGGACGACGGTGAGGCAGAACTGGAACACGTTCTGCATGTAACCCTGCAGAGAGGAAGACGTTTCAATAGAAGCAACCCAGCTAGGAACTGCAACTAATGATTACTGTCACTACTGGTTAATCACAGTAGTTAATTTGTAGTTATTAAGCATTTACTTAAAATGACAAACACTCATCACTTGAGCCTAAAATAAAAATTCTTGTCTTCAAAAATGTGAAAAGATAAAAAAATATTTATATACACTGCAATGAAATAGAGAAATGTAAAAAAAAAATCAGTCAGTTATTTTTCTGTTCATCAACTAATTAAATAATCAACAAATCATTTTAGCTCTAATCTGCAACGCAAAAACATAAATATTCAAAACAAAAGACAGAAATACCTACAATTTAACAACTGCAGCTTTTCACATATTGATGTTATTACAGCAATTTAACTTAACTTTAAGAGTAAAAAGCCTCTTCAACTAAATTCTACTTTTATAGAAATAAACATGTGTGTGTCAACAGATCCAGATGTTCAGATACAGTTAAAAGTTCTCCTCAAATCCTTAAAGGTATCAATACCACAATGGAAAAATATTCCATTAAGTAATAAAGTAAGTAAAGTTAGGTAAGAAAGTCAAATGAGTCAGTAGTCGGTTGATCAGATAAAGAAAGAAAGAAGTTAAATCTGCAAGCTCATGTTTTATTGCGTCTGGCCCTCCTCCCGCTCAGCCAACCTGGCTGAGTTTGGGCCAATCACAACCGTTTATCTAATATGGGGCGGGTTTGATACGATGACTGTACAGAGGAGCGCCGTTGATTTACATTTCTGTAAACAACCAAGATGGCTGCTGCTGATGTGGAACGGTCTGTTGAATCTGATATTCCAACAGTATTAAATGAACTGGACGGTATATTTGCTCTAAAAGAAAAACAAACAGCTGCACTTAAAGCTTTTGTTGATAAGATGTGTTTGCCGTACTTCAGACGGGACGCTGTAGTCTTATTACGTTTTTCCTTCAGTCAGCGCTACGTCACAGGTTTCATTGCTCTGATTGGTTGTAGGTTTATCCGATTGCATCCAGATGCATTTTGGTCTATGCCCCTTGGAAAAGTTGGAGGTTTCAGACTAATTCACGTTTGGCTCTTTGTCAGAGATCCTGAGAAACAGTCCAGTGCAGTACATTAGATAATCCTTAACAGCTCTGGTGTGTGTGTGTGTGTGTGTGTGTGTGTGTGTTTTTGTGTGTACCTGAGCCAGTCCCACAAAAGAAGAAACTCCGATGGACAGAAGCAGCAGCGAGCTCTCAGAGTATCTCGCTGTCAGCCGCCCGATCACTCCTCCCTGAACAACCTGAACAAACAGAACGGGTTTTATTGACCTCGTCTTACAGTCTGATATCATCATCAGCTAAGTCATGAGATTATAATTAGCTTGTCTTAGCTTGTCCACTTGTCAATCTGCATATAATAAGTACTAAGAATATCTTACCATTGAGACTATACCAAAATATGCCATCACATAGCCGTTCTGCTCAGGTTCCAGCTTGAAGAATTCCATCGCAATGACGGAGAACATCACTTGAAAAATGCCTTAATGAAGAGAATGAAGAGCAATATTTCATTTTCATTTTCCACATTTTTTTCTTACATTTCTGATGGCCTGAAGCCTTTTGGAGTGTATTCATTTAGTGTTTGTCATTTCCACTGTCACATCAAAAATGTCTGTAAATTAAAAGTGGCAGCGTGAGGACGCTGCAGGCAGAACATGTCATTACGATCACATAGCAGGCGTTTAAATCTTTCAGTCTTTGTGCCTTCAGCTACATGACAAGTATTGATATTGACACAAGTTGTCGATTATGTGGACAAATATGAAAATATATGTAGTAGTAAATACAGTCTTGCACACAAACATATTCAAAACTATTTTCACATTAACTCTCACCTGATGGCAAACCTGCAACTATCTTCACGACAAAAGTCGGCGTCACACCTGGAAACTTCATCAGTCTTGTGATTTCTCCCAAGTTAAATATTGACTTGTTTTTGTTCTCACTTGCCGCCGCTGTGCCTGCGTTCAAAGATAAAAAATAAATGTACCATGTGTATAAAACTGAACAAATAATAAAAGGCCAAAACAAACAATCACAGTATGAATTTGAGAGGCACAAATGTAGCTGATGCAAAATCAATCCACTGCTTTGCAACTCAACTCAAATAAATGATTTCAATGAAACAGTTCAGCATTTTGGGAAATATGCTTATTCATTTTCTTGCCGAGTTAGATGAGAAGATGAACTCTAATATCTTGTCCATTAAATATGAAGCTATGGACAAGAAACGATCCAGCACATAAACTCTGTAGAACTGCTTTAGAAGTGTTAATAGGTGGATTATCTCCTGTCTTTACATTTGAATAAAATAACTGTTCCCTGGATGTAGCTTCATATTTAATGGGCAAATAGTAAAGTGTTATCGATCTTCTAACTGTTGGTTAGATGAGAACTGAGAAAGCCAATAAGTTTATTTCCCAAATGTCAAACTATTCATTTAACCACATGCTGAAGAACAGTAATAGCAGTCATTTATAGTGCTGTGTATCTGAATTACTGCTGAAGTAACTACTAATAATTACACTTAATAGCTATTTCATCTCACTTTATAGGTTCATCTGATATTATGTTTATGTTAGCGGTTATTTTGCCTTAAATAATCAACGCTGACTGGCGTATTCGTCCCAATAAACTGTAAGTCGATAAGGACTCATAAGCGATTGCTTGAAGCAAGAGGAACATTTTTCATGTCAGTTGACAAAACCTGAATTGACTTGTTGACATTTTATTCTCTCGTACATTTTCTGGCTCTGGCACAGTGAGATGACATGACCTGACCTGACAAACATGCGAGTAGGATTGAAACATCTAGATTAAATTTTTGTGGCTTGAAATGTTTAGGCGTTACCTTTTTTCAGGTAGAAAGCATTCCTATTCTGTTCTGTTTTTTTTTTAGGTTATTTTTTTGGAATTTATTTGACAGTCGAAAGTATCAAGAGACAAGAAGCATGGATAGAGTATATGAACAAAAGTTGAGTATATGTTCTCCTTTTATGAAATGCATGGATGCCAGAACTTCAAATCGATACACAAAATCCATGGCGACAATCCATAGACGTTAGACAGGTTAGTTAACAAGATACATCTGGCGTAACCATCCATAGGACCAAGGAAATTCACAATAGTAGCATCAGGACATAAACAATCAATTCATAATTTCCCTGTGAATTTTGAATAAGCATAAAATCAATCCTGACAGCTTCTCTCTGAGGTTTGAATGATGCAAAAATCCCCATTAATTTATATGACTGGTAGAGAATGTGAACACCAACAAACCAAAACACCTTCAGACTGATGAAACACATCAAAGTAACTCAATAAACTCAATTTATATCAGTATATCCCTGCAAACAGACTAGTTTTAATAAACATGCAGATGTACAGCAACATGTTAGTAGCATTTTAAAGAAATTAAATTATGTGTTTTTTAAATAAAACACATTATCTTACAAATGAAGGTTCATGGGGATTTTCCTTTATATAATTCACAAGTATGGTGCATATTGTAGTATTTATGCATAAACAGGCAACATACTTTTTCTAACTTTATTAATATATATATTGTTACCCTTATAAAAATCACAAAGAATTTGATGAGTATAACTTTTATTTTATTTTATTTTAAAAATAAGTTTAAAGACTCCCTCAAAAATATGATCCCTCCGATTAGGGAGGTCCAAGAGCACAGTTACATTTTTTTCCCTATAATCCTTAATTCAGACTGGTCTTGGACCACAGTGGATACTGGTGGGGGTTGGGACTGATTGGTTTTATCTCCAGTCTTCAGCTGGACCACTGGGGAGACAGGTGTAGGGTGGGGATGGTTTGATTTTTCTTTAGGAGGCACTTTGAACCTTTTTGTCCACCTGGCTGCTCTCAGACTATAGTTCTTCTGTTTTTCATTGCGGTGCACCTTCTTCATGTCTGATAATTCTTTCCCCAATTTTTCAGTCATACTTCTGTACACGTTCTTCTCCGCCGTTACTATCTTGAGCCTTTGTTTTTGGTCTCTGATCGTCTTCTGGCACAGCTGGAACTGCGCTGATACTCGTGTCAGACTTTGCTTCAGCTCCTCACACCGCTTCTGTGTTTTCTTCAGCTCTTCGGTCTGTGTGTGCAGCTCTTTCTGTAAGGACTCGATCCTCTGGTGAGGAACCTCTTGTCTCGGCTTTCGGAGCCACATCTGAGGTCTTTGTTGGAGGATAACTATTCTTTTTCCCAGCTGACACTCAATAGCACGACACCTTTCGCTGTCTCTATACTTCTCCCTCTGTGTTTGAAGCTCTTCCTCACACCTCTGGAGCTCCTTCTTCTGGTCCCCTGCATCGTTTTCCATCATGTCCATCTCCTTTATAAGTTTCTGGTTCTTCAGCTTGAGGAGATAGATTTCCCTCACCTGCTCTTTGCACTGACTGTCCTTCATGTTCAGGCTTGAGTGCTGGACTGTGATCTTGTCACACAACTGCGAGCATTCGTTTCTGCTTTGCAGCCACTTATCATTCATGCCGTCTCTCTCTTTCATCACCTGGTCCAGTCGTTCCTTCAGGTTTTGCTGCTCTATCCTCTGGATGACGGTACCCTTCTTCGCTGACTGCAGCTCCTTCTTCACTAACTCCAGTTCCTCCTTGAGGGTCTCATTCTGCTTGCACCCCCTCTTCAGGTCCGTTTGCTGGATCCCGATCTTCTTACCCAACACCGACAGTTCATTTTTGCATTGCAGCAGTTGGTTCCTGAGGACGTCTCTGCTTTTGGTCACCTTGTGGATTTTTTGGCGCTCTGCCTCGAACTGTTCGGCATCTGTCAACAGGAAGTCCACCTTATTCTTGAGGACCTCGTTCTCCTTCTCGAGGGACTTGTTTTTCTTTTGCACGCGTATGTATTCCCGCTCAGCATCAGGAAGGATCGACGATAAGACGTAATGATGATAAGCTGACATGGGCCCCGCCTTATGCAAACTCTTGTCATCACTGTCAAACGACCCTTTTTTTAAACACTCCATCTTTCCTCCTGATTTCTGCTGTCTAACCCTGCGTCTAAATTAGATTTGAAATGTAGAAAATTACATCTTACTGTGTCTTGCTACACAGGTTAAGATTTAAAAATAAACAAATTATGACAACAGAACATCCCAACAGGAAGTGATGTAATGCATACACACCTTCTACAGAGTGTTCTATTCTTGTGAACATGCACACTACTTTGATATGTCAGACAGTTGTTTACTGGTTTTCACAGTCTTATTTGACAGTGGTCGGAAAAAAAAACACATTTTGAGGACGCCACCGTGGACTTTAGGAAGCTATGATGGACATTTTTCATGTTTTCAGATGTTTTATAGATCAAATGATTAATCGGTTAATTGAGAAAATAATCAGCAGGTTAATTGATAATAAAGATAATTGTTTGTTGCTGCTCTAACAGTAAGACTAGTAAAGTATTCACAAAGACAGCTGAAATTTTAATTAAATTGCATATTTGTCACAGCATACACATCCACTCTGTGAATTATTTATCTTGTGTTCTCCTCTGAGAAAAAAATAAGAGACATTGAGGGAGAACTTTATATTTTTTAGTTTTCAGTTGCGATTGTGCCCCTGATATTTGAATTTATTAGTCTGTTAGTTCTAAGTCTGCGTAGATTGAGAACTTTTTTCCATACAGCCGACCAAATTGCTTCATTTTAAACCATATTTGCGTAAAGCAGTAATGTCGGCTTTCTACCACAGGCAGACAACACTGAGCCAGACACAACACCACAACCACAGAGAGAACAACCCAGAAAAGAAACATTGGTCTCTTCCTGCTCTTTAGCTTGTTGAACGAGTCACCAAACACACATTCACCAGGGAAAAGTGCACCGCTAATGTCATTTGCAGGCTAGATAGCTAACTAGCTGCTCAGAACATTAAACAGCAGGTCAACATACCTGTCATATGTCACTTCAGTGAGTTTAGATGCTGGTGTGTTTCTGACTCTTTAATACCACTGCTAAGTCTGTCAAGTTTGTTTACTTTGTCTCCTGTTGTCGGGAAAAGTGTAAAACACTGACATATTTCACCAACTATCTTTTTTCTTTCTTGATCATTCATTTCAATTTTCCTAATGCCTGTGTGCCATCAATGTGAACATATAAGCGTTTCATACAGATTCCCAAATAGCTGAGAAGATTAGTTATAGCAGACTAAAATGCGTCTTACTGTCTGTGTTGGTTCTTGGAGCTTGACCTTTAGTAGTTTTTGGGATGAACTTTAAAACCAACATTAAACTGAAGGCACTGCCCGCAGCACCGAAACACGCAGCAAACGTCTCCCTGGGAAATACAAAGTAAATGAAATGTTAGGTGAACAGTTCCACACACACATTCTGTACATAGCACTTAAACGTTTCAACACCAAACTCCATCAGTCATTTTCAACTCATTGCCATGTTTAATTGAAGCCTTGATAGTTGATTATTTTGGCCACTTGGAGGCAGTGGAACCAAATGCCAGTCCAGTGTTCACTCTCCTTTTATGTCTGGTTTGGTCTCTCCTTATGAAAATATCTGACTCTTTAGCTGCTAAATATCCTACTTACTTTACTTTCTTGTTAGTGTTATAGAGACTGTGTAATAGTTTGCATGTCAATGAATGTTTTTATTATCTGGCAGTTATTCTGTGTACCTGCCCAGCGACTGCAGATGGAAATTAGCTAATAGTTAAATCTGGTATAAATCATCTCTTCTCATTTTGAGATTAATGTTTTTATGCATGGTCCTTGTTTAATAAAGATTAATAATAATAAATAATTTTGTACCAATCCAACTACAGAAAATGCTCAAACAGCTAGAACTTTTAAAACTCTGACCGCCTGATATAACTCCATCTCCACTCTACAGTACATCGTTCAATCTTAACTTGTTCTCCATCGCCCAACGTTAACACACACTACAACTACACACACACATACTGTGACACTTACCCATAGCGTGTGTTGAGGTGGCCGCCTAACGTGGAGCCGACTATCATACCGATCCCAAAACACAGACCTAGTTTGGATAAAGCGTCCGCCCGTTTGTCTGGTTCTGAAAGGTCTGTGACGACCATCTGAGAAGCTGCAGACAAGACAGGAACGATGGAAATAAAAGTTATTCAAACTGCATTCAGGATAAATATACACTAAATAGAAGATACACAAAATAGTGGTGAAACCTTTTCATTATCCCAAATATTTCAAGGTTACTGCACGTTGTCTTCCACTTAATATCACCCATTTTTCTGTGTGCTTAAGGGTCAAATTCAGACAATTACTGCTCATCTAATTAGATTTGATTCAATGTTTTAGATACTGTTACAGCTGCAGGTCACATGCACAAACTACAGCGAAGATGATGAAGCATCTGCAGTCCTTTTACTGTGATGTTTTTACTGTTTCTACTTTGTTATTGTTGCATTTGTCTACCTTTGTCTTTGACTGAGCCGTGTCAGAGAGAAATTTCTGTTGCTATGTGACAGACAGTAAAGTGTCTTGAATCTTGAATATCATCATGTTTTGGCTTCAGGAAATTGTGATAAACATTTTCCATTCTTACAGACAAAATAATTAATTGATTAAACAAGAAAATGATCAGCAGATTAATCTGTAATAGAAAACAATCATTAGTTGCAGCCCTAATTTATGCCAAATTCTTGATTTGCATGTTTATTTTAGAACTTCTCCATCCAAAACATCACTAAAAGAAGAAGAAATGAAGGAGTAATGATGAATTATTGATTCATACTAGGGCTGCAACTAACAATTATTTTCATCATGATCATTTTCTTGATTAAACCATTAATCATTTTCTCTATAAAATGTCAGAAAATTGTGAAAACTGCCTGTTAGTTGCCAATTAATTCTCAGTCAATCAACTAACTGATTAACCGACTAATTGTTGCAGCTCTGATTCATGCCGAACAATAACTTAGGTTTGAAGTTTAAAATGTTAATCTGAGTGAGTAGGACTGTAGATGAGAGGTGCTCACCCGGTAGGACATGCATGAAGATTGTGGGGAGTTTGTGGACAAACAGCATGGCAGGATGGTTTGCTGCAGCCAGCAGCAAAAAGAAAACAATTGTTGCAGAACATGCCAGAGACAAAGCTGCTCGTGCCCCGAACAGATCTGCAAACCTGCCGACAAAACGAAAAGAAAGCACAAGTTTTCTGCCAAACAGCACAGCAGCCTGTAAAACACATCAAGAATAATCTCCAAGCAGATCTGTACAAGTGCCAAAAGTGCCAAATCTACATTTCTCTGCACTTACCTCCCAAACATAGGACCCCCAAGCAGCTGGATTAGACCTACCATGGTTTGTAAATAACCGAACCACAATGTGTCAAAGCCAAGTTTCTTTGCCAAATACTATTAGAGAAACATAGTGAAAATACACACATTAAAATACACACATACACACAGTACACAGCATCTCCCTGTCCTTTGACCTTTGGTTAAAATAAGGGGGAAAATAACTGTTTAATGAGGAAGAAATGGAAGAAACCTCAGGAAGACTAACAGGGGAGGGATCACTCTTCCAGGACGGACAGACAGACATGCAACAGAAATACAGCACGGACAAACAGGACGACAAAATTATAGATGGAGAGCGTGTAAATATGTTTACAGCATCTTAACTTGCATGATTTTTACAGCGCAGATTGTTTGACAGTGTGAAATTATTCACACTTAAACACTCATGTGGTCAAATCAGGTTAATCGCTGACTTTATTTGTATGACCCCAGTTTTTATTGGATGTCATGTAAATTAAGCCACATTCATGTCATGTCATGTGGGATGAAAAATAGCGATGGGAAACATTCTTGCAACTTGCAAATCTTCAGGAATACATTTCTGATTCCTCTGTACCTGATGAAGAATGTTGCACTTTCTTAATATCATGAGGAATAAATTTCAATAAGATCGGAGACAGTGTTACAAGTCCTTTGTGGAAAGGATCAGAACATCTGCTACATGACGTAAACATGATGTTAGTCTTAAAGTGTTACCAGTTTGCCTGAGATTAACGTGACTTTTGGCCATTTCTAGTGTTTTACTGCAGTATTGTTAACACTGACCAAAGGTGTGTTTCTCCTCTAGTTTCTCTGCTTACATAATTATTATCACAGCTCCCTGCTGTCTCTAGTCCAAAGGCAAAAGTCACAAAACTTTACAACACTTCACCTCAAAACAGTATACTGCTTGAATTTGTCCATTCATCCAACAGTTACTTTGAAAATACATTATTATCAAATAATAAATATTAATCAAATACACTCATTGGACCAGTGTAGATGAGTATACACAGTTGTCTAACCTGCAGTATTCTGCATTTTAGAGAAATGATTATAATATTCTTCTCTTTAGTTCAAGGCTTAAAAACAGGTGTACAGTAACTCAGTAGATTTATTTGAGTGCTGTACACTTATGTACCATTTTGAAGTACTTGTACTTTACTTGAGTATTTCCATGTGATGCTACTTTATACTTCCACTCCACTACATTTCAGAGGGAAACATTGTACTTTCTACTCCACTACACTTATTTGACAGCTTTAGTTACTATTGAGATAAAGATTTGACACAATGGATAATATAACAAGCTTTTAAAATACAACACATTGTAAAAGATGAAACCAGTGGTTTCCAACCTTTTTGGCTTACACACTTCAGTACTTTTACTTAAGTAGGATTTTTCATGCAGGACTTTTACTTGTAATGGAGTATTTTGCATTGCTGTACTTTTACTTAAGTAAAGAATCTGAATACTTCAACCACTGGCTAATTTTGCACGTAATACTTCTGAACTTTTATTGGAGTACACTTAATATAGGACTTTTAAAGTGCACTGTAGTATTATTACTATTGAATACTTCTTCCACCACTGCTTACAGTGGTGCATATGGGTTTGCTGAAGAAAACCCAGTACATTTCTGTAATCGTAGCGAGGACAAGCTGCTTTTAATAAGTCATATAATACACATGATCACTCTCCCTTCAATCATCAATGCAACAGACCCTCTGTCATTACCGATAACAACAATATCAGTGATTAAACGTCTCCAGAGTTCATTTACTTTCGCATTGTGCGCTTCCGCATGTGTGTTAATTTCACGGCAGTCACGGAAAACTCGGCTCCATAAGTCTGATATAAGATATACTACACTGTACTTACAGGGGTTATAGAGAACTGTACAAACATCCATGTTATATCCAAAGCGGTGATGAGGTAAACGACATAAATGATTTTCATCCTCTTTGGTTGGTCAGCCTGAGAGCCGACAGGAGCGCTGGACGTTTCACCGGTGGTTTCGTTTTTTTCACCTCTTCGACTCATATTGCCTCAAACACCTAGTAACGTTTATATTAAACTTTTATCATAAAGTAAATAGTAGGTGGAACTCAAACTGCCTCAGTCTGTGAGAGAGTGTCAGTTTATCCAGTAAAAATGCTCTTTGACCCGGTAAACCGTCACATAAACCTGCTAACTTAGCTAACCGTTGTACTTTGGAACAGGAGAGGCGACAGAGAGGCGTTACCGAGGTGAGATGTCAACATTAACTAGCTTGGTGAGATTGTAATCCAACGATGGGAAGAAGTGAAGAGTTGACAGACGCATATATCCTTGATTTTAAATCCTGTCGGAAATACCGTTAATTACGAGCTGAGTAAACACCAACGTCTGTAAAAGAAAATCCCACCGGGAATGTGGAAGTTTTCTACAGTGATGCATTCAAGTGCTCCACCTAAGAACGTATTGTTGAGCTCTTCTATGGAGTCCCCACTCAGTCAGAATCAGCTTTATTTGCCAAGTATGTTAAAATCCCCTCCAGACATGTATTAAAACAGATTTCCTGGACCAATAACATGTGTCTGATGTGTTGTCTGAGGTGTTTTTTTGGGTTTGTTTGTTTGTTTGTTTTTTTACCACAAAAAAAGCATAATTACCAATTTAAAATATTTAACATGGCATCTCCTCCTCACTCATTAAAAATAATTTATGAATATGCAAATACATTTCATTTTAAAAGTTTAACTGCTGGATACAAGATAACACAAGACTCCTACTTCACTGAAAAGTCAAGTGTATGTGCACTGGAGGGTTCAAGTTTCCACATCACACTTTTATAAGTTGAATATTGGACCAGGATTGGCTTCCAAACTATTTGTGATGTCACAAATCATGCTCGTTTTACAGCCAGTCGCACGAAGAAGGCTACAGCAGCTAGGAGACATAAGTCATAGGCAGGAGTCATAGTGTTTTTGTAATTACTCTCACTGCCAGAAGAGGGAGGCAAAAGTTCTTCATTGTAGGTTTAAATACCCTTGATCCTGATTGACAGGAAGGATGGGGCTGGAAAGACAAGGGCTGTGTTCAAGAGCAGTCAGGGGAAGTGTTTCTTAGTGTTCCCTACCACACTTTTACACACCATCATTTGAACATTTTCAAACTGTCAACCCCAGAGATAAGCCAAGAAGAGTTGTTCAGTCTTTACGAAGCAGTTAACACTGACAACACACAACATAACATGGAGTAAAGCTCATGTTTGTATGAAGTATTTGTCTGTACTCATTTTAAAGAGGAGCAATATTGGTATCAGCCTCAAAAATCCTTTATTGGTCGGATTAAAAACAAATATACAGAAAGACACACATAGACACAACCATAGGCATAAATTACAGGGGGTGGGGAGGTTATAACACCCTCAATAATCAAAACCGGCCAGTACAACCCCCCAAATATCATATCATAATGATGAATAAAAATATTAATTGTTATACCCCATGATAAAGTGGTTGGTTTTCTTAATTAAATATAATTAGCAAACAAAGAACAACTTTTTTAAACCCCTCTCCCGCCCCTGTATTGTGAGACTTGGTTGTGCCCAACCGATCCTCCCGCGTCTTGTCAAGCAATAGCAGTAAGTGCCGATGCGAGCTACAACAAATCAGCGTACAAAATGAAAAGAGGACCGACAAAAGTCGCATCAATCAACAGTTTTAAGTTGTTGGTTGGTCAACAACAAAAAGAAAAAAATCTATTCCCAACAGGAGGTATGCTACTGCTATGGCCCTGCCACTCATTAGTCAAATAATTGAATGAAAGTTCATTTCTGCTGTGTCATTGTTAGCTCAACTGTAAGCTAGCTAGGCTAACGTTACCCCTCATATAATCAGACTACTTTTACTGGAGCTACTAGCTAGTTGTGATTATCTTGCTAATACTAGGTATAACTATTTTTTTTATTTCTAAGTTGTATCTTATATTTCATCAGATCCAAGAAGGTGAATGTAGCTGCAGGGCAGGCAGGGTGACCAAAGAGGGCGAGGAGGCACAGGTGACCCAGGTAATGAGGTCAAAGAGTTAAAATGCTGTGGCAAGCAAATACTGTTGAGCAGGCTAAGACATGTAAGAGTTGTCCAGAGAAATGCCTGACTTTTATTTTCTGGATTATGTGATTCTCTCACAGTGAGAGACAGCATGAGGGCAGTGGTCTGGCAGGCAGGGGAGTATCAGATGAGCAGGTGAGAACATAGGCCTAAATACTCTGGTAAGGACACAATTATGAATACACTAATCCATACAGTTTATTTATTTATTATTCACATATGGTTTAAAGTTAGAAATGCATTTGCAGCTATTTAATAGATAGTTATTGTGTGTGTGACACAAGGTTTTTTGTCTTGCCTGTAGCAGGGGACTGAGCCACGTGCCAAGGACCAGCTGAGCATAGACAAGACTCTTGCCTGAAGACTGTTTTTTACATGGATACAAAACAGTGCAGAGGAGCGGTGGATGTGACGGCTGCCATTGTCTTGACAGTCAACAACGCTGCAATATTCATCACCACAGAGTAATAGGAATTAAGTACAGTTAAATTATGGCATAACTTCTGTCAAATGGCTGAAGATATGTTCAGGAAGTGATAAATATCCATTTTACTTAACTAACAACAAATTGATACATAAGAAATTTGGTGCTTTATTCAAAATTAATGATTTTATGCAATTCAAGTGCACTAGTTTGGATATGTAGAGCAGGTTGTTTTGGTATGTCTCTTCCCCTTAAAATTAATGCGAAACAGCCATTTAACAGCCTATTTGCAAAAAAAAATCTCTTGGTTGGGCATGTCTGTGGACCCCCCTTCATGGGTGGAGATCTCAATCCCCCTTCCCAAAAACAGAGCTTTTAATCAAGAATGGACACTTTTACTCTGTGTCCAGACAGAAAGCGTACATACCCACTCAAATCCGAACTGAAGGCACGGAAAATAGGAACAATCTAAGAGCCCAATGTGACCGATCCACTTTAGGATGCACATTATTATATTTTTAAATGTAGCCCTAATTTTACTCAAAATGAGAAAAGAAACTATTTACTATCATAGTACTTAGCCTGTTATTTCACCGTATTAATTTTTCTATGTGTTGAAGTAGCAGTAGCCAAGGAATCAGCCCGTTCCCAATGGGCACATTTTGAACAGGCACTGCACTAGTTTATTTAATGCAATTCAAGTATTACAGACAGTTAGTACAGAGACATTGATATGACTCTTCAGAGGAACAGTGAAAGCAGCATGACATTGTCCTCTAAATGCCACGGAAGAAGGCACACACTCTCTTCTTCTCCTTTCTATAAAATCCTGATCCTCCACATCCTCCTGTAGTACATCCAGCTCTGGCTCCATGTACACCACCACATGGGTCTCCAGTCTTAACATTGATTTTGTCACAATGGTTGTCACCTCATCCAGTGAGACCTCCGGAGAACCCTTCCTCTCCTCCAGAAGTCCCTCTTTTAGGCCCTCTGTGGCAGAAACCTCTGAAAAAGCCTCCTTCTTCTCCATGAGTCCCTGTTGTAGCCCCATTGAGGTGTTGAGCTGAAGCTGAGCCTGGCTGGATGCAGCAGTCTGCACTTCACCATGCATGTCCTAGATTGCAGAGATGACGCCCTCTCTGGCAGAGAAAGAGCTTTCATTGTAATCCATCAGGTGAAAAGCCTTGGAGCGACAATCAAACTTCTTGAAGATGGCTCTGACTACATACTGTCCCGCTACAGTGCAGACCCCAAGCAAAAGAGGTGTAGAGACAGGCCCATACCAAGAGAGACGGAGCTGCTGAGTCAGTCAGCAATCTTACAACCTCAGCACTGTCAGCTTCAGTTTTCTCTTCAATCTAAGTGTCATATATTTAGTGCAATTAAGTATTACAGACAGTAGTACAGAGACATTGATGTGATTCAGTCTTCAGAGGAACAACTAAAATAGCATGACACTGTCTTCCAAATGCTGTGGAAGAAGGCACACACTTTCTTCTTTCCCTTAACATTCAAGTCCTGATCCTCCACATCCTCCTGTAGTACATCCAGCTCTGGCTCCATGTACACGACCACATTGGTCTCCAGTCTTAACATGGATGTCATTACAGTGGTTGTCTCATCCAGCAAGACCTCCAGAGAAGCCTTCCTCTCCTCCAGAAGTCCCTCTTGTAGCCCCTCTGAGGTGCTGAGCTGAAGCTGAGCCTGGCTGGATGCAGCAGTCTGCACTTACCGTCCATGTCCCGGATTGAAGAGTGACGCCCTCTCTGGCAGAGAAAGAGCTTTCATCGTAATCCATCAGGTGAAAAGTCTTGGCGTGATGGTCAGACTTCTTGAAAATGGCTCTGACCATGTATCATCCCACTACAGTGCAGACCCCAAGCAGAAGAGGTGTAGAGACAGGTCCGTACTAAGAGAGACAGGGAGCTACTGAGTCAGTCAGCAGTCTTTCAACCTCACTGTCAGCTTCAGTTTTCTGGTTCCTCCAGGAAGAACTTCAGAGCAGTGTTTACCACCTCTGGGGCCACTTGTGCAGTGCTCTGCTCAAGCTCTAAGAGCTCTGCTGTCTTTGCGTTCCCTGCAGAGAGTGGATGAAGTCAAATGCCACCAAAAAATTTCAGCAGTTTGCTGTACAGTGATGGAAGGAATGTTTGTACAGACTCCTCTGCATTTGAGTGGATGACTGACACAAACATCTGAAGGTCTTCCAGTGTGACTTTCCTGCAGAACAGCTGTGAAAGCCGCTTTTCCTTGTCTAGCTCTTCTTGGACCTGTTGCTCCATTTGATTGAGACAAAATCTTCTCGCTGTGGTCCAGGCCTGTAAAAAACACTCAGTAAACCTCAACAGTAAGATAATAAAGGTGATAGTACACTATTGTTATATGCAGGTTTTTACACTACAGTTTGAAGATTCACTATATTTTACCCACCAGTTCAGCCACAAGGAGATGTTTCATCTCTAGTCTCAATCATTGCCTGAAACCTGTAAAAAAAAAAAAAAAAAAAAATCAGTGTATGAGTCAAATAAACAGTTAATTTGACTCTCTCTTCCACAAAGTTTCTTCCTGTCAGCTGGCAGGTCTTCATTTGTCTGACAGGACTTGATCCTTCTGCTTCATGAGCATAAACTGCCTCAGCATCATTTTCTGCAAAACAGATTCAGCTACAGTCAGCTCACAGAAACACCATATTATACTCAAGTGTAACATTTAGTTGAACAGTGCACCTTTACATCTGATGGTCATTAGCATGTGTTAGTGTGCCTGTACACTTATTCTTTATTTTTTTAATTATTTATTTTTACATTTTGCACTATAGAATGTAATGGTTATTGTATGTCCTTGTGCCATTAAATTATTTAAAGTCCTTCACTCAAAAATGTGTTTTTCTGCTTGTTGCTTCAGTTGGACGTTTGAGCTTCTGGAACTGGAAAGTTTCTCTGTGCTCATTGAAAATCTGATTTTTAGGGGTGGGCATACAATATATATGACATCACAACTAGTTTGGAGCCAATTGTGGTCCAATATTGAATTTACACAAGTGTGATGTTGAAACTTTTAAGGATTTTTATGTGGCAAAAATGTTAAAATACTTTGAGGAAAAAATATATTGGATACAAATTATTGTTCCAGTCAACAAGAAAAGCTATTGATCCAATCATCAGTATTTTTATATGCCTTAATCAGGGCCCAAATTAACACCTGCCAACCTGCCAAATCTGGGTAAAAAATTAACTATGTAAAACTACATTGTAAAGACAATAGCCAACTTGGCTAGTGATGAATTGAGCTCTAAATATCACTGCCTCTGCAATCATAGACTAAAAAAAATATGGACATAGTCACCATGATGTCACCCATAGATTTGTGGAGTGTTGTTTTGGTGCCTTGAGTTTGCTAATTTGACCGTCGCCATCTTGGATTTTTGGAGCCAGAAGTCACCATATTTGGACGAGATGGTGGAGTTGACCCTAGCGCCAGCTGCTAGCTTGGTTAGCACAGTGCATGTACAGTCTATGGTTAACTGTGATAATGCTAATGCTAATTTTCGCTAGCGAAAAACTGACTTAAAACCATTAAAACAAAGTATACTTACTGGAAAAACTGAACAGCCAACTCTTTCAATACCACCAAACAATGAACGACTTTTTAGGCGCCCAAAATGTTACAATTAACTTTCATGAACTGAAAACACGCTGTGAAATAGCGACAGCTACACCTATACTGTGAATCTGGGGTTACATGGTTACGTTACGTAATCAACGTTGTTGCCATGGTAGCAACTTGTGGATCATAATGTAGCCATGCTCTAAAGTATTCCCTGCGTTATAGTCTATTTTACTCTACATGGGACCATAATTTACAAAATCAACATCATGATGCATTGAAGAAGACTTGAAACTAGTGATTGAGACTATAAACTTATTAGGAAAGTATTTGCCGAGGTAATAAATCAAGTGAGAAGTAGGGTCATTCTAACATAGTAGCCATATTGGCTTGTGATTAAAAAGTTAATCAGAAGCTCTGGCCATAATACATGTCTGGAGGGGATCTTAAAAAAAAGTTTATGAGACTTTTATTTTGAAGCTGCTAAAGAGCGCTTTGTAGGATCTTTATTTTGAAGTCCGGTAGCGACCTCCTCCCGGAAGTGTGTTTCATCATCTGGTCCGACGTCCTATCTGCTGTGCTGGGGGGGATGGCAGACTGAGTGACAGATGAAGTGCTCGGTACATCAGTTTGCGTGAATCTTCACGTTACTTTGGCATGTATGTTAGATATCAGAGAACAGTAGAATGCAGCTGCTCACCCCTCAAGTTTACTGGGCTCAGCGGCACGGAGAGATTTATCTCCGGGTGGAGCTGAGCGATACCAAGGTAGGACAGTCCACATCATCCAACCCGAAAACTGCCTCTATATTCAGCCTTCACTTACGCACAATGGTCGTTTTTTTTTTTTGCTCAAATAATGCGTTAAAATGCCTTTAAACTTTGTTTTCTGTGTGCTGTGGTTGTAACATCTTAGCGGGATTATAAATTAGCGTTTACGTTACTGTTAGCTAAGTGATGCTGTAACCGATACAGCTATAAAATGGCTAAACTGACCTCTAACGGTAATTTATGATTGCCAGAAGAAAACAGAAAAACACAAATAAACATACATTTTTCCCTCGTTCAGAGAAATATGACGTATTTTAAAAAGTAAAGTAGTAATGTATGTTTTTTGCTGCCTTAATAGTACCGTATAACTAGGAAAGACATCCTTTGTCTGTCGTCGGGGTCTGTTTTTAAATGTAACCTAAAGAAGTTTGTTATCTAATTGTGAACCTAAAAATGGGTTCACATTTTTCAAATCTCTTAAAACAACAGTCAAGAGCCCAAATGAACATTGAAACATGTTTTTCTTGCTGTAATCATTCCTCCTGTTCATACTGACCATTAGAAGATCCCTTCATAATGCGCTTACAATGTAAGTGATGGGGGACAAAATCCACAGTCCTCCTCTGCAAAAATGTATTTAAAAGTTTATCTGAAGTTAATATGAAGCTAATATGAGTCAAATCAAGTAGATATCAACAGTGAAACACTGTCCAAGGAAACACAAAGGCAGATATCCTCTTGATATGACTAACTCAGACCGCTGAAGCCACATATAAGCTTCACATCAACTTTTAAACCTGACTGTTGTTTTAAGGCAGGCTTGAAAAATTGTGAATCTTTTCTTTTAACATTACAAAGCAATTCTCCAAACTGTCTCAATGATTTTGACTTACTGGAGAATTACAGCTGAAAATGACAGCTCTATTGTGACTTCCTTGTTTGTAGCAGCACTACACAGTTACCAGCTCAACAACATGACTTGTAATTTTCCTCCATAATGAAACAGTTATTCTCAGATCAGTATCAGAAGACGGTCTTTAAGTCAGCATGATTGTTCTCTATGTGTCAACCAATCAAAACCTGTGTGTATAAGGAATTGTTTGAGTTTTGGGTGGGTCGCTTCTTAAACTTTATTTTTACAGTATAGCTATACATGAAATACTGGTTCCTCTCCTCCTCTGCATTTCAAACTCCTCCATCTTCGTCCTGCATCTGTTCAACTAATGTCTCATAAAAGATGCATGAATTTTAATGGTAGTTCTGGATCTTGTTCAGCCTCTTTGGTGAATTACCAGAAACAGGCTGACAGAAGAACACCTGTCATGTGACCCATGTTGGGCCTATTCATACAAAAGAGTAGGGTTTCAACTAATTATTATTTTCATTATCGATAATTCTGTTGATTATTTTCTCGATTAGTTGTTTGGTCTATAAAATGTCAAAAATTGTGAAAAATGTCGATCACTGTTTCCCAAAGCCAGTCAACAACCCAAAGATACTCATTTTATTATCATAGAGGACTAAAGAAACCAGAAAATATTCACATTTAAGAAGCTGGAATAAGAGAATTTGGACATTTTCTTTGTAAAAAAATGACTCAAACGGTTAATTGATTAAAAAAAATAGTTGGCGATTAATTTAATAGTTGTCAGCTGATCGATTAAATTGTTGCAGCTCTGCAAATGAGGTTAGACTAAATATTAGAAACACCTCTCAGTATGATGCAATTAATTAGCATCACGTTACAGCCTCCCTTAAACAGCCTCAACAAAAAGTGGAACATTATAACCTTCATGAAGGTAAGATTTATCGTAGCGTTTTTGTATTATGACTGCATTAGTTTTAAATAGGTTTACCTAATAAACTGGCATCTTAGTTTAAAGTGATTTTCCATATTTTTCTTATTGTCAAATCTCATTAAAAGACATCTTGTGACTGAGCACCACAGACAACGTAGAGAAGTTGAAAAGTATAGAGAGACGGACTGGTTTTTGTCTTTATTGGAATTTGTTAACAATAAGAAAAATTCAGAATATCTCCAGCTTACTCTTCCTCTAAGTTCCACGTCATAGTTTTGTCCATCGTTTGCATCAGTGTTGGGTTGGTTGTGATGGCTGCATTTGTGTTTTTCAGAATCTGGACATCAGCCTGCAAGAGAAAACACTTCAGTTCAGAGGTTGGTGTTTGCATGAAAGAGGGAAAAATGTAGATTCACTAAGAACCTTTTAATAGAAATTACTTAGCTGCATTATGAACATTTTTAAATGAAATGTTGTAAAGGTGTTCCACAAACTCTCAAGTCCTTTCATATTATTTTTGAGGTCTGTTATGAAGGCAGTTTCCACATGAAACACAATATAAATCCTAATACTGCTATCGTAATATTGTTCCTCAGCACAGGGCCACGGAGCTAAAGGAGATAATGAATACACCTTCAGTTTGGAGTTCCTGGAAGCTGTCAGACCTGAGGTATTGATTGTGGGATTGAAACTTGTTTTTGCCTCTTTGCAATATGATTTACATTTTTGACACATAACACATTGTGTTATCTGCAGGTGTTGATATCACAGACTGTTAAGGTGCAGATGTTAATGTGATCAGCTCACAACCTTCCTGTTTTTACTTCAAGGAAAACTAGAAATAAATATTGCAAATAAAATGATAGAAGACCTAACAGATTCCTTGGCTACTTTTTTAAAAAATATTCTGCCAAGACAAACTTAAGCCGATTACACAATAGCACATTTCATTCATTTTTCTATTCATGTTCAAATAAAAAAATCAGCACCTCGATTCATAACATAGAATAAATGAACGACTGTATGATAATGCGTCTGAGCGCTGATTGACTGAGTGCACCAGCTCGAAATCACTGCTGTCAAAGTCAAGGTGAACGCTGATTGAAAAACGCCTCCCTGCTGAAGTGAGCCTTGATTAGCTGGAACACCGCAGCTCTGGATATTCAGTCATATTATTATCCGTGATTTTATTTCTGAAACAAAGTGCTGCAGGTTTTTATTCCACTTTACAACTAAAAAGCATTCAGATGCAGCTTAGGGCTCAGCAGAGTGACTTAAACTATGATGTCTGGTGGTTCTAATCGTCCCACAGTTATGTGTCCTTTAACCATCCAAGGCTTTATATCATTTTCTAATACTGTGTCCGTTTGTGTCCGTTATGGTGGAATCCAGTTCAACCATAAATCCACCCAGCGTCAGGTGGACATCAAAGTGAGGAAGCAGGAGGAGCGCTGGTGGGACCGACTGACACTGCAGGAGAAGAAGCCTCTGTTTCTGGCTCCTGACTTCGACCGCTGGCTGGAAGAGTCCGACGCTGAGATGGAGCTTCAGGCGAAGGTAGGAAAAATCATGACAGATAAAAATAAAACCTCTCTGACGAAAAAGTTGTAAATAGAGTAAAATGTGTTCTACTTTGGGAAAAGGCTGCTTTATTTTGTGCGGTGTGACTTTGGAGTGTTTATGCAAACATACATGAGCCTGTTGTGAAGCAAAATTACCACAAAATGCAAATAGTCGGTGCAGCCAACATAAAGAAAGAGGCCTTTTAGCCATGCTAGCGGCATAGCTCTGGGGATGTCATTGTTGGTGTGTCTCTCATTCAAGTGGTCAGTGCACCACTTTAGTCCAGACTGAAATATCTCAACAACTATTAGATGGATTTCCATAAAATTTTGCACAGATATTCATCATTCTCCAGAGTATTTATCTTACTGACATTGGTGATCTCCTGACTTCCTCTTGCACCATCATGTCAAATTTTTAATTAGTGTAGTACTTTCGTTTATTACCAAATTCCTGCCAAACTAATGACACTCACATCGGCTTCAGTTGTACTCTGTGTTTAGTGCTAATAAGCAAACGTTAAGCTAAGCTAAGATCGTGAACTTGGTAAAAAAATTATACTTGCTTAGCATCAGCATGTTAGCAGGCTGAGGCTCAAAGTGCCGCTCCGCCTTAGCACAGCCTCACAGAGCCGCTAGCATGGTTGTAAACTCTTAACAACCACGTAAACAGCGGGGTTTTTTTTAGCCTTGGATTCTCCTCATGATTAGCCTTGCAAAGCTAGCCCACAAAACTTTGCATTGCTCATTGTGGTCTGGCGAGTCTCCATTTGGTACAGGTGTAATTTTTCAAATAAACTGTCTGACAGTAGTCTTCTTTCACCGGGATGCTTATGTAAAAACCTCCCACACACAACTGGTCGCAACAGTCGCTGCGCTGTCGCAGTTTTCAAACTGGAAAAGCAAAATGTCAGGCGAACTCTACTGACGTTTTCTTAAATGATCATTTTGGAATAAAACTGAGCTGAGATGAGTTTGTCTGTGAGTCGGAGCCTCTTCTCATAGTCTTCTAATTGGTTTGGTTTGATCTCAAAGGATGTTTTCCAGACTTCAGGTTTGTAGCAAAAACTGACCTCAAAATTTATCAAGAATACTTTTTGCTTTATAATTATTTCACTGAAGCCCTTCTCTGTTTATGGTTGTGGATTATTTTAGATTTCTGCCTCCTCAGATTTCTTAAATTAAATGTCTGTTTGCTCCTATAAACTCAACATTTTTAGCTATTTTGCTTCACTTCAGATTTTCAGTTTTCATTTGATTTAATTTTACTGCCATTTTTATCCAACATGTGTGTGTCTACATAGTGTTAATATGACATGTTGGTACTGAATTTACAGTCGCTTGATACACATTTATGAATTTAGAATCTTGTTTTTGTTTGTAAATGTCTTCCTGGACGGTGAGCAGAACTTTTTAAAAGCACCAAATTAAATGATTCAGTCAGTCAAGCTCTGGGTCTAATTAAGAATATGAGAGATCTTATCTCATATTCATTAGATTTAAGTTAAATTGGAATAATATAGAACATGTGTGGTCATTGCAAAGTGAGACTCTGATGGTGTGTTTTCTTGCAGGAGGAAGAAAAGATAAACAGGATAAGTGTGGAGTCGAGAGTTCGTGAAGACCGTAAGTCACACTGAGCGTCTTTCCTGCAAACAATCAAAAACCTGCAGACACGTGTCTGTCTGGAGTTTTATCATATATGTTATTAATATCTAGTTGACATTGTGAGTGTATGTGATGTGCTATTGTGTGTAGCTTTGTATTATGTTTCCTGTGTGTTTTTTTGCTTTGTACTGTTTGTTATTGTGCTGTTAAATGTTTTAATTGTGAGCTGCTGAAGAGACTGCAGATGAAAATTAGCTATAAGCTAACTTTAGTACAGTACATCAAATGGTAACATTTATGTTAAACACTGCACATGGTCCCAATAAATACATAAATAAATAAACTATACAAATCTACTGTCATGAAGGGAGGATTTTGCAGGAATGTTATCAGCATGAATTGATTTTAATTATCATCTTCTTTTTCCTCAGCTTACCTCGGACTGAAGAGAGGCTACTTGTTCATGTACAACCTGGTGCAGTTCCTGGGATTCTCCTGGATCTTTGTCAACATGACTGTTCGACTCTTCATTCTTGGTCAAGGTTTGTAAGAAACTCACATCGTCTGCCATCAGAAGTTAAAGCGAAACAGTTAAATGTAACCTGCTAAGAAACATTTTTGGCTGGTCGAAGTCATTAACACAACATGTCAGGTAAAGGTTTATTAAAGTATGTGTGACGTCTGGCTAAACCATTGTACTGTTGGTCAAAATACACAGAATTTGTCTTATTTATCTCCCATATTTTCCTGCTGACAACGGTTTGGTTGAGTTATAGTATCAGACCTTTGGACCCACAGTGGAGTCATTTGTTTACACACTGTAACATGTAGATTATTAGATTATGCTGTACAAACATTTGGGAGGAATTTTTACACGTGTTGGAGCTGTAAAAAGAAGGACAATGTGTTTGTTTAAAGATTGGTGGAGTTTAAAGGATAAAATCGTGGTTTATTACTTTTATTTTTGTAATTATGTCCTTCATTTCTATCGATTATGATAACATTATGGTCGCCGAAGTAATTATTGAGATCTAAGGACGCGGCAACAAGTCAAACAGGTGATGAAACACAAGCGGTCAGATGTTCAGATAGTTTGTAAACCAGACAGCAGTTTAGGAAGATTAACCACTTTAATTGGAGGTAAAACTAAAAGTGAGTGTGCCAGAAGTGTCTGCAATAAGCCCTCAATGCCCCCAAAACTACAGTAAGTACAGCAGGTCAAAGTTAAACCAAGAATTCACTCTGAAGACTCTGATGGATGTTTACAACAGACGGTTTATTTAATAATTTAACTTTTTACATTTGCTCTTCATGGTGGTTTATTTATAACCTGTCTCATCAGCTGACTGCTTGCGTTTCTTGTTCCATCAACCTTCTTTTCTGTGACGTTACCTGATCTCAGTAATTACAAGTACAATGTTGTAGAGCTGCAACGATTAGTCAGTTAATTGATCTGAGTCATTTTTTAAGAAAACTGCTAAAATTATCTGGTTCCAGCTTCTTAAATTTGAGTATTTTCTGGTTTCTTTGGTCTTCTATGATAGTAAATTGAACATCTTTGGGTTGTGGATTGTTGGTCGGGACAATCTTGGGTATCTTGGACATTTTTCACCATTTTTCTGACATTTTAAAGACCGAACGACTAATCAGTTAAAAAAAAAAAAGACCCAAATTGTGATCAACTAGAGTTTTTCTTTTAATCTTAAATGCTGAACGCTGTGATGATAATAACAGAGTTCTCCGGTTGGCCTGAGTTGTTTCTTTAAAATACCATACTAGTGGTTTTACATGCTTTAGTCCACTAACTAGACTGTGCACTTAAACCATTTTCCAAATCTACTAGTTTCTAGTTCTAGTTTCAGTTAATGCTATAAAAAAAATCTACTTGCAGAGACTTAATCCATCAACTCTTTGTCAGTTACATTATTGTTGTGCTTCATTCAATACATCACACAAATCTCTGTGACAGTGAAAACAAAAACACTCAACGTGAAACAAAAGTGACAGACTGTAGAGGGACGGACTAAAAAAAGAATAAAGACAAGAATAGAACTAAAACAATCGTCCTCATCAATAGCCTTTGAATTTTATGGACAAAATAATTCATTACTGAACAACAGTTTTTTGGTGGGGTTGAGTGTTACTGGAACACAAAAACAGCAGAGAGACGAACACAATTAGCAGCACTATGCAGGAAAATAAAACAAACGGGAGGTCCAGAAAATACTGAGAGAGAGGTCTGTGTTTTTGTTCGTGAGGAGCTATTCACAGACGAAGCTCATTTGAATAGAAACAGGAACACGACCACACAGCAGGGATTTGTTTTGCAAATGATGAGGATTATGGATAGTGGCTCATGCAATGCGCTGTTTAATTATGTCTGTTTGTTTCTCTCGTCCTCCACAGATTCGTTCTACGATACCTTCCACACCACGGCCGATATGATGTACTTCTGTCAGATGTTGGCCGTGATCGAGGTCGTTAATCCCTTGTTGGGTCTGGTTAAGACTGGGTTTTTTCCTGCTATGATACAGGTAATAACAGGGGGAGTCATCATCAGTTATCATTTTATTGTGAGTTTGTCCTCTTCAACCCTGAAGATGAAGACTCAAGCAACATTTAGGCTCTTTACTGTCACAACTGTAGTATTTTAATTTGTGGCCTTTGTTGAGGTCATCAAACAAACTTACAAAATACATTTACTGTTAAGAGAAGAAATAATATTCAAATATATAACACAATAAACACAATGGACAATGGCTTCATACATATTAGAACTGGGCGATTAATCAAATTTTATTTTCAATTACAATTTTGGCTTGAAACGATTATGAAAACAAGAAAATGGAACCCAAACTCACTCACTGAGAATCCACATATGAAGCGAGACGTGAGCAGCACATAAAAGCTTTTTAACTGTTTAATCCACACCGAGTCCAACCTGCGATTAGAGTCTCACCATAACCCCTAACCCCTAACCCCTAACCCCTAACACTAACCCTAACCCTAAACCCTAAACCCTAACCCCAACCCTAACCCCTAACCCTGGCCCTTACCCTAACCTTAACCTTGTCCACAGAAGCAGCCATCTGTCAGCTACAGCTTCTGGGGAGCTCACAGACAGACTGGGAGCCGTGATCAATTAATGTAGATACCGTTAATAATTTCAAAATGCATATACAGATTTTAAACAGATTTCTGTGCAGATTACGCTTAAAGGTGACAGAAACAGACTCTGAGCTTAAAAAAAACAAGAGGGGTCTGTGTGAGATGCGCATCACTCCTGCGTGTCTTGGACTCTGTGTGAAATATACATTTAATAAAATGGAAATGTGTCTGTTCTGTGAGTCAAAGTGTAATCGTGTTAAATAATCATGATTTCAATATTGACCAAATTAATCTTGATTATGATTTTTACCATAATCCAGCAGCCCTAATACATACATTACATGGCTAAAAGTATGTGGATGCCTGAACTTTAAATCTATACGTTATCATTGCACAAAATCACGGGCATTAATCTGCTGCTATGACAGGTTTTCAACACAATTTTATAACCTGCTCATATTCAGCCACAAGAGCCACTAGTGAAGTCCAACCCTGATGTTGGGTGATGAGGTCTGGCATGCAGTTGGTGTCCCAGTTCATCCCAGAGGTGTTGGGTGGGGTTGCAGTCGGGGCTCTGTACAGGCCAGTCAAGTTCGTCCACACCAAACTGGGAAAATCATTTCTTTATGGAGCTGTCATCATGTTGAAACAGGAAAGGACCTTCCACTCCGACTTATGGAGGCAATTAAATATAATTGTATTAAGCATTTATAGCTAGCATTAGCATTAGCCTCAGACCATACGCACACAAAAATGTTAACATGTAAATTAAGGGTCAATAATTATGTCCAACCGTGAGCCATTAACCAGCCCAGTGGAAATACAGGCCTATATGTTTAATAACCTCTATAAGTCATTTAAGAACAAGATTTATTTATAACACTGTTTAGGACTGTATCTGAGAGCAGATGTCATATTTCACATCAGTAAGTGAAGAACAGAGTTGGAGCTCATGTTCATACGTATATAGATGTATTTTATTGGTTATTCACATGCAAACAGCTGCCTGGATTTATTTATTTATTGATACAGGATTCATGTTTCTGTAAAAGGTGTTACAGTAGTTCCCGTACATTATCAGACCACATCCTGCATCACCTGAAGTCATAGCGTTCTTTCCAGGAAAGTTCGACTTGTTTAGCTACTAAATAGAGAAACTGTTGCTGTACATTTATTGATACCCAATGAAATTGTTGTTTTTTTTTTAATTAATTCACTCTGTGATACTGTGACTGGCTCACAATGGAAATTATTTTGCTTATTCACAAACAAGTATCCTGAAAAGCATAAATCTGACCCTCTCTCAAACTTGCTTGATGTTGTTTACAGTATCAATCAGGAACTTGTAGGAGAAAACACAAGCAGAATCAATCACAGTGTTTGTACGTATGTGATATTTCCAAAGCTCTGGTGAAGCCTACAGCTAAGCTACAGGGGTATGTTCTTATGATCTGTAGTCATGTGCTCCTTAATTCACAACTATAGTTTCAGCTTTACTTGTGCCAGATGTAAATCGCACCATATTTGGCTCATGGTCAGGGGAGGTCCATCAAAAAAACAACAACTTTAAACTGTATTTAAGAGGATTTCATCACCATCAAGTAGTTCAGGTAGTGTGCGTTGCCTCACAGTGAGATAAACCTGGCGTCTCTCTTTATTCTGCTCTTTGATGTTACAGGTGGCAGGGAGGAACGTCATTCTCTTCGTCATCTTCGGCAGCTTGGAGGACATGCAGAACAAACCCGTCGTCTTCTTCGTGTTCTACCTGTGGAGCACCATCGAGATCTTCAGGTCAGCACCACCCCTCTCTCTCCCCTCTCCCGGTGAACACATGTTGTTGCCTGCAGTAACATCAGACCTTCCTTCTCTACACCAGGTACCCTTTCTACATGCTGGCCTGCATCGGCACAGAGTGGAAGATGTTAACGTGGCTGAGATACAGCATCTGGATCCCTCTGTACCCGCTGGGGGTCGTAGCTGAAGGTTAGTGGCTTCTGTTGTGTGTTTGTTAGTTAGATATGTGATGTGTTACACATGATGCTAGCAGCTGCTGACGGTGTGTGTCGTCCTGTGTATATTTCCAGCGGTGGCGGTGATCCAGTCCCTGCCCATCTTTGATGAGACCCGTCTGTTCAGCCTCCCCCTCCCCGCGGTGCTGGGGCACTCTTTAAGCTTCTCGTACACTCTGCAGCTCTACCTGGTCCTCATGTTCCTGGGTGAGACATCCACTGACACACCACCACGTCTCCAGAAAGATAACCAAATAAAACTTACATGTCTTTTTTAGAAATCTCAACTTGTTGCCCTTCCTGCCTACGTGGATTGTTCCACAGCATCTGATGTTCTCGGGGCTAAAGATTAATTTAGTTTCCCTCCAAGAACTGGCAACGATTACTGACAGAGACATAACGTTACTGAATAACAGTAATGAAAGATGCTGCTTGTTAATTTAACAGGTCAAATATTCAAAAGTTGATTTTGTGAGCAACTTTTTTACATTAAAAAGTCAAAGCTCATTTGTCCAAAATAACTGTTGGGAACATTTATTTGGACAAGTGTGTGGTGTGTAGGTCGTTTATGACAGAACAAAATGAAAAATAATTAGTTGCCGTCAGTATTTTCTGACATAGTTTAGCTTCATTTGATTAACACTGCAACAAAATAATATTGATTGACTGATTGTGATAGTTGTATCTTTATGAGATCATTTCAATCTGCTAAAAATGCTTGTTTAAGTTCTAATTCAGCCTATTTGTTAAAACATAAAAAATATTTTGTGGATCTGCAGTTTTTATCCTTTTTTTCCTTAATAATGAAAGGCAGTTTTTGACTGTGCCTTACCAATGTTTTACCTCATTTATTAGAAATTCGTGTACATCACTGCTGAAGATTTTCAAAAACATACTTGGATTTTTTTTTTCAAAATTGTGGTAAAATTTAATTTCACTTCACTTTTGCACAGTTATTGATGGTAATGCTGTTATAGAGTCTTTGATAAGACAGAAAGAAATAAAAGGAAACTTGTTTTTAGCATGTTTAGATTCTCTGCACATTGAATGTCATCGTGTAGGTAATTTAACATAAAGCTGTGGCTGCGTGGAATGCAGGACAAACACGTTACATAATGTAAAACAGTCATAAGTTTTGGAAAATAGTCTGCAATAAATGCATGAAAGCACTGGTGAACTTGTGAAGTTGTCAGTCAGATATTAACAAATAGTCTGGATGTATTTGGGACACCAGTGACTTCATTGGATTTTCATTATCTTGTGCAAATATGTCTCTGAAAATGCAGCATGTGGAGTGATGGGATGAGTTACTTGAAGCGTCTTTTAGAGCAGTGAAATGCAAATAAGTCTGCAGAGAAAAAGAAAGCTGCAGCCGCCCAGTGAGAAAAAAGTGACTACGACTCTATAAACTAAACGCTGACAGACGTTTCTTCTGTTTTTCAGGACTTTTCATCAATTTCCGACACCTGTACAAGCAGAGGAGGAGACGATACCGCTCCAGGAAAAGGAAAGTCCACTAACTGATCAGCACGTTGCACACACCCTGAACTGCTGTCCACTTCAAGATATTTCTTTTTTCTTATTGCCTTTTCCTTCACACACACACACACACAACAACACACACAGATAGACTTGATGTCGGAGTACTGGTCACTTTATTCCTCCACTGGGTGAACTGGTCACCTTCTCCAGACCCAAACCATGTAAATCCTACCAGCTCAATGACTCACTGTTGAACAGACGTCACCTGAAAACACCGTACAGGTCGTTCTTTGCTACTGTGAGTTTGAGTTGTAATAATGTTTATTATCTAAACACTAGAGGTGTCTGTCTGGTACACACTCTGTTTATTTCTGTTGATGTTCCACACTCCTCCTACTCCCAATAATGGTCAACCGAACAGCAATCAGAGTTCACATTATAGCAGTTTATTTCCCAAAACTTCAGAGATGAGCAGTACTCAGGACAACAAACAAAAATCCACTAATCCCAACTCTAAACTTCCCCAACAAAAAGCAAAGTTTAAAAAAAGCTCTTATCTAACTCCTGACTATAACAACATTCAATTCAATTTTATTTATATAGCAACAAATCCAACAATTCCCCCATGAGCAGCACTCAGTGACAGCGGCGAGGAAAAACTCCCCTTTAACAGGAAGAAACCTCAAGCAGAACCGGGCTGTAGGTGGGCGACTCAGAGAAGCATAATATTAACAATAATAACAATAATAATAATAATAATAATAGAGATATGACTAGTAATAATAGCAGGAGAAGGTGTCGAGGCAAGACACCCACAGGACCACACCACCATCCCCACAGACCTTGACGTCCCCAATCCGGACTCAGGATTAATGCTACAGGAATGTGTACAGATGGAGAGGAGCTCAGTGCATCATGGGAAGTCCCCCAGCAGTCTATGCCTACAGCAGCATAACTAGGGGCTGGTCCAAGGTGAGCCTGGCTGGCCCTAAATATAAACATGAAAAATGATTTACAAAAAGAAGGAAGCTTCTCACTTCTACTGACTGCGACCTTAGTTTTAAATATCTACAGCGAACAATGATTTCTACGTTTCTATGCACAAATTTTCAGGTAAGAAAGTTACTAAACACACTCGGCCGCTGTGTCTTAGTTCAACCACACTAACACTGATCACAGATACTCTCGGCTAACACACACAACTCTAAGAGTCAGCAGAAAGGCCTCCATGTTTTGGAAACGGGAGACAGAGGGAAGGGAAGGTTGGCGTCAGCCGGTGTTTAAATCATCCGTGTTAGCCAATCAGCTAACAGCAATCCCGTCACCTGAGCCAATCAGAGAGAAATCCACCTGCAGCTCATCTCACACACACTGAGGAGGGGAGGAGAGAAAGAGCTTTTAATACAGGAATAAAACAAATAAATGTCTTTTTTTTTTATTCCCCAATGCTCAAAAAACACTTGTTTGGTCTTTTTCATCATTTTGAATCAGTTCAGATGCCGTAGCATGAAAACACTGAGCTGCAAACAGTCAGCGTTATATTGAGATTCTGGTTGGTGTCAGAACTTCATCACTAACACTGAGCTTCAGACGAAGCTGTGAGTAATTCACTGTTTTAAATATTAACCAGGTCATGCAAATTACTGTAGCGAATACACAATCCTTCATAAAGACCCGTACGTTAGTCTATGATAACAGCACCTGTCTGTGCTTACACCTCATCAAGCTAAATGTTTTGTTTTTTTGCAGTGAAATTGTAACTCTGTCCATTTAAAGCTGCACGAGGAAATAACAAAACCATGAATGAAAACCTCTGAAGTTCCTGTTCTCATTAGTGAAGACAGACTGAGATGCTAACAGCTGTTGATGCTGTTGAACTTTGAGAGAGGAGGTGGGATGTAAAAATTTGAAAATATATGACTTCAGTGCCCCTCAGTGGTAGCATTGAAAGATACAGCAGTGCCCTCATGGATTCACCTTGTTACATAAATATAATGGCAATTTAACATGTTGATCATGCCTGATTGAAAAGAACTTAATATAAAAGACACCACATTTTTATCTGAATAACAAGAAGCCTTTACTTTAACAGGTAGATGAAGCCAGTTAACGTTATAGACTCTGTGTCTTAAAGGCGGTTACGATGCTGTCAGAACAACCTGCTCTTTTGTGTTTGTGAGCCTGGTTGTGTTCATCCTGCCACTGTCAGGCGTCACTTCTTGAGAAATGCAACAGTTGTTTTTTTTTTTTTATCACATTTTACCCTCCAGCACATCACAGCCTTGACTACTTGCATTCAGTGTTTACTACAAGCTGCAGTCTGTCTTCACACTGCACCGATTTCATTTTTATACAAATAAAAAAACTTGACACGGCATCATAAAAAATACTCCACCAGAGATATTAACCAAATTTAGGAGATACTTATGTGTTTTAAAAATTATTGTATTTTTATCTCTCAAATCTCAAAAAATATCTGTATCAGTGTCACAAATCCAGTATTGGTCCGATTTCTTTATCTAAATATCTTTTGCTGCAGCTTTAAGATCTAACATGCCGCTCGTATTCTCTCAGACGGTTCACGTCAGCTTCTCAAAGCTTTCTAAAGGTTTCATAAACGGATCCGAGCTGAACATCTGATGATTAACGGCAGCGGGGAAATCATGTGGATGAACGGATGGATTTAAATGTTCACAGTTTTAACTATGAATCTTTGATATGATGGTTTGTTCCAGTTTGAGCCCAGACTGCAATATGAGAAGCATCCACACTAACACAACGAAGTCAATACTGTAACCTTTTTTAAGTCAGAAAGTTTTATTGATGTCGAATGAATATCAGAATATTTCAGGGATTGTTAAATATCCCGATGAGCCGTCCGTCACTGACTGTACATGACTTTAAAAAATGTTTTGTCCTTTCTAATCACTTCACGTTTGAGCCTTTTACTTTATTTTTTTTTTAATATTTATTTGTGTTCACTGAGTTGTTGCTTTTCATATGTTTTGTTTGTTTTCAGTTGATTTACATCTGTAGTGGACACACAGCTTGATACAGACACACAGTCGACTGTTTGCTGTACAGATTATTGGTGCGTTTTGTCCGTCGGCAGACGAATGCTGGCGTTTGGATTATAAGTCACACGTGTGGTTTTCTGACAATGTTCTTGAATAAAATAAACATCAGAGTTCCTACTTTGGAGGTGAGGTGTGTTTTCTCAGATATCTGTTCCTGCCTTGTCATCGAAAAAACAAATTTAAGGTTATTTATTTAAGTATTTTTCCACCAGGACATCCCAACACATGTTCATTTCACAAGCTTGTTTGATGCTCTTATGCGTTTTAAAATCAATCAGCATAAAGACACTTTATATGTCAGTATATCAGGGGAAGATTGTTTTTCCTTGTGTGTTTTATTCAGATTTACACTTTTTAATAATAATAATAGTCATTCATCATAGTGTCACTATGATGAATGTTGTGTCGTGACCTGACAGAAAGCTCAGGAAGCTGAGTTGTAATAAACTTTTACAAGACAAAGTTAAGATCAAAGCAACTATTTAATGTTTTTTTTCAGCAGTTTGGGGGAAAAAAAGCCACAAAAATCCTCAAAAATAATTTGATGCAACAAATGTTTGAATCAGTTTCAATTTATTTTAGATTTTAGTTCTAGTTACCTTTTACACAGTTACAGATTTCTGTTTTTCAGGACTGATTGAGGGTTTTTTTGTAATGTCAGTATATTTTGCTGTGATAACGTCTCCTACAGACTTCAGGACATCAACACAAGTGTTTTCACTTTGTCTGGTTAAACCTTGTGTGTGTGGTCGTGTACAGACTGATGCAGTCCTCACTTTCCCGTTAGGGTGGGAAAACTTAAACCTTTATTATCCTTATTAAGACATTTCAGTGACCTCACGTTACTCATAATTTAGATGAACATACTCTGATCAAAAGTCTAATCAGCCAGAAGTGAAAACAGCTGGGACTCTGACTGGAGGTACTATTTTAATATTTTCTTAAGTGCCTCCATATTGAAGTACGGGTTCACAATTTTTTCAAGTCTGTCTTGCAACAACAGTCAGGAATGATTATAGCGAGACACTTGGAAATTATGAACCTGTCCTTTAAGTACAGTTGAGGTACATTTAGTTTACTTGAGTATTTCCACTTCCACTCTACAGCGTTTCAGGAGAAAATATTGTACTTTTTACTCCACTACATTTATTTTACAGCTATTAGTTACTTTTCAGATCAGTTTTTTACATGTAAAACAGATTATGTGTTTTATTTTCTTATATTTGTAATTAATTTAGATCAATTTGTAGAGGAAAAATCCACATTAAATCCCCTTTTATTCAATGTTTTAAGACAACAAAACATGACAAATTCCAAGAGTAATGAATACTTTTTACAGGCACTGTATATCTGTATACAGTATATATAATAAATATAACACTGTTGGGACACTAAGCAAGCAAAATACTTACAATGAGTAAGTACTTTTAATACTTTAAGTACTTTTTGGGACTTTTATTATATATATTGCATTTTAAACGCAAGACTTTTACTTGTAATGGAGTATTTTAATGCTGTGGGACGAGTCCCCTCCACCCAAAAATATAACGTTATATTTGAGCTTCACTTTGACACTAGAAGGTTGTTTATACATTAATCTGCTGCAAGTGGAAAGTTTCTGTGTGCTCATTAAAAACCTGATTTTTAGGCCTATGAACAGGATCTGTGACATCACAACGAGTTTGGGAGCCAATTGATCCAATAATCAACTTACACAAGTGTGATGTGGAAACTTGAAGCCTCCAGTTCACAAACACAGAGAAACACTGAGGACTTGACAGTGAATTAGGAGATATTTAAAAGTTTAAATGAAAAATATTTGCATGTTCATAGATTCTGGATTTTTTTTAATGAGGGAGTTGATGCCATTTTAAGGATTTTAAAGTGGTAATTGTGAAAAAAAAACATATAGAAACACATTATAGAGTATTTTTTTATGTCTTAATACATGTCATGATGGGATCTTAAAGTAAAATAACTCAATACTTCTTCCACCTCTAGTTATGTCATTATAAAATATTCATATTCCAGTTTTATTCAATCACATTTCCCTGTTTGGAGAGAAAAGAAAAAAACAAAAAAACATTTCCACACTCCTAAAACGAGGCCACACCTTGCCACACCCAAAAAATAACGACCAAACTCCTCCTGTCAGCCTGCGACCAGCTAATTATTCTGCATCCATCGGGCTGTGGGAGCAGCGGAGCAGTTTCACCTCAAACTGGAAGCTGCGAGCAGCAAGAACAGTTTGAATGTTGGTGTATTGATACAGCGTTATGTCTGAAAGGGAAGGTGAGAGGTGTTTGGCTCCTAATCCTCTTAGTAGCATTATGCTGAGCCTCGTTCAAGCCCTGACATGCGGTGCGCCCTTGTAGCTCCCCAAAAACCGGAGTCAGCATCTCTGCGTCCGTTACGCACAGCTGGAGGGACGGTCCGCAGCGGCGAGGAGCCGAGCAGCCGGCGGTACAGGTAAGACCCGCACCAGCACTCACCGCACACACAGCTGCATTTTAATATCTTTCTGTCGTTATTTATTTATTTATTTTTTTAGATCGTGGAGGGATATAGATGAAAGGTTTGTGTCGACCTTGCGTTATTAATCCGCGCTGAGGCTCAATTACTCCACAATTAAACCTCAACACGCCCTTTTCAGTCCTACATTCATGCGTTTTTATTAACATACACATGTTAATGCACTGCTGTTTGGGTTAATTAATGTTTCATTAACGTTCGTTTACTGCACGCGCATTTCATCACGTCCTTTCCCGTGCGCGCGCGCTCACTCTGTGTAACAGCGCTAATTATATAATCATCAATAAATTAAACATTGATTGTTTCATTTTGACGCTCAAGTCTGTTTTTGTTTTTCTGATCGTTTAAACATGTTGAACGTGTCTTAAATGGACTCCTGTTTTGTGACAAGCCAAAGCCAGTGTGATTATGTAGCCATAGTAACAGGTGGTTGTCTGCATCCCCCATAACCCCCCCCACCCCCCCCAACACACACACACACACACACACACATCAGCAGATCTGCCTCTGCAACTATGCAAGCAGAAGGGATCTTAAATACACACACACGTTCATGATGGTGTGATTTTCAGCTGTGTCTGTTTCTGCTCTCAGTCCTTCCACAGGTTGAAGCCGCTGCGCTGTAAAAGATGAAACACACTACGCTCGCATGTGTGTGTCTCTTCTCTGTCAGCGGCATCTTCTCGCCACACAACGGTGCTGGAACTATCAAGGAATAGCAATGCATCTGACATAACTTCCTGTTCCTGGAGTCGAGACACACGAGGGCAATGAACGTGCACTCGCCTCCGAGGAGGAGACTCAAGCGCAGTCGCGTCCTCTTCTTCATCTCAGGTGTGCTGCTGTGTTTCGTCTACACGCTGACTCTGAAGGCCAGGCTGTCACAGCCGCGAGCCTCCGCCCAGACGGATGACGTTTTCAGAGAAGAGGAGGGCGGCGATGATGTTGTGGAGGTCAACATTCGGGAGGTGATGGCACCCAATGAGACGCAGGAGGAGGTCGTCTCACCTGAGACCACCAAACCTCCTCTGGTAATAATCGTCAACAGGACAGATATCGAACAGTGTGTCTATGTGGATCCTCAACCTCCCAAACCTCCTCCGACTCAACCGCCGCCGACCACCACAGCTCCCTCACGTCCCCCTTTCCAGCCCCCCCACAGGAAGGGCGAGTACCCAGAGGACCTCTTCTCGGTGGAGCAGCGACGGCAAGGCTGGGTGGCCCTGCACATCATAGGCATGACCTACATGTTTGTCGCCTTGGCCATCGTCTGCGATGAGTTCTTTGTTCCCGCGCTGGAGGTCATCACCAACAAGCTGCAGATCTCTGACGATGTAGCCGGGGCCACCTTCATGGCGGCCGGAGGCTCGGCTCCGGAGCTCTTCACCTCCCTGATCGGCGTCTTCATCTCCCACAGCAACGTGGGCATCGGCACCATCGTGGGCTCGGCCGTCTTCAACATCCTTTTTGTGATCGGCATGTGCGCCATCTTCTCCCGGGAGATGCTGCACCTGACCTGGTGGCCGCTCTTCCGGGACGTGACCTTCTACATCCTGGACCTCATCATGCTCATCATCTTCTTCCTGGACAACATGATCCTGTGGTGGGAGAGCATCCTGCTGGTGATGGGCTACATCAGCTACGTGAGCTTCATGAAGTTCAACAGTCAGATCGAGCAGGTGGTCAAGACGCAGCTCAACAAGCACGTGAACATCGTCAAAGTGTGGACCGCCGAGGAGCCAGAGAAGGTCAGTCAGTCAGAAAGAGAGAAGATCATGAGTGTTGGTGGAAAACATCACTCTGCCAGTGTTTCTATCCGTCTGTGTCCATCAAAGTTAAATTTATGGTTAAATATAGATGTAAACTGCCGCCTCGGGGTCACATCAGCTCTTCCGTTCAACATTAGCATCTCCAAACAACCGATGACAGCCACAAACTGGCAGCTTCACTGATTTGCAACATCGGATCACATCAGTACCACACAGCAGATTCTCAAGTGATGATGGTTTCGATTTTAAAGTGACATTTGTTGCCTGGAGCTGAAATTATATCAGAAAACGGCGACAAATGACTATCAAAGGTGATGTCTTCATACTGTAGTCCAAAACCCAAAGATATTCTGATTTTACAGATTTATTATTATAACAGTTGCAGATTAACTTATTTAATTGGCTCTGTGGTGTCGGGGTAAAATTTGGCTGGATGATATGTTTCAAATCAGAGAATATTTTATGGTAAGAATATACATCACAATAAAGAAAATTATTAGAAAAGTCAAATAATTACATTATTTGATTTATGCTCTGTGCAATAGATCATTTTCTGCAGCTCTGCAATACAAAAGGAGCAAAAAAAACCCTTACATATAAAAAAAAAAATGTATCCTTTTTTTTGATTAAGTCAAAGAAAATGAATAGTTAAAATAATTTTTTGAGCTGAAATGCCAAATATTCTCTGGTTCCAGCTTCTCAACGTTGAGGATTTGCTGTTTGTCTTTTCCTTATGTGATTGATTGAATTTATGTTTTGTACTGTTAATTGTGCAAAATCTGAACACGTCACCTTGTGGGCTTTAGGATATTGTCATGAGCATTTTTCACCATTATAGACTTAAACAATTAATGCATTAATCTAGAAAATAATTGGGAGATTAATAAATTATTCAAAGAAATGATTTGTCAGCAGAAATGCCAAATATTTCTTAGTTCCAGCTTCTCCAGTGTGAGATTTTTCGATTTTTACTATTTTTATATTATTGTTAAGTGAATATCTTTTGGTTTTTGGATTGATGGTCAGACAAAACAAGACGTTTGATGACATCACCTTAGACTCTGTGAAACTGTGATTTATTTTATAAACCAAATGATTATTCAAGACTAATCAAAAATGCAAATAGTCATTGGTTGCAGCCCTGAAAATACAGAATTATGCTCCAACTTCAGTTTACAAAGAGCAGAAGAGTTGATTTAACTCTCATGTTGTCGTAACATCAGCTGTTTGCAGACAGAACAGACGTCTCTCTGCAGATCAGTTGTTACCGGACGACTTCTCTTCTATCTACACACAGTATATTTTCTGTCCTTTCATCTCCTCACAGTTGGGACTGCTGCCTGCTCAGATACAGTGAAAGGGGGGGGGGGGGGGGGGGGGGGGGGGGACAGTGATTTGTCCGTCTGAGCAGGTGACAGCATGTATTTGTGTAAAATCCTTTGATGATGCCGAACAGAAAGGGCTCCAGGTGTCACAGACAGCGTGACAGTGATGAAGTGATGGAAATGTCACTCTGTCTCCGCCACAGTCCTGAAATACCAGTATGAAGAGTTTCCACTTCATTTATAAGAAAATAAATTTATTTTTTATATATATATATATAAAAGGGTTATTTTGCAGATCGCCAGCAGACATGCAATCATGATTCTGCAGCTGACGGACAGCAGTAAATGTCTGAGTCTAATTAACATGCAGAGCTGTGTTTCAGTATTTCAAGTATCTCCGGCTCATTCTTCAATTAGCCTGAAGCACGTCTGCAGTTTGCATGTGCTCCTTCAGTCATAACACTGAGTGTAACGAGGCATGATGCCACATTAATGCTTCATAATTACTGGAATTCAAAATATCCTCTGACACAAATTCCGTTATATACGTTTTATCCATATTTTATTATCTATTTATATCAATGTTGCACGATTAAACACTTTTTTCAGGTTTTTTTTTTTACCAGTATTTTTAATCTTATCTCTTTAACCTGTGGATACCTGTTGAATAATGCACACAGGACACAAAGTCAATGGGACCACTCGTATAAACAGATGTGTTTTTAAGTGGCACCCTCTAGTAATTTAAGAGAACTTGTTGCATTCACAATTTTTTTGTTTTCAGAATTTTAACTTAAAGAAAAATCATGAGAGGTCATGTAGAGATAGTCTTCCTCTCTCCAAACACTTTAGAATTATAAACATGTTACTGAAATACAACAATAAATATGAAAAAAAAACAACTTTAAAGCTGCATTAACTGACCATATCATCGCCTTTTATGTTGATATGTTGAACTTGTTAGCAAACAGTTGCTTATTTCCACATCCAGCAGTTACGGAGCAACATTATCATTCATCTGGAGTCGTGTTTCTGTCCACCTGGTGAATGTAAGTCCAATATTCACTCTCTTTTAGCTCTGTTTTTGCTTTTCTACCAACTCCTGAGGGAAATATCTGTCTCTTTAGCTGCTAAATGCTCCACTATGTTCACCAGCTAGTCTACAGCTAACTGTGTCTGTTCGCTGTTTGGTGCTGAGCAGGTAGTGTACAGTGGCTTTTTACAGCTTTTTCTCTGCCTGCTGCGGCCGAAAACGACACTATGAGAGCACTGAGAACCAAAACTGTAAAGTTGCAGCTGGACAGATAAACAATGAGCTGAAACTCACTATAAAGCTCCGTAAAGCCGAGAGGTCACTCTGTAGGTTCATCACTATGAGCTACGACCAACACATTACACACTGTCATTAGATAAATTGTTATGTAAAAAAGTCACTAATAGTCACTTAAAGCCACACCAGTCAATATTTTATATTAACAACTCATTAAATGACTGTGTTATGTGAACAGAGTTGCTTGTAGAGAGAGACAGAGCTTTTTAGCATCTTCCAGCACATTATTTGGTTTTATGGCTCAAAGTTTTACTGTTTTGCTTCACTCTCACAGCTTTTATAGCATCGTTTTTCAGCCTGCTGCACTACCTGCGTAGCACCAAACGGCAGACAAACTTGGCAACTAGCTAGTGAACATTAGCATTTAGCAGCTTAAAGATTATTTCTCTCAGGAGCTGGTGGAGATCAATAACAGAGCTTATGGGAGTGAATATTGGATTTATATTCACCAGATAGACAGAAACGTGACTCCAAAATTAATGCTTGCTGGACCAGGTCGCCTTAAAAACATGTTGGATGCATCACTTACACTAAAAATACAAAGCCAGCCTGCACATAAGCATCTGTAACAGTTTTATAAAAGATAACCTGGTCTGTTCACACAGACAAATCAGCAACAGACACAGGTTTCCAAAGGCAAGTGATCGAGTGAAACCAAGATCTTCTTAAAGCCACGGCCGGATTAACCTGCAAGGGGTCCATGCGACAAAAATGAGCTGCTGGGCCCTGATTAAACCCCTCTCTGTATACTGTTTACTGGAAGGTTGCTCTGGGTTTGCTGTGTGGTAATTTGATCAAAAGCAACTTTATTTAGCAGTTCGAACCATGAAACACAGCATCAGCTGAAATAAGGAAGGTCGTAAAACTAACCTCAAGATCAGCTAATAAGCCTGAAGGTGTGACATACATTACTTAGCTGATAGCGATAAACTCATACATGCTACAGTGTTAACTAGATTGGATTACCCTAATAGTCTTTTGTCCGGTCTACCCAGGAACACAGTTACACATTCACAAGTACAAAACACTGCAGCTAGAATATATTAACCTAAATCAAGAGGTGAAATCTTTACACTGTCTACCAGAGTCTTTTGATTTCTTCGTCGCCCTCTGTCCTCCTCACCGATTACATTAGCAGATATGATTCAAACAGATGTCTTAGATTGAGTCATGGTCTTTTTTTTTTAATGTCCGGTCAAAAAAAAATGGAGGCCGGTTTTCAGTTTGAACTACTTTTTTATATTTCAAAACATAATTGAAGATGAGACAGCAGTGAGATTTCATTTGAAGCAGTTAAGGATTACAGTTCAGGGATGAAAGAGTCCTGAATTCATCATTCTGCACCTGCATCTCATCACATCATGAGATGACAAGTGATTTGATTTTTATTTCAACCACTGACTCAGTTCACTTCTCTTTTTGACGAGATTTCAGTTAACTCTTCTCTCTTTCACTAAAAATATATATATTGTATATTCTTCTGTGTAATTCAGGAGAAATTTCCAAAAAGTCTACTTGAAATTATGTCTGGCTAATGCTAATTCATCTGTGGTCCTACCAGACTACAATCAGGAAATTGTAAATTATACCACAACTTGGTGAGACTACAAAAGTTGTAAGATGTTATAAATGTTATTAATTTAGTTTAATACAGATGACTTTTTAATGAGTTTCTTTTGTTTATGCTTGGGAACAAAACTGTGACATATACAAGCATTCAGATGTTTGTTTATGTGTAACTACTGACTTACTAATGAAGTTGTTACTGATTTTACAGGAGAGTGAAGCTGCACCTCCTCCTCCTCCTGCTGCTGCTCCCTCTGCTGCTCCCGCTGCTCCTCCTGCACCGAAAACTGAAGATAAATCCAAACCAGAACCGGAGCAGCCAGACTCACAAGATGACAAAACAAGACTCAAGGTTCTTTCCTGACTCCCTTTTTTAATTCTTCGTGTATAATTCTTCCACCTGTGTGTTTGTACAGTGGAGAGTTTTATCAGCTGGACTGCAAGTAGAAAAGTCGTTTCTGCAGTTATTGAGTTCAAGGCCTGAGAACGTCTTGTATACAGTTAAATGTGCTAAATTAACTTTAAAAACTCTTAAAAATTGTATGTTTTTTGTTTTTTTGCGCTGTAATTTTGGTGAAAAATTAAACCAGACCTAGAAACAGTGTGTAATTTACAGTTTTTAAGTCTTGCCTTGTGTAGTTACTGCTACTATATCTGTTTTTCATTCTCAGTTTGCGCATATGCGGTTAATAATGATAAAATTGTAGTAATTTTTGAAAAATTGCAACCTTGATTTCAGACTAACGTTGACAAAAGCACACTTTTCATTTCTAGCCAGCAACAGTTGATTTTTGCCAACTGAAATGACAACTGTAGCAGGCGGATTTTTATCAGCTAACACTTAATAAATCAATAATATTGTAGAAGTCTTTAACATGCAACTGATGGCTACATACATGCTAAAAGACTGAGGCTAAAGCTAACAGGTCCAACGCAAAAATAATCTGCATCTTTACTATTTGATAAACCATGACATGGAAATAAAGAAACAACATTGTTCTTGTATTGCAGTGTAGAGCTAGTTAGTCATAAGTATGATAAGGAAAAAATGTAAGATCTGACTGTTATTATTATTTTTAAATGACCGTTTGGCTGTTTAGCTTACACACTTGTTCCTCTTTTTACACATTATGTTTTTACATAGGTGTAGGATTTAGTGGCATCTAGCAGTGAGGTTGCAGAAGATTGTAACCAACTGAATAACTCCACTAGGAGTTAACAGATAATTAATGTTAACTCCACACTAGGTTACTACTGTAGGAAGTAAGCTAGTTAGCTGGACATGCTAACAATTTCAACTTACGTTAGAACAGTCAAACACTGTTAAATCCACTCTGTGTTTTTTGTTTTTTTGCATTTTTTGGTTTTGGAGCTCCCCACTTCAACATGTAGAGAAATCTAAACTTAGTTATGGTTGTTAAGCTATGATAAGACAGTTGCTGTTTAGGGAAATGGTTTAGCAAACAGTCCATTATTTACTTTTCTACTTTTTTAGTAATGAAATTGGTCATTTCTATTATAGCTAGCATTGATCATGAAAAGTACAGATTGCAAATTGTTTAAAATGTGTTTTTAGAAGATTTTTAGTGGAGGAAAACACTGAGTCTTAGTAGGTTTTGAGCATTTAACTGTCAAATTTAAAAGTATGTTTTAGCTGAAAATATCAGCTCTTCACACCAAAATATTGGTGTCGGTTTTGGCCCTCAAAGATCTGCACCGGTTCAACTTTACCTGAAGGTTGTTGCTGCTGTTTGGTTTCTGACTACCTGTGTGCTGGTCTGCAGGTGCGTCCCGTCCTGCAGCGAGGCGGCAGCTCGGCTTCTCTTCACAACACCTCGCTGAGGAGCACCATCTTCCAGCTGATGATCCACACGCTGGACCCTCTGGGAGAAGGTAACGACCATCACAAGTTAACATCTGCATCCTGATGGCAGATTATTACGGATGTAATTTAAGAGGCATTTTTGGAAAAATGACGGAGGAATTTATAACAGAGATGAAAGTTTTTGTCCTTCAAGTTGTCAGCCACACGTGAAAGATAAAACTTTTTTTTTATGATAAAAGTGCGGCAACTCTGAGGTTTTAAACACAACATTTCAGAAAACAAATCAGCAGAAAAGTTAACGTTATAGTAAACACAACAGCATGTCAGCAACAGTTGTTTTCTGAAACATTTCCCTGAAAAATTGTGTTGTCTGAAAGGTAAAGTTCAATGTTTTTTTTAGTCATTTTATGTCTTTTATTATGCAGCGACAGTTGAGAGATGACAGGAAACGAGTGGAGAGATGTAATTCTATATAATGATCTGAACTCAGGTTTACTATTATATATAATTATACAGTATAAATGTCCTTAAATATGATCACGTGCCCCTAAAATTAAGAATAAGCAGGCAAATCATTCATGAAAAGCAAACTTCTTATCCTTATGATATTATTTCTTACAAAACAAATTAATCTTCACTTTTACAGAGCATTTTGAGACTTTACATAATTACGTAACAATATAAACGCACTAGTTTAATTTCATAACTCTCTCAGTCTTTGCGGACATCTTGACTTGGATTTAATAGTTCACACTGTGCTGCTGGTGGTGACTCAGCTCTGTCCCTCCATGATGAACCACAGCGACCTTCAGCCCGTCCTCGAACTCCGCAGGTCGTGTTCCTCGCTCTCGCAGCGCTCGGCCACCACTGATCCTTAATCAGCTTTTCAATACAGGCTAATAAAAGCTGGATAAGAGCCAGCGTGTTAGCAGACCAAGCTCTTTATCTCTGAGGAACCGGTGGAGCGGTGGGACCGGAGCTGACACTGACTCCGTGCAGCTGGACTGTACAGCATGCCATCGCCGTGGTAACCTGTTGGCGTCTTTTAACATGAACCTGAGGAGATCTCAAACTTTAAAGATGTTTATTATTCAAACACATACATGTAGGTGTGGAGCAGCAGATAATAAAGTACTCAGTGAGTCACAGACATGAGCATGGATCAGTTCTGGTTTTAGTTTTCAGCGTCTTTATCGTACAATAATGTAAAACTCCAGTCTTACTTTAGAAAGCAGTTCAGTCCAGTGTCATCTTCTCTTTTATTTGATTTAATTAAATGTAAGCGTCTTCTTTATCTCAGGCATTAAACCAACTAAAATTAAACATTGTTAAAGACCAGCTCTTAGTCATGTCCCTTGTAATGCATTAATAATAATAATTATAATAAGTGTACGCTGGTGTATAAACAGATAATGAATATACACAATATAGTAAAACACAGTTGTAATAATATAAAATATGTCTAGGTCTATAGGAGAAGTTCTAATTGCTGACAAACACTGTACATTAATAAACACTTAGAAACATCTGCTTAGAACTACAGACGTAAGGATTAATCACTTAGTCAATCAACAGAAAAAGAATCTGTAAATATTTTGATAATTGGTAATTTTTCAAGCAGAAATGCCAAACATTAAAGAGTTCCAGTCAAATGTGTAAAACTTGCTGCTTTTACTTGGAGGCTGTAGTCTCCCAGTTGAGTGGTCGATTAGTTGGTCGATAAACTCTCATCCGACCAAATTCTCATTGGTCGAATAATCTCTGTGTTACTTTCATAAGAAGGAGAAAGTGCTACATCAACAGCATAGATGTGTAATAAGGGCTCTTCTAATACAGCCATAGCGCCAGGCGAGCAATTCCTACAAGGCTGAATGACCGCCATTTTTAGACTGCTGTCCAGCTCATATAATACATCCATGATCAACAGCCTTCTAGGAATAATCCATTATTTCCTGCAGCGGGAGGAACAGACTAACAAATTACCTGTAAAAACGGGGGGTGCATTCAAAACACCCCCGTTGTTTTCACAACTTTGAACTCGCCCAACCTCATGGAGACTGCTGGGTCTAACTGTACTCAACGGTTACTGAGTGTTTACTGAATCAGTGTTTCTCCTATAATTATAACAACGAGAACCCCTGCTAGGCCGAAAGAAATATTTTTTAAGGCCAAAAATAACGTCAAATATCCATTCATTCGGGAATCAATAGCGTTTGGGAGTCTCTGTGCAGCGCTGCTCCAGTACTGAGTCAACCTCTGTGTCGTTGCCTTGGAAACTCTTGGTAGCGTAACACCGTTAAGGAATACGTCGTTGCGTAGTATGTTTGCGTAGCGAGTGGGAAAGAGTGAGCGGCAGGAAAGTGACGGTGGATGCTAGCGGAGCAGAGGAAAAGGTTAGCGGTAAGTTGTCAGTCTGGCAGTAAATGTACAGTACAGACTACAGTGTGTCAGTTAATAAATGCTAAAAAGTCACGTCTGTTGTTTCCCCAAGTGCTGGAAAAGTGAAGGGGGTTAGCTCCAAAGTTAGCAACGATGGGTTAGCATAACCTGAAGACGAGAAATAACGTGTGACTGCTGCTTGATTTGACTCATTTGGACGACTGAAGCTTCATATTAGCTTCAGAAAAAGTTTTAGATACATTTTTTGCACAGAAGGACGACTGTGGATTTTGTCCCCCATCACATACATTGTAAGTGCATTATGAAGGGATCTTCTAATGGTCAGTATGAACAGGAGGAATGATTACAGCAAGAAAAACAAGTTTCAGTGTTCATTTGGGCTCCTGACTGTTGCTTTAAGACAGACTGGACTGCAAATGTTGTGCAATAATCTATAAATTCAATAAAAGTCAGATGGACCAGAAAGAAAACTCATTGCTGTGGTTTCCATGTATAGAGTCAGCATTTAGAGGGGCACTCAAAACCCCCGGCCCGAGGAAATCCAGGCAAGGTAACAAGACGTCGCCTCGCTGTCATGTTTCTCGTCGTGTCCTCTTGTGATCGTAATTCATGTGTGTATATTTCTGCGTATATATTTGATGCTTATATGTCACATGACTAGAGTTGGATGATGACGTTGGGTTTTAATGCCGCTGTGTGTTTCTGTCAGAGACGTCCTTTAACGGTGATGTCAGAGGGGAGGGGTCACTGCAGAGGAAAGGTGAGGTTTAGTGTTTGTTTCGTGTCTGTTGTGCTGAGTTTGATCCGCTTCTGTCCCGGAAATGTTTTGATTTACTGATTTTTGATGGTCGCATGTTTCTGTGTTTGCATCCGGTTGTTTCTGTGCCGTTGTGTCGTGTTTTTTTCGGTGTTATTATGAGGATCACTGACCTTCTTCACACACTGGCTGTTTGCAGAACTTTGGATAATAATCATAAGATTCTCCTCTTTGGTTCTGGTATAGAAAAAAAAGGTTTCCAGGAGGATTTGGCTGTTAATGAGGCTTCAAAATGAGTCTGGAAAATGATTCATGAGTGCATCTTATGTTGTTGAAGTCTTCAATACAATAAAACATATGTTAAAACATCCGCTAACAACATAACAATAAAATTTAAAAACCAACAACATGAACAACAGGCCTTAAGCAAAAACATTTTTGTATTTTTAGCCTAAAACTCTTTTTTTTTCACATTTGCTCAGAGGAGTCTTTCATGTTGATTTTTCATTGAGTTTGTTGTAGTTATATATTTTATTTTAAGACATTATTTATTGCTATGGACATTTTGTTGGGGTGGGAATGGGAGACTTGGACTCATGTATTTTAAATTTCTTTTTTTTTTAAACACAGTTTTTTTGTGCTTTTAAAAATTGAAACTTGAAAAGCACAAAACTCTCTACATGAGAGTCCATACAGCATACTACATTTAAAATTATACATATATAATAAATCATATGTCATGTACACAAGACTTTATTCTGCTTGAAAATTCATTCATACCTCAGAGAAAATTGACAGATGGCACAAATTTTCTTGAACCACTCGAGTGCTTCTTACATGATATCTTTCAATTTCCTTTCACTCTGATTAATAACAACATGCATTTTTGTGTGTTTTAGCACTAAAGCAGGTAAAAACGTAGTAAAACTTTTGACATAAACCTTTATGAAGTAGGAATAGTTTATATTTAAAGACAGTTATACTTTATTCTGTTGCTAATTTAACAATTTCCAAACACAGAAATGCAAATTCAAGGAAGTGAGAAAACATTTGGGACCAAGATTCAGTTTAAACATTTAACCTTTTACTCTTAACTGAGGAAAAATTAGATCGATCACAAGAATCTGGAGGGATTTAGGTTTACATTTTTAGCACAGGTGCAGAAAACTAACTCATTTTGTGCTCAATTCAATCATTCATCTGGGCGGTTTGTTAGTTTTTAAGTAACTCTCGTTTGATACACTCAGTGTCAAACTTTTACCAAATGTCCAGTGTGTGAATTTAAGGTCGACAGCGTGTCGATGTGGCTGCTGGTGAAGGACGTCTGTCTCGTCTGATGTAATAAAGACTCACATTGTACGAGCGATCCTTCTCTTAATTACAGCCAAGAACAAAGTAAAGCCTCTGAACGTCCCGGTCGCAGGCAAATTACAGAGCAAGTCACATCACCGCCGTTCTGAAGGTGAGTCGCAATATCAGTCAATATTAGGGAATAATCTGACTTTTTGATAAACACATGAGAATATCAATCAATTTCCTAAGACAGACGTGGAAGTGTGTTAGCCTAGCTTAGCACAAAGACTGGAAGCAGGTGGAAACTGTTAGCCTAGCTCTGTTGTAAATGAACTGTATGAAGTACTGTTTGTATGCTAAAACATTAGCATTGTTGTCTTGCTTGGTGCAATATAGAAGACATTTACTCAACAATTTAATCAAAAAAGCAAACACACTCCGTTCAACAGCTCAGCACAACTACTGAACTGTCTCCTCTCATCAATCATCCATTTACTGGTTGTAGTTGTAGGCAGGATGAGGTGTTGCATTAGTTTGTCTTGTCTGACTGGACGGTGATCAATAGGAAAGAGAATACAACATAGATTCATTTGTTAATTTCATAATGTAAAAATGCTTAAAAAGTAAAAAAACTAGATCATATGATCAAATATTTAATAGTAGTTTATTGAGCTCGGTAAGGCGCCGCATGTTCGCCCTCTATTGGCCGTCTGCCACTGATCCCGCCCACCAATGTCAAGATAACGATCAATAGGTGACAGTCAATGAGAGACGCACCTGTAGTGGAACTGAGTTCTGTTTTTCCAGCTCTTTAAGGTAAATACTTGATTACTCACTTATTAACAAAACGCCATTTACATCAAGTTTTTTTTAACTTCTTATACATGTATACAATATACATTTACGTTTGCTGCTTTTCCTCATCTTACATGATGGTGAATTAAATGTCTTTGAGTTTTGGACTTTTAGTCGGACAAAATAAGACATTTGATGACATCAACTCGGAATTCAGGTAATCGCAAAGGGCATTTTCACTGTTTTGTTGTTTTTTTTTTAATGTTTTATAAACGATTAATCAAAAAAATAACTGGAAAAATTAACTGATAAAGAAAATAATGTTAGTGGCAGCCCTCGTACTGTACAAATCCACAGATCTGAATCCGCATGTACAAATTGAGATACAGTTTCACAACTCTCCACACATACTGGTAAATAATAATAATAATAATAATAATAATAATAATAATAATAATACTGCAGTATTTGCCTCATAAGTGAAACTCCAGAGAGTTCAGAAGCAACAGCTCTGCTCTGTATTTCTGTTCATTGAAGTGAATATCGTGCTTTGTGATGGTTCGGTGATATTTTTACATATATATAAAATGATATTATAAGATTTTTTTATTCTGAGGTACAGCTACTATAAGACGCTGGTTGTCTGCTGATCGTGGGAGACGGTTTGGGGTTTAAGGAGGAGGTTCTCCACAATCAGCAGAGCCTCTCCGTCGGTGTGTTTGTGCGTCACAGTGTGGAGTAATGAGGTGCTTCAGAGTCTGAGGTGCAGAGCCAAGTAGGGCTGCAGGGAGCCTGGAGAGGCCTCGACGAGCCCGAATCAATCAGCCCGAGGATTAACATGCAGATGGGACTCTGTGTGTGTGTGTGTGTGTGTGTGTGTGTGTGTGTGTGTGTGTGTGTCTTTTCCTCCATTAGTAGAGCATGTTTATCTCCAAACACTCCAATCACTCCCACTGGTACTTCATACTGGCCCACACAGCATAATAATTGTGCTAAAACGAATCAATGTTTACGCTCAGATTACAAAAAGTGTGAAATAAACAGCAGCTCTGTTAAAAAAAAAACTTGAGGATTTAGATTAAGTTAAAACATTTTACTCAATTGTCCACAATGACCTCAACTTCTACATGTCTGCTGCATTTGTGGTTTGAGGAGAGATGAATGTCTGTGATTCTGTCTGTTCTTCGTCTTTCTTTAGATGAAGATCAGAAGCCAAAGTCTGAGCAGCCCAGTGCTGCCGCCGCCGCCGCCGCCACTGCACCGGGGAGCGCTGCAGTCGAGCCGTCCACCTCACAGCCTCCGAAGCCCGAGGAGACGGATGAGAAGACGACCGCTCAGCCGGAAGAGTCGAAGGTACAATAACTGAGAAAATACTCACAAAAGCTCCTCACGAGTTGAGATTTTGGAGATAATTTTAAATAATTTCAATCCACAAGTTTCCAAGGAGCGACTTTTAGAAGCGTTTTGATCAATGTGATTCTTTTTCCTTTTATCTTCTTGTAAAACACGTGAAAGTAACGTTTCTTAAGGTAAAGACCCAGCAGCATCTGTATCCTTCTTGTTCTTGCTTTGATGCACTTGAACGCAGCCGCTTCTTAATAACAACCTCACCGATGGGAAATAACTTGATGAACATGTGAAGGCAGAGTTCATGTTGTGCTTGAATTAGCTGCAAATTCATATCTCTACTGAGAGCTATTAACTCATATTATTGTTTGTTTTTTTTTAATAACACAACATTCAGCCCTAAAATGTAAAATGAATCTTGTTAATGAGAAACGTAGACAACACGACGTCACACAGATGTTTCCAGCTGCTACAGTGAAGTTTGATGGCAGGAAACAGTTTCAGTAGATTTAGTGGAGACAAAAAAAAAGTGGAAATCATAAAGAGAGAAATCGATTGTCCATCACAAACTGCCTCCTAAGCAGACCTCCTACTCACCAACCCTCGATTTTATGCTTTGGCATGAGTCACTGCCGTGACGAAAGCTGCTCTGATTCCTCATATCTTTCCTTCCTTGATTAAAATCGAGCAGGAGCGAGACGCCGTTCAGCCTTCTGATCAGCCTCTCGAGACGCCGTCGACTCAGCGTGGAGTTAAAAAACCTCAAGATACGTCAGTAGCAAAGAAACAGAAAGAGATTTAACATTTTAACAGATTTAAATGTGTTCATATGCACATAATCTGCAATCAGTGGTGGAAGAAGAATTCAGATCCTTTACTTCAGTAAAAGTACCAACAAAAAGTCCTGCATGAATGATCCTACTACAGTAAAAGTACATAAGTATTATGAGCTTGATGTAGTTAAAGTATTGCAGTAAAAGTAGTGGTTTGGTTCCTCTGACTGATATATTATTATATATGACATCATTAGATTATTAATAGTGAAGCATCAGTGTTAGAGCAGCATGTTACTGTTGTAGCTGCTGGAGGTGGAGCTAGTTTACACTACTTTATATACAGTTAGCTAGTGTAGTCCAGTGGTTCCCAACCTAGGGGTCAAGGCCCCCCCAAAGGGTCACCAGATAAATCTGAGGGGTGGTGAGATGATTAATGGGAGAGGAAAGAAGAAAAAACAAAGTTCTGATACACAAATCTGTTTTCAGTTTTTGGACTTTTTATCTAATCTTTGATTTTTGCTGAAATATTGGATCATTTGAACATTTATTGAAATGAAAGCATGTGAGAAGTTTAGAGGGAAAAATCACTATTTGGTGGAGCAGTTAACAACTCATAGACATGTGAAATGTGACCCCGACTACACACTGCTTTTTGTAAGACGTCAAAAGCCAAAAAAGGTTGGAAACCACTGGTTTCATCTTTAACAATGTGTTGTATTTTAAAATCTTGTTATATTATCCGTTGTGTCAAATCTTCATCCACAATATTTCCCTCTGAAATGCAGTGGAGTGGAAGTATAAAGTAACATCAAATGGAAATACTCAAGTAAAGTACAAGTACCTCAAAAATGTATTTAAGTACAGCACTTGAATAAATGTACTTAGATACTTTCCACCACTGTCTGAAATGACGTTCATGTTCTCATTTGTTAAACACCGACTACAGTTTTCTTTATTCTTTATTTTAAATATCCGCCACAGAAGAGAAAACTGATATTCAGATCACAAAGAAGGGAAATGTCCTTGTTTTTCATCTGTCAGTATATCTTGTCATTATATCTATAATAAACACCCTTGTAGAAAGTATTAGAACAAAACTGAATAATACAAACAACCTCTAATGGCCACAAAAATGGCGAAACACATTCAATTAGATCAATGAAGCTCCTAAAACTGTCTTCAATCATCAGGAAAGAGTTGAGCTGCTCCCAGCAGACGTCACCTCAGCGTCTGAGTCAACGTCTGCAGGAAAGATACAAAACTCTCTGCTGAATGTTTTTAGAGTTTTAAACTTTTCAGGGTATTTTATACTTTTAATGGACACTGAAATTAGAAAGATGACAGGAAACGAGGGGAGAGAAAGAGATGAGTGACGACGAGCAACAAAGGTCCACAGCTGGATGTGAACGCTGATGTTCACCAGAGAGCAGCAACACTTTAGTATAAAGAACTTTATTGTGAGACCAGTGTGTTTCAGCTTGTGGTGTTCGTTCAGACTTATGACTGTAATCAGAAGAGTTTAAGAGCAGTAACCGTTTTATTTTGTGTGAGTCATTTTCATTCTTGTGCACGGGGGCGGGGGGTAAACAATGTTCTGTCTCTCCAGATGTTGACGCAGCTTGAGGACTCGATTGCTGCAGGATTAATACGTTAACGTTGAGACAAACACGCTGTCTCTCTTTCCTGCAGGCGGCGGCAGCATCAACGGGGGCGTCTGAGGGCTCGGCGGGCAGCTCCGACGACGACGAGAGCGGCGATGAGGAAAGCAGCGACTCCGGCGAGAGCGAAGGAGGCGATACCGATGGCGATGGAAACAAGGAGGAAGAGGAAAAGGAGGAAGAGGAAGAGAATGAGCCGTTGTCTTTAGAATGGCCTGAAACTCCACGCAAGCAGGCCACATATCTCTTCCTGCTGCCCATCGTGTTCCCGCTGTGGCTCACGCTGCCGGACGTCCGCAACGCGGTGCGTAACAACCCGTCATTAGCATCACCGTAGCAACCATAGCAACCAGAGCCTCGTCATTAAAGAGGCCCGAATGGAAAAACTTCTCTATTATAGAAACTGAAGCTTTAATTTAAGACCAGCACAGATTTTCAGCTGGATCCAAGTGAAGCTTTAACTGGTTTGGAGTGAAACTGGTTCATTCCCAGAGGCTTTAAGGTATCTAACATAAATCTACAGTGGCTGGTTCCAACATGACATTAAAGGGTCATTTCACCCAAACACATTTTACTTCTTGGTAGAACCTCATCATGTAAATAGTTTTATCTATCTATTTAGTTTATCTGCTGATATTTGTGAGATTTATCTGCCACACAGATACAATTTAGGTAAAAAGGGATTTATTTTGTGTTGCTCAGAGCTTTAAAATGTATGTACATATTTTAAAAACAGCAACGTGTCAAGAAACAATCTCCTGGTTTATCAGGATGATCCACAAAGGTTTGTTTTCTTTAATTTCCTTAATAGAAAATAGTTTCAATTTGTGTCTCTAATTGTCTAATTCCCAACTGAGGGTTTTTATATTTATATATGTTTGTGTGAAGGAGCAAAATATTCACACAAATAGGATTACAAACTGGTGTGAGGCTGATATTTAGTTATTAATAAAGCAAAACCATCAGCAACGACATTTTCACCAGCTGTGTTCATTTATGACGCAGCTACTGTCAAACAACTATATGTCACTTTTTTATGTGAACAATCGAGTGCAACACTTTGAACGTCTTCCAGGAGAGACTGAAAACATGCATATTATCCCCCATGTTATCCCTGTATCTAAACAATATCATTGCCTCCCCTCACATTGTACACACATCGTAAGAAGCAGCTCTGATTGACCATAAATTGAGCTTCAGCTTGCTGGAATCATTTCTCTAGTCCATACCGACCATGGGGCACAAAATCCAGTTGTTGTTTCATAAAAAAAACATATTCAAATGTTTATCTGAAGTTAATATGAAGCTTCAGTCGTCTGAATGAGTCAAATCAAGTGGATTTCTTTGTCTTTTTAGTACAAAAGTCCCTTTTTTTTGTTACTTTCCCTCCACTCCACCTCAACAGAGAAACACAAAGACTGTAACTAGTGGCAGATATCAACCTGACTTTACTAACTCAGACTGCTGAAGCCTCATGTCAGCATCAGATAAATGTTTGAATATATTTTCGCACAAAATGAGACTTACATTGAAAACACAGTATGAACAGGAGGAACGATTACAGCGAGGAAAAACACTTTCAATGTTCATTTGGGCTCCTGATTATTGTTTTAAAGACATACTTGAGAACACGCTGTGATTGAGAGTGTAAGAACTAGCTAGAAAACAAGAAGAAAAGTCTTAATTAAGAGCTAAAAGTAATGAATAACAGTTTGAAACCTCTTAAGACTTACTGAAACAAAGAGACTAAACCTCAGAAATTCCAGGATATCTGATGTCTTTTATGAAAATAATACTCTTGACAAGATCTGCCTTTATATTATTAATAGTGGTACTATAAATATCATTCAGTTTAAGTTCACATTAACAGATTATAATATGAAGTCGTGTCATTAAAGCACTAACTGAGCTCATGTGATCAGACTGTTGATGTACATCAGGCAGAAAACGCTTGAGAATCACCGTTATTCTTATTCCACAACACTATAATACAATATAATGTATTTAATGTGGCTCATCAAACATACAAATGTTCAGTTTAGGACAAAAAGTACACAGACTACTGCACTTAATTTATTAATTTATTGCCAGACAGATGCTAAACATCCAAACATTAATAATAAATTAACTAAATTTGTCTCTGTTGTTTAAACTGTGACCCTGTTTGTGCTGTAAAACTGAGCTCACACATGTACAAAATATTATAAAACCATATACTGATAGAAATAACTGTCTCCAAGTTTAACGAGGTGAACTAACGAGAACTGCTTAATATATCTGGATCCAAATCTCCGCAGTCAGATGTTTACATGACAACATATTAATTAGTATGAACATCTGTTTGTGTTTTCCAGACGTCCACGAGATACTTTGCTGCCACGTTTATCGGCTCCATCCTGTGGATCGGAGTTTTCTCCTACCTGATGGTGTGGTGGGCTCATCAGGTCGGTCGACGCTTCACGCACACACACACACGTCGTGTTTACAGGAAGCTGCAGTACAGTGACACTGATGTTTGTACTGAGAGTAAACTAAACACAAAAGAATTTAAACACCAACTATTCAGCAGTTTAGTTAATTCTTCAACTGAGGACCGGTAAATCATATTATCTCACATTTCTCCAGTGTGTGATGTGAATGTTGATGTTTAGAGGTAATGATTAAGGCTTCTACATAAGGCTTATTAAGGTGTCTTTTATCAATCACATACAGGTGTGCTCACTACACTCCAGCACTCCACATACAGTATTATATGCTTAAGGTTAATTGTTTATAGTTTTTTATTTTCACTGAAACATTAAAGAATGATCAGCTGATTATCACCTGGGTTTCATGTCTCCTACACCCAAAAAAGTTGTTGAATTTCCTGCTGCAAGAGAAACAATATTCACATAAACAAACACAAATCAGCTGCTAAAAGTAATTCATAACAAACTGTTTAACTATAGTGTGTGTGTGTGTGTGTGTTTGTCATAAATTGTATATTTAAAACAAGACTTTCACCCAGAATTCATTTTTTTCCCGATTTTTATTAATTAATAAATAGTTTCATTAATAAAAACAAACCAGATTTAACAAGAACATCATTTTTCTAGAACCTTAATTTACACTTTTTTTCATTGTTTGTTTTTTTGTACTTTTTTTCTTTATGAGAATGTCGGTTGTGCAACTTATTTGAGTTATATATTGTATATAATATTTATATATATATATGTTTGTATTTCTTTTCCTTTTTCTTTTAATATTTTCTTTCTTTTTTTTTTAATAAAAGAAAGAAAATAAATACAAGGTTAAACATGATATACTGGAGGAGTCACAGATTTGATTTTGCTCCAAGTTCAGTTGGTAATAAATGTGTAAAATGTGGCATAAAAAAAACTGCAGTTTACAACCACACTGAATATATGAACAGCTGGGACTGATTCTAGATAACCGGTAGCGACACGTCCTCATTTGTACTAACAGCTGTTTTTACACCATGTTCACAGGTGGGTGAGACTGTCGGCATCTCAGAGGAAATCATGGGCCTGACGATCCTGGCGGCCGGGACCTCCATCCCGGACCTCATCACCAGTGTGATCGTGGCCCGGAAGGGTCTGGGGGACATGGCCGTGTCCAGCTCAGTGGGCAGTAACATCTTCGACATCACTATAGGGTGAGTGACAGCAATACCTTTCCTTTCAAAATAAAACGTTATGATTTTATTTATATAGTTCTGTTGCAGAAAGCATTACGGAGCCACCATATGTATGTGTGCCTCAAAATCTCACTCTAACTAACAAATATTAAACTTCTTTATAGGCTGAGATCAGAGTTTGGAGGTCCAAAAACAAAGACGTCAACAGTAAATTTTTTAAAAAGTGGCAATGGCTTTATATGGGACAGACTTCTATTAGAGACAGGCTTTTATTACTAACGTCCCCAGTTAATATCAGCTCAAAACGTCCTCCATGTTGAACTGTTGTCTTGATAAATTTAAGTTTAACGTCCATCTCCACTTTGCCTTTTTTCCCCCCAAATGATGTTAAGCATCAAACAACACTTCCTGCAGAATTTTCACATCAAATGTCTCGAAGCTTTATAAGTAGTTTTTTTAATGTGAAAAAACACCAGGAAGTGTTGAGCTTTGTCGACGGGTTCAGCGGTTCAGTAAAGGCCAAAACAACTGGAATTAAACAAAGAATGAAAATATTATTTCTGTTAAAAAAGAGAAACTCAGAGCAGCAGAGAGGTGAGTATAACATGACTCAGCTGTTGTACTGATGGAGTTAGTGCTGTGGAAACGGACATTATACTAAATTTATCATGTGAGCTGTTGTTGTAGTAGGCTGCAGGTTATTCCATCCCACTCAACGTTTTGTTTTGGTTTTTTTTTTACCTGGCCTTTATGAGCAACCAGTTATTTGTTAGGACTGGCCGCTCCCGCAGCTAGTATTTGAGACTCGGGCCATTATTTGAATACCAGCTTTTATATGAGAATTTATGGCATCTTGCTTTCGTTTAGCTGCAGAAAAAGTCGTTAAAGTTGAGCAAAGAAATATGTTTTCACATTTTGTAAGCAAGCGGGAGCGAGTACAAAGTAAAAAAGTATAGGGCCTAAAATTGAACCCTGAGGTACACCAACTGTATTATTAGCATTATTAGCATTTGAATACCAGCTTTTATATGAGAATTTATGGCATCTTGCTTTCGTTTAGCTGCAGAAACTTAGCTATGACCTCCAAGTTAGTAGAGGTGAGGCCAACAGGGTCGTTAAAGTTGAGCAAAGAAATGTATTTTCACATTTTGTAAGCAAGCGGGAGCAAGTACAAAGTAAAAAAGTATAGGACCTAAAATTGAACCCTGAGGTACACCAACTATATTATTAGCAGATAAAGAGACACAAATCACTGATACAACTGAGGCAAGCAAGATGTTTTATTTTAGGATTAAAAATGTTAGTTATACTTAGAGATCTTTGTTTTCTGGTGGACACAGAACATGTTCTTTGGAGTTATATCGAACTGTACTCGCTCTCTTCTCTGGTTTTAGTCTGCCGGTCCCGTGGCTCATGTACACGCTGTTACACAACGGCGATCCGGTGACCGTCAGCTCCAACGGCCTGTTCTGCGCCATCGTGCTGCTCTTCCTCATGCTCCTCTTTGTCATCATCTCCATCGCCATCTGTCGCTGGAAGATGAGCCGAATGCTGGGCCTCACCATGTTCGTACTGTACTTTGTGTTCCTCGTCCTCAGCGTCCTGCTGGAGGATCGCGTCCTCACCTGCCCCATTTCCATCTGAGCGGACTGTGTCGAGGCGGCGGAGAGAGAGAGCGCACACAACGCCGCTGCACATGACTTAGTACGTGCAGACAGGATCGATACTGTACGTAGGATATTTTAGATAGTAAAACCAAACCTAATGTCAAAAGGCTGAACCTGGCGCAGGTAGACACGTGCTAGAGACACGTGACTAAACGACTAACAGTGATGTTAAAGGAAAAATCCACCCTCGACGTAGCTTTACAGAATCAGTCAGTGATCAGTCAACGTTTACCAGCTGCTACTTTGAGATACCTGTGTTGTAATTTAATTTTCTTTCTCTGTTTACACACCGTTTTATTTGAGTGTCTGAATTCTGAGTGTGAAGTTCATCACTATATCGTGCTCTCAAAAAAACTCCGAACAAGTAGCGTCCATGACAAGTTAAATACAGATTAGTGAGCGAGGGAGTTCCCTACTTCAGTAATTGGTTTCCTACATTTCCCCTAATGCATTTACGCAATCCATTGTGAGGAAGGCCTGAATAGATGCTGCAATCCATTGTAAGTCGGAAGTCGATAGTTCCGAGTCGGTATTCCAGACTTCCAATCTAATTGTGTGCCAGTGCGTCTGCTCTTAAAAACATGGACGCCATGGCAAGTCTGTGAACTTCACAAGCATCTACTCAGGTCCAATATCAGACACCACAGCGCCGATAGGCTGGTTCCACATGCTCGCAAAGACCTCTATCGAGCACAAATCAAATAAATGGAAATGGCAACTACACAAACACTACATAAGGTAAAAGTTGATGAAAAAGTAATTCTGCTCACTGCTCATTGTGTGCGCCGCCACGCTAGACGGATCTCGCCCAAGTTGCCGACTTGGAATTCTAACTTGAATTACTTTTCCATTGCACTTTTCCATGTCAGAGGTTGTTCCCCCATCCTCCCGAATACAATGGATTGTAGCGAGAGTTGTGAAGTGGTTACAGAAGTGTTTTTTTGCCATTCTGTATTACCAGAAAGTCAAGAGGTTGTTTTATGTAGCAGAACAAGCTGGTGAAGTTCTGTAAACAGAACTGTGTTCCCGTACTAGGAAGCTCTCTGCTGAGGTTTACGATCTTATTGCTGTTTTTTACTCTTTGGAGCCGTTTCTAAACAAACTAAAGTAACCGTTCTCTTCACGGACGAAGGAACAAGTCACCCAGTGCAGCGGAGGAATAATATACTGTATATCAGGCTTAGGATACACACACAATACTTGCAAGTAGCATGAGTTCATTGTCGGTTTGGCTCTACACATGGGATTTGTTGACAATAAGAAAAATATAGAAAATTGCCAGCGTTATCCTTTATATTTAAAATTAAGCTGCAGTGCTTTTGTCTTTTTCCTGTTCCTGTGGGTGTCGAAATTGGTACTTAAACCTTTTCTATGATTAATTCCTCCTCGTATGACTGAACGCTCTAGAAAGACACTGAATCCCAACCTGTTACCAGTTGTCAGACTCCACTGTAGCTGCTGGAAACATCTGTCACGTAATGATGTCACATGAACTGTGAGACATCACCGTTACCGCTGACTGTTTTAGTAAAGCAACTGTGTGTCAGGGTGGGTTTTTCCTTGTAAAGCACGAATGCTTTTGGAGGTGAGGTGACTTTTAATAGGTTAAATAAATTATGTCCATTTAACCATTGACGGTACAGATTCACTTTGCAGCACTTCCTAAACTACTGGATGCAACTTCAGTTTTGTACGTTCAGTATTTTCTGAACCGTATCCCTAAAAACTCTGTTCTGTATTCAACCAAACTAGTGTTTGTTCGTGTTCAGTGTGTAAAGAAAGTTTTATGTGTGAAAAAAAAAAAAAAATCTCATTGAGTCAACATAACTGTGGTGGAGAGAACCAGTGATTGTATGTGTGTCAGGTAAATGTGTCAGACTGTCCTAGCTGTGAGAAAAACCTGACAGGTGTCATGTTGTAAAGATGTTACTGTCTTGTTAAATGCTCTTGTCGGATTGAAGTGGATGCAAATGTGTATTATTGATAGGAAAACTATCAATATTTAAAAATTAAAATTCCATGCTGCAATAAATTATTTTTTTAACAGTGAACTTCAGCTGTGTGCAGATTATTGGGGAAACTAGAGTGAAAGGTAAACTAAGAGGCTGTAATACTTATTTACACACAGAAACATAGAATAATTTCACTCTAAATGCTAAGCTTAGCATGCTAGTGTTGTGTGTACCATTGAAGGTAATTATGCTACTAAGCGTCTAACATTAAAGGATGGGTTCACAATTTTTCAGGTTGGTCCAAATGAACACTGAAACATGTTTTTCTTGCTGTAATCATTCCTCCTGTTCATACTGACCATTAGAAGATCCCTTCATAATGACCTTACAATGTAAGTGATGGGGGACAAAATCCACAGTCCTCCTACTGTGCAAAAATGTATTTAAAAGTTTATCTGAAGCTAATATGAAGCTTCAGACGTCCAAATGAGTCAAATCAAGTAGATATCTTTCAACGTTACAGTCTTTTTAGTGTCAAAGTCCCTCTTTTTGTTACTATACTTCCACCTGCAGCTCAACAGGGAAACACTGTCCGAGGAAACACAAAAAGGGAATTTGATGCTAAAAAGACTGTAAATGTGTCAGATATCCACTTGATATGACTAACTCAGACTGCTGAAGCCTCATATAAGCTTCACATCAACTTTTAAATGCATTTATGCACAAAATGACTATGTTGACCATCTGTGGATTTTGGCCTCCATCACTTACATTGAAAGCACATTTGAAGGATCTTTTAACAGCCAGTATGAACAGGAGGAATAATTACAGCGAGGAAAACCTCTTTCACTGTTCATACGGACACCTGACTGATGTTTTAAGACAAAAAGAAAAAAAAATGTGAACCTATACTTTAAACATATGCTGTTAACAAGATCCCTGTAAAAATTTAACACAAAATTAAACAGTTAACACTATATTTAATATGCTGCTTTGCATGCTAACATGCACGTGTGACCATGAATACAGTATGCAGTTACATGCTTAAGTTTAGCATGCTAGCAACACATAGAGGCGAACTATAATTTAACTTGAGTTGGACGAGAGGAAATTTTGGTCTCATGGTCACACTCATGATCCTTACAGCCACAAACTGCTAGCATGTCTGAAAAAGAGTAAAATGTTCCACAACTACAGTAATAAAAGTTTAATAAAGAAGCTGACGATGAAGAAAGAAACCAGAAGTGATGCTACTGTTAACAAGATCCCTGTAAAAATGTTAACACTACATTTAATATGCTGCTTTGCATGCTAACATGCACGTGTGACCATGAATACAGTATGCAGAGTTACATGCTGAAGTTTAGCATGCTAGCAACACATAGAGGCAAACTATAATTTAACTGAAGAGTTGGACGAGAGGAAATTTTGGTCTCAAACTGCTAGCATGTCTGAAAAAGAGTAAAATGTTCCACAACTACAGTAATAAAAGTTCAATAAAGTAGCCGACGATGAAGAAAGAAGCCAGAAGTGAGAGTGTAGGTGATTTTATTTACAGTTAAACAGTCCTGAAGATCTGATCTCTGTACAGAACCTTCACCACATCTAAAAGGACCTTTGCACATGTGTGAATAAACTGCTATAAAATGTGATTTCTACAAAGGGCGAGTTAAAATGTACAGGGCCCCAGATTCTGTAAAATCATTCATTTGTACAACTTTTTTTTTTTAAACAACATAAATCCACAGATGAATGGCAGCTTTTTCAAGCCGCTGACATCGAAGTCGATGTGTCCTCTCCTGGACCTGCCGGGTCGATGAGAATTTCAAGCTCAAAGCAGTTAAGTTCACTTTTTTTGTGTGTGTGTGGGGGGGGGGGCAAAGTGCGACTTCCTGACTTTTCCAGGACTGGTTTCACATGTGGTTGACATTCATAAGACCTTTGAGTTTAGACTCGAGGTCCTCCTTCAACCGTCACATCAGCCTGTCAGTCATCATGTTTGATTAACATTCACATGAAAGCGATAATTAGCGTGTTTATTTGTAGTCGTTCTCCTACAAAAACATCCAGTTCTATCCAGAATATTTTGGTCAGGATTATTTTTTCCCCCCCACAGAATCTCATGAAATCAGAACTTTAGTGCAGATGTGTGCAGAGATTTGTAAACAGAACCAGATGAAAACAATCGTACACATACGAGACTCTGTATGTAAATAATTGCACATGTCAATACACACATTTACAAATCTCAGCCCACCTTTTGTGTCACATTTTTAAGTCCTGATTTACCTTCCGTACTTTTACAATTAACAGCCTCAAAGTGAATGTTAAATAAAAACCACTGAATGCATAGAGGGTGAATCTGATTTCTCTAGTGTCAACATTTAATTAAGATAAAAACATCTGTGTCTCTTCTGTCTCCAAACTTTTTTGTTTTTGGGGATCAGGGCGTCAAACGACCATCATCCGTTCCCTCAGAAGACAATTTAACACAATCTGACCTCTCGAAGCCTTCACAGCCTCCACAGCTGATAGAAAACATCTTCTCTTTATTTCATCAGCAACGTCCAACACAGTTATTATCATCACGCTGGTGGAGGCTGTTTCCTGGAAATGGTTTTCCAGAGATAAAGCTGCTTGAATAAGTTGTGGGCAAAAACGCACACAGATACAAAATAAAATTGAAACCGTGTCAGATTGTGAAGTGTTGAAGAGTTGGGTGGTTACAGCTTCCTGTTTTGATGAAGTTGTTGTGATGATAAAACACACTTTGGACATGAACTTCAGGTTCTGAACTTGCTTCAGACTCTGAGATTAAGACCATGTTCACACTAAGCCGGTTAAATTCGTTAAATGCATCTTTTTCTCTCCGTCCAGAATAAAACAAAAATGGAGCTTTTCTATAACAGCTTCCAGTGTGTGTAAACCTGGAAACGCTGGCAAAAGAAACACAGTGGTATCGCTGACAAAACGAAGAAGAAGAAGAAATGAAAAGTTCTCTTTATTGTCTACTTTGAGAGCTTGTTTAGAGTTAAACGTAGCTATCTACCACCTTTCTCTCTTGCTGAAATTGCTGTAATTTGTTTGCAATAAACAAAATGTCAGGAAGCCGCTGAAGAAACCATAAACAGTTTACAACACGGTTTCTTCTTCACTGGTTTTCTGTGGCTGACTTGCTCGTCTGTCCTCCGCACATGCCACACATAGGAGAATTATGTGTTCTGGTGTTTTAATGTAGACGGAGATATTTACTTATGGAAGCAGTTGCTGTTTTTGCAAGAAAAGAGCATTTTAGAATTTAACCGACTTCATGTAAACATGGTCATATAAGTTCTGTTCGATTCTGCTTCTAACAGGCACTGAGATGTGCAGAAAAAGCAAACGTTAAGTTACCCTGTGGAGTTTCTAACCTCTAGTCTCGCTATGGAGAACTTTTGTTTTTTAATGAATCAGTTCCTGTTTTGTTTGTCTCGTGGACACAAATGAAGAGACACATTCAATGAACTACAGGAGGCTTTAATGTGCCAGCAGAGTCAGAGAAGAAGAAAACTCCACAGGGCAACTTTAACATAATAACTGACCATCTGTTCAGTACCATCATTGCTCCTTTATATAACATCTCCCCTTTGCTAAACTCTAGTAAGTAAAACTGATGTTTAAAGTTAATACAGGAGCTGATATTTCCACCATTTACACTGAAACTGTCCTCCAGACTCTGGTGTCTCTGCTGCACTTTGGGCTTTTTTACAGAACTTTTAAATGGATACTTGCAGGTATTTGTTAGTAAAAAACAAAGCAATGACAAACATCAACTCTATAATGGTAAATGGACTCCACTTATACGGCGCTTTTCTACCTTATCCGACAAGTGCTTTACAATTTTTGCTTCTCATTCTTGGAGAACTCACAGAAACCGTCCTCTGGTGTAAGAGCTCATCAGCACGACGGTCGGAGTTTGTATCATTCAGTTAATAATGTAACACATCATCGGTCTGATCGATCAGTAAAGGTTCTGTGATTTAAACTCATTCAGTACCGTCACAGACTTAACGTGCGCCTGCAGCTGCAGGTGCGATAAACATTCAGATATGCTGTTTGTACCACAGATGTAAAAGAAAAACAGATAAACACAGATATGATCATGTTTATCTGAACAACCAGTGACAGTCGGGGTGAAACGGGTTTGTTGTCTCAAATATCAAGTCTGTTTCCTGCAGTTTTCATGTGCGATGGAGGGATTATTATGGGATTAAATGTGTCGTAATAATTTAACAAAATCTCCCCAAGAATAAAAAATAATAATAATTTAACTGAAAGTGAATAAAAATAAATTGAAACCAAAATAAATGAACTCAAAGACAAATCTTAACAAAAGAAGAACGCTACATTTGATTAAAATATTCTCACTTTTCTTTCACTGAATCCTCTTTTTGCCGTCACTTCGTTCAGTTTCGCTGCAGAATTTTTCACTTTCAGTTCAGCCGCTCACATTCGAGCTTCGTGTCACAACTGAAACTGAAAAGTAAGAATATTATAATCAAATGTGGCGCTCTTATACAGTGTAAGTTTTGTTTTTGAGGGTATTTTTCTCCATTTTTATTCACTTTCAATTTATTTATTTATTTGTTCGATTATTTGGGAAACTTTATTCAATTATTATGATTCTAATGTAATACCATAAACGTTTACCTTCATCGTGGGATCAGTTTTTACCTCCAAATGAATTCATTTAGATCATCTGGATAAACTTGTCTGTTGTTTCTCGTCTCATCTGACTCTGTCGTAGCGATTTGTTCTCAGATGTCGTTACGTTGCTGAGTTTAATGTTATAAACTACTGACAGTAATGATGCCAAAACTATGAAATCAGTGTCATCATTTTCATTTAAAGAGATGCATCAGGCTGTTATGGCCGCCAGACTGCGTTCTTTATCAACATGAACAGAAAAGTGCCGGAAAATGATTTGGTTTTGTTTTGTTTTTGAGCAGCTTCTGTATTTTCAAAAGATAAACTGTTCGTACTGTAGTTGAACTCACGTCTAACCTTTAATTCATCTCGTAACGATACAAGTTAATGTAAACTACACCTTTATCATCGCAGGTGTGTGTGTGTGTGTGTGTGTGTGTGTGTGTGTGTGTGTGTGTGTGTGTGTGTGTGTGTGTGTGTGTGTTTCAGTCAGCACATGTTTAATACAAAGACGATGAACAGTAATACTGATATTTGCTCGTGTGGCTAACAGCGCTGCGTTCCACCGCTACAGAAAACAAAAAGAAACTTATTGTTCATATGATGCTAAAATACTGGTTAAAAAAAAAAAAAAAGAACCAAAAATATACTGTTCTGTGTACTGTTTTGTAAACTTTACAGTTTAAATGAAACGTAGAGCACTAGTTGAACTGTTTGGGACATTTATCTTCAGACTCTGGACTTTAAACATTTAAAAGGCAGCTTAAAAACATTCTAAGTGGTTTTTAACTTTTTTTTTTTTTTTTTTTTTTTTTTTTTTTAAAGCACTGAAACTTAGTCGTCACTTAACAGCAGACACTAAAAATACATACGGCGACATACTTCCCACACGTTTCGGTGGGAAAACGCAGCAGTGAGTGTTCAGGTCGTTCTGGTTTAAACTGCGAACACGACAAAAAAAAAACAAGACACTAGAATAAATAAAGCTTACTTTGTATAAATAGAATTCAAGTTAAAATATTGCTAATATTAGTCTTCATATGCTGTATGACTATACAATATAAATGTAGCATTTTTTAAAAAAAATCCTCTACTGCTGTGTATGTACAGTATATCTGTATAATCTGCTCGGGGATGAGCTTCGATCGACAACGCTGCGTGACGTGGTGTTTTATGAACGCTGTGAGTGGTGTTTCCATATCGCCGCTTTTAGTTGAGAGAAAGTCTGTCGTTTATTTTGTGTGTGTGTTTGTCAGGCTACATGACGCTGACGGCTGTCAACTGTACCTTTTTGATCGCTTACAGAGTTTTGTTTTGTTTTTTTTTTTTAAACCGCAGTGCACATTCACAGTCTTCCGAAAGGTTTTCCTGAGCTCGTCTTAAAGCAATGACTTGGTTGGTGAGAGTTGAACCCCTGGTGGCGGTGATGGTGGTGGCGGTGGCGGTGTGTGTGTTTGAAGAAGGTGAGTGTTTTACAGGTAAGGCTCTCCGAACGTCCTGCGACACTCCATGACCCCCGTGCTGGGAGGACGGTCACAGTTATGGGTCAGCTTCACCAGGTTCGGCGTCAGGCGGTCGTACGCCAACTTGTACTCGCGATCGAAGGCGTCTGAGGGGAGAAGAGAAGGTTGTCGAGATTAGTATGATCCCCCCCAAAAAACACGTGGGTGGTAGTATCGGCCTTTTTCCACAGCTGACATTTTGACTCGTCATAGCAGGACAAGCACAGATGTCACTAATAACATTAACAATGATAAAAACGATCTATTCAAGTATCCTGATAAGCTGTGAAACCAAACCGTCGTTTATTTTATAATTGTGCTTTTCCTTCTGTGAGATGTCATAGTGTCTTCTGTGAAAAAGGTGTATTTTACTCACTTTTTATTTATCACCCAACTCTACATCTCTACGCAGCTCCGCGTAGCTTTTCAGCTCACTGTTTCGGCTTCACGGCCCAAAACCTTTTTTCTGTTTTGGTTAAAGCTCAGTGAGTGTGTCTCTCGCCGAGGCAACAGGCAGCTGTTTGCAGTGAAAATGCCACCAAATGGCAGACAAGCTGGTGAACAAAGCATTGAGGGAAAAAAAAAAAAAACGTTTCCCTCAGGAGCTGAGTACGAGCTAAACGGAGCTAAACGGAGAGTGAACACTACATCGGTCTGCATTTAAATACATCTACTATAATTAATGTTGTGTAAAAGTAATGAAAGACCAAAGGATCAGCTAATCATTTTAATATACAAATGTTAAGTAAGATCATTACTTCTCTCCTCTGTTACTGAGTGTCTGAGGGAAGGAATGTTTTCTTGCTTCTTTCCTTCTGGCTCGGGTCCAAGTAAAGTAACATTTTGGGTCTTAGTATAAGCTAAGACATGCTAAGGGGACGAGGGCCATATCTGGCTTGGGGCCTTTGGTTTCTTGAGTCTTGGGGGAATCTGGCTCTTGGTTAATATACATGTGCATGTAAATGTATATCTCGTGGCTGTAATCCATAAATTTGTATGATTTGACCAATCGATGATCATTTCTTTGTCTCTAAAGACTATAAAAAAAGGTCCATTTGGGTTTGTATAGCGAGACAGAGTGAATGATTCGCTTTGTGTGAGTTCTGTCTCCTTATTGATCAATAATAATCTAATTAATCTACAGATCAACCAGTGTCTGTGCTTTTATTTCTGTGTTTGTGTTCAGTGTTTGGCAGCGATTCCTCCACAGTTGCTTCATATCTGCTGAATGTGTGAACAGCTGTTTGCTGATGAGTCTGTCACCGATGATAAAAGGTGATAATGTCAATTATGTGTTTACAGTTTCTACAATGAAACTCAACAAAAAGGGAGGATTCTCATGTATCCCATGTAAAATAAGGGTATATAGGTAAGATGTGAACAAAATCTCCTTTCACACCGGAACATGATACAACATGTAATCCATCAAAACACAAGAAACTTAAGACTCACCGATATCAATGTTATCTTTTCCAAGAGCCACCAGGGAGAGGAAGAGGATGTCTCTGTACAAACTCCTGAGGAGAAGAAGAGTTGAGGTCAACAAGCCGCCGACACGAGTCGTCTCAGTCAGTGAAAACATCACAAGAACAGTTTGACTTACTGGATCATCTTACAAACAGAAACTGAATGTGTGTTTTTATTCGTACAACAAGACCACTAGGATCAAAATCAGTTTTGGTTTGAAGTATGTAACTGAATAAACCGTGTGTGTGTGTGTGTGTGTGTCTGTCATAGGCTACTTCTGGGGACAAATTTCAGACTTAAGACCAGTTAACTGGCTGCTGTTGTCAGTTAATTGGGGACAACATCTGTGTCCCCAGTTGGTAAAACACTGGTTCCTGGGTCAGAGGTTAAGGTTAGGGTTAGAGTACTGTTTCCAACATCACTCACTATTTACTACTGTATATAGTACACTACATTCTTCATTATTGAGTCATCTATTAATTATTTTCTCGATTAATCAATTGGTCTATAAAATGTCAGAAAATTGGTGAAAATGCCTGTAATGAGTTCAAATTTCTTATTTTGTCGGGAACAACAGTCTAAAATCCAAAGATATTCTGTTTCTATCATAGAAAACTAAGAAAAAGAGAAACTGGACCACATTATATTTTAGCCATTTTGATGATTTATCAATTATCAAAATGGTTATAGATTAATTTTCTGCCAATTAACTAATTAATTAATCGTTGCAGCTCTCATATTCATCCTCTGCCATTTTATCTGAGTGTGTAAATTATATATAGTGCTCTCAGAAATCCCCACAATGAAATTAATATATAAACTATGCTGTCAGTAGCATCCATGGTATGTAAACTACTTTAGGCCAACAATCCCACAATGTCATGAACCACATTTTATATCAGATATTACTGCTGTGTGACTCAAAATGACACAAAATGATGATAAGTGTCCAAAATGTCAATGAACTCCTCACTACTGAGTAAACTATTCAGTGTCTACTATGCAGTGAATGAGTTAACGATGTCTTTGTGACCTTGCGTATGTCTTCAGGAAAGTATGAGGACACGAACATATTGCCTGTTTTCATCTTCTCATGAAATTTATCAAACAGATATAATCAAATTTAAATAAACCACATCCTTTAAATAAATAAATAAATCTGACATCTAAACACGAAGGAGCTGCCGACCTTTGCCTTTTGACCCCGAGCGTCTGGCCCAGCAGCTGCAGCAGCTGCGCCATTGGCCTGCTGACATCATTCCTCTGGATGCTCTTCACCACGCTCTGCAGCAGCTCCTCACTGAACGGCTTCTCCTCCTCCGGGACCGGCCGGGACAGAGGGTAACCCACATCTACCGGAACACACACACACACACACACACACACACATACAGGTCAGCGGAGGACTCTTTGTTAGTGCACAAAACGACAAACAACAATGATGATGATGATGAAGTGATGATGGTTTTATCTCAGTAAGAACAGGATTTCACTCAAATTAAAAGTACTTGGGGCTGGGTAAGAGCAGTGCTTTATTTGATGCTTATGTTAAATAAGATCTAGTAAAAGTACAAATATTCTAATAAAAAACAAAAAAAGAATTGGCACTAGTAAAAAAAAATAATGTGGTGAATAAAAGCCTGATATGTAGTAACAATAGCTTGAATTGCTTCACTATAATCTTTTCGTATGACATCAAAAATACATAATAAAAATCCACAGTACATTTAAATAAATCACCAGACATATCCTTTAAAATGCTGTTATCTTATTATCTTATTTTAGTCTTGGTTCAAACCAACATTGTGTTTTTTGTGCTTCTTTGGGTTCGAGGTGACTTTAAACAGTTTCTGCCACATCGTGTTCCTCCTGTGAGCGAACAAGGATGTTGTTGCCTAACAAGCGCATCAATCAGCTGTGATTGGATGAAAGTAGGGCTGTAGTCAACCAAAGAAACTCTTGGTCGACTGAAATCGTACATAATCTTCGACTAATCGTTTAGTCGCGGGGAGGTTGGATGTAACGGGTCAGAGTGCACAGTGAACTCAGCAGCCACACATTTCTCGTCTCATTCAGCGTCTTCAGGTTAGGCTAACTCATTGTTGCTAACTTTGGAGCTAACCTCCTTCACTTTTCCAGCACTTGGGGAAACAACAGACGTGACTTTTTTTAGCATTTGTTAACTAACACACTGTAGTCTGTACTGTATATTTACTGCCAGACTGACAACTTACCGCTAACCTTTTCCTCTGCTCCGCTCGCATCCACTGTCACTTTCCCGCCGCTCACTTTCCCCACTAGCTACGTAAACATACTACGCAATGACGTATTCCTTAGCGGAGTTACGCTGCCAACAGTTTCCCAGGCAACGACACAGAGGTTGACTCACGTACCGGAGCAGCGCTGCCCAGAGACTCCCAAACGCTATTGATTTCCGAATGAATGGATATTTAGCGTTATTTTTGGCCTTAAAAAATATTTTTTTCGGCCTGGCAGGGGTTCTTGTTGTTATAATTATAGGAGAAACACTGATTCAGTGAACGCTCGGTAAACGTTGAGCACAGTTAGTCTCCATTAGGTTGGGCGAGTTCAAAGTTGTGAAAACAAGGGGGGTGTTTTGAATACACCCCCCTTGTTTTCACAGGTAATTTGTTAGTCTGTCCCTCCCGCTGCAGGAAATAATGGATTAATCCTGGAAATCTACTGAAGTAGCACTTTTCTTCTTATGAAAGTACCACGGAGATTATTCGACCAATGAGAATTTGGTCGGATGAGAGCATATCAACCAACTAATCGACCAGTCGACTGGGAGACTACAGCCCTAGATGAAAGATAAATTAACCATTAAAATACAAACACTTAATGTGGTCAGAAGTACCAGCATGATGTGGATAGTATTAAGTACCCAGCCCTTTAAGTACTACAGCAATGTCTGCCGCTAAAAACTAAACGTCCATGTCAGTGGGTGAAATAACACAGTGAACATTCACCAGAGATGCAAACTCACATTCAAATACAGAGCAGAGCTGTATTTGAGACAAATATCACCAGATTTTTATTGATTTTTTCCCCCTTTTTGCTTTCATTATGAAGACATTACATATCAAGTGACTGAAATATCGTGTTAAGACATCTATATCTATACATTGAGGTGATTTTAAACGTACAAACATTCACATTCACATAGACAAACACGTTCAACAGCGTGTCACAAAACAAAAACAAAAACAGCCCTCCTGCCAAAACCATCATAAGATTTCACACTGCACAGAGACTTTCATTCCAAACATGGAGCGAAACCATGAAAAAAGTAGAGGCTGACTTTCCACAGACGACACTACGAAATGCATCAAGCGGCGGGGCGGGGGGGGGGGGGAAACACACGACACAGAGAGCGAGCAGGCCTCAGACAAGAGTACAGTCAGAGCACAAACAACAGGACTCATCTGGTCTGCAGCAGAGGTGAACACTCACTCTCTAACAACAGAGTACAATTAAGCCCTGCAAGACAGAGAGAGCAGACAGAGCCTGTTAGCAGAAAGATTAGCCGACTCCCAGGAGGAGCTGGCCGCCTCCGCGTCACCTCCTCGATTAAACAATCAATAACTGCGGAGCTGAAGCGACAGACGCCTCGGCGCAACATGTCTGTTCGAGATGACGAATACAGCTGCTGTGCAGATGTTCTCATGATTCACTGTAGTTCCAACATCAGCCTGACACCTTTGTAACAAACTGAAATGCAAACTCTACTGATTTTCTTGAATATTAAACACTCTAACCACCTGATATGTGTGTGTTTGATGGTTTATATTTCACACTTTAAACCTGCAAAATGTAAAAAAACTGCTGCTGATGTTATCTTCTTGTTCAACAGGAGGTTCAGGTTGTCATATGTAAAACCAGTGGAAAATCTGTAGCCTGCTAAATGTTAATGACTGATAATGAGTTTTTAAGTGAGTTTTAATGAACATCTAAGAAGAAAAATATGATAAAACTTCCAAAATAAACCATGAATATTTTACCAACTTGGCTATCACAACTGAACCTTACTTCTTTTCTTTCCTCCTTCTATCTTAAAGGGTAGATTCATAATTTAACCAAATTTCAAAACCCTTCCAATGTAACTGATGGGAGACAAAATCCAGTCTTTGTTCGGTGCAAAAATGTATTTAAAAAGTTATTTAAAGCTTAAAGAGGCTTCAGCAGTCTGACTTAGACAAATCAAGTGGATATCTTCCCAGGTTACAGTCTTTTTAGTATAAAAATCTCTCTTTTTGTCACTACCTCTCCATCGCAGCTCAGCAAGGAAACACTGTCCACGGAAACACAAAGAAGGAATTTTATATTAAAAAAGACTTTATCTGTCTAACACAGACTGCTGAAACCTCGTGTTAGCTTCAGCTGAATGTATTTTTCCACAGAATTAGGATTGTTGATTTTGTCCCCCATCACATACAGTTGGAAGTGAACTAGGAGGGGATCTTTTAATAAATCTAATTAACAGTATTAACGTGATTACAGCCAGAAAAACGCTCATATGGGCAACTGGCTAATGTTTTTAGACAGACATGAAAAACTGTGGACCTGTCCTTTAAAGACAGGAACTAAGAACAAGCTGCAGACATGAAACAGAAGACTGACTGACAGATATATTAGTAGTTACAGTCATCCGGGCGACAGGAAAAAAAAGGTGTTAACAACAAGAAGAACGACTTGATTTGTGGAAATCCTGCTCAGCTGGAGGAAACTGGTCTTTTAACTACATTGATCTGCTTATCAAAGCTAAAATCAGAATAAAAAAACATTTTTTGACATATTCGGCTCACGCTAGTTGTGATTCTTGAGAACCAAACTGCCCTCGCAGTAGTTATGATTGTGTTTTTTCCTGTGTGTGTGTGTGTGTGTGTTTGCACTGCGGCGGTGGACTTTAGTATGCACGGGAGACGCTTCAGCTTCTTGAGATCTTCAACAGGAAGAACAAGTTATAAAAAACACACAGATGACATGTTTTTATTCCACACACGTTCTGCCTTCTTTTGCTTATCTCAGTCAACAGCTGCTGTTATTTTCTAAAGACTAATAAAGCCATAATCCACATACTGCCCTTCTGGTCCCTCTGCGTATATTTCCCATTTGTTATATTTTTGTTTATATCCAATTTTTCTGTTTTTCTTGTGTTCTCCCTCTTTTGCTTCGAGGATCATTAAAGTTTAATTCCATCATTTCTTGAAAAAAAAAAACCCTCTAAAACCTTTCCGCTGGTCTGGATCCTGTTTCCCGCAGCGGTCGGTACTCCTCGTGTGAGAGTGGAATAAATTATCCCGCTACCTCATGAATTTTAAACTTCTGAAAGTGTGACTCACTGTACGTGTTCCAGAGGATGTAGAGAGGCTGGAGGGGGTCCTGGTGCAGCTTCAGGTTGTCCCACAAGATCTGGATCAACACGTGTTTACTGTCCTCTGACATCCAGTGACGAGGGACCTGCAGGGATGAGCGAGAGAGAGAAATGTCGTGTAATTAATAATAAGATATTATAATTATCATGATGTAATGTTTTAGGTGTGTCTGCGTCTCACCTGGGATTCTCTGTTGCAGTGCTCGGAGGTGAGGATGAGTCCGGGCAGGTTGCTGGGCAGATCCAGACGTCTGAAGTACCAGACCAGGTTCCAGTAGATGATGGGATGATGGTCCACCATGTCGGCTTCAGTGATCACCGGGTCGCCCTCGTTCTCCAGCAGGCTCTCCAGTTCCTTCCACAGCACCAGAGGGCTCAGGTAGGGAACGGTCACCGGCTCGGGGTTGTGGAGCCGCCAGTCCATATTCAGTGGGTCCTGTAGGGGAGGGGGGGGATAAAAAACGACAAGAGGTGAGATTTCTTCAGGAGGAGGGAGGAGATGTAGTGAGAGTTGGTTTAATACTCTGCTGTTGAACTCTTCAAAATGTCTAACAGGTTGTCCAGATCACAGACTGAATAGAAAGCAGACAGAGTCAGGAGACTATCACTCCCATCTTGTCAGTTTGTGGAGATAAAGCAGACACAAAGAGGGAAGCAGCGGAGCCAAGAACAACACATAAAAGCTGAGCTGAGCCCGATTCAGACGACTGAGGGGAACATCCAGCAACAAGTGAGACTGTGTTTATATTTAACTGTCTCTGCCTCCACTTCTGCATTCATCTCAAAATCCACACAGGTTTTTTGGGGGTTTTTTTGTCCTAAAATTGGGTTACACTGATATATCAACAGATATTGGTTAGTCTTTACTGGTGGAACTGTGTGCAAAACTTATGAAACCTGTGATCTGCAAACCGGCCTTTAAATGTCACTGAGCACTGAATAAAGAAGAAAACACTGCTGAAAAGAATAGTTGTAATACTTTGGTATCAGCGATGTGTGACGGGACATACCGTGGTTTCATTGAGGCGGCTGGGCAGGCTGCCCGAGGTCGGCACGCAGCGGTTGAGTTGGGACGCTTCGCCCAGAGGCCCGAAGGCGCTGACGCTGCGGGCCATGGGCGCTCCGGGGCACAGCGTCCCCTGCCGTCGATCCGCGGGGATGTCAATACCCTGAACCCTGGTCGATCGAGTCCTGAGGAGACAGACACAGCAGAGATGTTTTTTTTTAATTTTATCATAAAAAGATCCTGCAAAACAGAATCATATTAACAAAATTCAGCAAAAAGATGAACAAAATAGATCATAAAAGATAAAATCCTGTGCTGCCTGATATCCTGATAACCTCAGGAGGGTGTTTATACAAGCACATAGTCTCTCTCTCTCTCTCTCTCTCTCTCTCTCTCTCACACTCACACAAACACACACACGCAGCTTTGTTAGGACCAGGTGCTGCGGATCGTGTCACATTGCTGTTTTACAATGCAGATGGGGATCCGTGTGGATGCAGCTACAGTAGGTTCATACTTCAAAAGCACTCTGTAATCAGACACACTGGAAGCTGCATGAAGATGAGTCGAGGAGGAGGGTAAAAAATATCACGCAGCTCATGTGAGAATAAAACCAACAAAAAAAGTTTTTATCTTTTATATTTTCTGCCTTAAAGGAATCGCGATGATGACTGTCAGCACCGTGTTTCAGGCCTCATGTCGGCTGCTTTCTGGTTGTGTTTTATCATCTATCATCAGGTGGTTTTAACAGAGATGAACTTTCTTTTTGTTTGTGTGTAGAAGTGAAAATATTAAAGACAATTTAGTTGACAAATTGAAAACCGATCACAACAAAAAAAGAGCATTTGACATTTGAAGATGATAAAGATCAGATAAGTTTTTAGGTTTCATTCTGCTTGTGATGGGTGTAATATTCAAAACCTTCCATACACAGATTTTACATGCGGTGTACTGTTTGACCTTTAACCATAATTGCTAAAAAGGTCATCTGAAAGTAGAGATAATAAGGAAGACGTAATGCAAAACTGAGCTATGTACAGCTGTATGTAAAAGTTTGGGCACCTCTTGACATATTTTGGTGATTTTTTTAATTGAAAAGATGCAAACAGAGTCTCTCTAGGATAAAAAGCACAATATTTTCTGCAAACATTAATGCAAAAAATAAAGAAGTAATAACATCATTGTGGCATGTGCAAAAGTTTGGGCTCCCTACATAGTCAGTCTGGCAGATATCACAGCTTGCAAATGCTTTTTGTAGCCGGATAAAAGTCTCTCAGTTCTTGTATTTGGGATTTTCTCCCATCCGTCCTTGTAAAAGGCTTCTAGTTCTGCAATATTCTTGGGCCGTCGTCTTGCACACACAGCTCTTTCAAGATCTACCCGCAGATTATGTTTAAGTCAGGGGACTGTGAGGGCCAATTGAGGTGGATTTCGAGGTATGTTTAGGATCATTGTTGTGGTATCCATCCTCTTTTTAGCTTTTAGCTTTTTTCACAGACGGTGGGATGTTTGCTTCCAGACTTTGCTGGTATTTTAGTAGAATCCATTCATCTCTCCACCTGTGCAATGTTTCCTGTGCCACCGGCTACAACACGACCCCAAAGTGTGATAGATCCACACCCCCCCCCCCATGCTTCCTGCCTCACAGTTGGCAAGGTGTTCTTTTCCTGAAATGCTGCTCAGTTTTTTCTCCAAACATACTTTTGCTGACTGTGGCAGAAGAGTTTATATTTTAACTTCATCAGTCCACAGCAGTAGTTTCCAAAAACACATCAGGCTTCTATAGATGTTCTGCTGCATATTTCTGACATTGTATTTGATGAGGATGCAGGTAAGGTTTTCCTCTACTGACTCTTCCATGAAGGTTTGTTTGTTCAAGCATCGCTGCACAGTGGAACGCTGCACCACCACCCATGAGTCTGCTTAATCTTCCTGCAGGTTTTTTGCAGTCAAAAGGGGGTTTTGATTTGCCTTTCTGATCAGCATACGAGCAGTTCTCTCTGAAAGTTTTCTTGGTCCTCGAGATCTCATCTTGACCTCCACAGTTGCCCTAAAGTACCGTCTCTTAATTACATTTCGCACTGTGGAAACTGCAAGCTGACAAAGCTTTTCTATCTTCTTGTGGCCTTAACATACATTGGGGGCATCAATAACTTGTCTTAGAGGAACCCATGGCTGCTGAGTGTTCGCCGAAGGTTTGATGAGTCAGAGTGTTTGTAAAGCTTTGAAATTGGCAGCAGCTGACATTTCCTAATAACATCCATTGACATGCCGCAGGCCTAACGAGCTAATTAAGGTCTGAGACCTTGTAAGAAGAATCTGAGACTTGGGAATCTTAGGGTGCCCAAACTTTTGCAAATGTCACAATGTTTTTATTTGGCATAAAAAGTGTCTCTGCATCATTGTTTGCTGAAGATATTGTGTTTTATGTTCCATATCGGAGAGAGGCTGTGTTTAAATCTTTTCAATTAAAAAGTCAACAAAACATGTTATTTGTCAAGGGGTTCCCAAACTTTTACATACAACAGTAGATGAATAACGTGATGCAGTCCCATTGTTTTAGTTTGAAGGGTTCATCTCATTTCCTACATCTATATAAAATACAAGTAAAGTCGGTGAGAAATCCGTCACTGACCACGAAATACACTGTTGTAAATACAGCGTGTGCATGCGCATATATTACAACAATTAAGCTTTTTACTGAGAACAAAGTAAGTGTTTGAGATATTATGTTTGTGGGACAAAAAGACATTTGGTTATTCTACAAAAAAGGACATTCTGCATATTCACATGGTGCATTTAAGATGATGCACAGTACAGTTCTTCCTGAATAAAAGATGACTGTGGGAGGTGTGTAAAAAAGTAAAGCTCCCAAACATCTTTCAGCTCATGTTTGGTAAGGACCTCTGATGATGAAGCCCCCCCCCCCCCCCCCCATCACATTTTTCAAGTGTACGACGGAGAATAACACCATGAACGCCTTCGAGAAGAGACCGTCTGAAAGAGTGTGCGCTCTCATCCCCACAACCATCTGATTCACATCATTTTCATAATCATCAAACCACTCAGTGACCCCTCGCGCCCCTGCGTGGAAGGAGTCTGCATTCATTAGAAATCTCTGCTCATTTATTCACATTTTTTCCTTTAATTTCCTGCCAATTTGTACTTGCATATGAATGTAATTAATAGGATGTACTGTCGGCTCTTATAAGCATCCATGAGGGGCGTGTAAAGATATTTTCTAACACACTCTAATATAGTCAAGCATGTACAGTATAAGAACATGTTTTAAGCATGTATTTGTATATTTTTAAGCAATTCTAACGGTAAAGCAGTTTGACGGCAGGCTTTTCTCCCCACCTTCTTCAACTATAAATGTCCTGCTCAGTTAAATTAGAGCCTTGTCAAACATTGTTGTGTATGTTATGTCTTTAGGTAGAAACAATTATATTGGCCAAAAAGTCATCAGATTTTAGTAACTCTCAAATATCAATATTGATATCTGTCTGAATAATCCAGTATTAGTTTTCGGCCTCATTTACATTTTGCATTAACATGCAGATCAGATACAGATCACATTAACATGCAATATGTATCTATATACGTGATCTGCATGAGGAAAAACACATGTTAATACATTCAGAACACATTGTGATCTGAATGTGATTGAATCTCAGCCAGGTGTAAATGTAATCTGTACACTGTGACCAATTTATAAGAAAATAACGGCCCAGCAAGTTGAAAGGTCGCCTCGCTCCGACTCGTCCTGCTAGCGGCAGTTTTAAGTCTTCCCTTGCAAAGAATGAGTGACATCAATCCACAGCATCGCTTTCCTTCACCTGGGAATTTGCATATCGATATGCGATCGCAATGTGGGCACGATTGAGATAACGAGGGCGGATTTTAATACCAGGTGTAAATGCAAAAACCTATTAATCAAATGTCATTATGCAGAAAATGCACCAAGATACAGATCACATGTTAATACCAGGTGTAAATGAGGCCTATTAAACACTTTTACATGTCATACAATGTAGTTTGTTTCACACACACTGAACCCTTAATCCTTATTTTCTTTGATGGAGTCGCCACCAAAGCTTCTGTCTTGTATTATCTTGTATTTTTTCCCCTGATTGGACCACAAATAATAAGATACATTCAGCTCAATACAGAACAGGAAGTCATAAATGAAGAATGTGGCGGTGAGTACCTGCCGCCTCCTGAACACTCCTGGACAGCGACCACAGGGGAGGGAGGGGAGACGGCTGTGGTGGGACAGGGCGTGGACAACGTGGATGTCCCCGTGTCCAAACCCGTGGAGGCGGAGTACGATGACGTCATCGCCTCGTCCACCGACGGGCTGCCCTTCAGGAACAACCTGAGGAGAAGAAGAAGAGAGAGAGGAGGGATTACATTTACATCCTGACAAGTCAAGATGATGTTTCCATTTTCTTTGAGTCGAGGTTGTTTATTTTATTACATGGAGTAGTTATTATTCTGTGAGATGAGGTCTGGTTTATCACACAATATACATTTATAAAATCTCTGTTCTGCCTGTAGTCTATCTATTTAGGGGCAACGTTTTAATCATGTTCACATTAACATTGGGTTGTTTTTTGTTTTTAATGATCGCCTCCAGATCTGTTACCTTCATAAAAATTCCTCAAAGATACGTTTACTCCCTTTAATCACGCCTGTAGGTACGTAAAGTCAGATTCAAGGTGAGCACAAAGAAATTTTCCTCCTTCAGCAGATGAATGTATAAACAAACTCTGCACATACATCATTCAGTGAAGCTCAAACACCAAGCTGAAGGAGAAAGAAGAGAAATTTTACACTGGAGGAGGACTTTAAATATTAATACATCAGTGTAACCGCTGACCTGTTTACCAAAATAGCTGATTTATTGGTGTCTGTGACTCTATTTTCAATATTTCTTAGGAAGGACTTTATTAACCATCTTTTGAGATCCCAATGAGATCAAAACTCTTGTTTTAAAGGAAAACCAAGCTACCAAAGGGGATTTTTCTAAAAGGTAATCAACAAGTAACCACTGCTATCAACTAATATCAGTAAAAACTTAATATCTAGAGGTTAGGACAGAGAGGAGAATGTATTCTACAAACCTGCTCCTGAAAAGAACAAAACGCCGCCCAAAAACAAACAGAAAACACAAAGAAACATATTAAAAAAAAGTTTAATTTAATTATAACATCCAGCAGCTCGGTGCTGAGGTGTCGTCTTTTACCTGCCGGGTCCTCGCATGTCTCTGATCTCCACGTTGAGGAAAGGCAGGAAGGGGTTTCCGCAGAAGGGGCAGGTGGTGTTGAGGTTGGAGTCGTCGGCCGTCCAGCCGGCCATGATCTCCTCGTCGTAAACCAGGCAGTCGCACGTCTTACAGCGCGAACAGCTGGAGATCAGCAGCTGGGAAACAGACGCACACAGAGGCAGAGAGATCGCTACTGTACGTGGCTCGTTTTTATAGGTCTGGACAGGTGATCGAGACTTTAAAAGACACATCACACATTTTGATATAATCAACTATTTAACCTCTAATTCTCAGTTATATTCTTAATATAGTATTGTTATTGTCTGTAAAGCACTTTGGACAACTTTTGAAAGATTTACCAATTTATTATGACAATCTGACACATAAATAAATACCTTTGATTGGTTGGAGGACTGAGGATACATCTCTTAGCTTTATTTACCACTAAACCTCCTCAGGTTCATTATAATGTGAGTTTGTACTGTTGTGGTCAAATTTAAATGTAAATATTCTGCTGAGAGAGAATATTTATGTTTAGCTTGCAGAGTAGTTTGCCAAAAAAAAAAAAAAAAAAAAGGCTGTGAAAGCAGTTTGTGAAAACTATTAATTTGATTGAAATACTATTGAAGAGTTTATTCCTGCTGACAAAGAAACACCAAAAAAATCATTGATGGCAAAGATGCTCCCTTTTTGAAGTAGAAAAATACATTTTTTCAAGGTAAAAGGTGGAATAAACACCTCGATCTCGGCTTTGTATCAGGGGAGTACTTAGCCTTATATATGTATAACAAATCATTAGAAATAAATATGGCTCAAACAACAACAGGAAACCTGGTAAACTGAGCAAGTCTAGAGCTGAAGCTCATCATTCATATCACACAACGGCTGCAGCATTACTGGTTCCAAGTAATTCATAAGTTCTGTATTAAACTCCTGGTTTGTTGACTTTTGCGTCCAGTATTTAAGCACTGTAACCCAGTTCTACTTTTATGCTTTCCATCTTGTGGTTTTACCTCCATGGCGTAGTTGTTGAAGATACTGGTGTTGCTGGTGTAGCGTGAAGAACCGAGGTCTGACTTATCCGGCAGAGGGAAACCAGGAGGAGAGAGGACACACCCTGCAGCAGAGCATGTGACAAGACACAGAAAGTCTAAATAACAACAACAACAACAACATTGAAGACATGACCGGCGTTCTTTAATAAACATTTAGGGACATCTCTCTGTGACGGGTCTATATTGTTTGGGAAAAGTGGGAGATACAGTTTGTTTGGTGCTTTTATGTTTAATGCCTTTACTAATCGTTCCTGACATTCTCTCTCTCTGTGTCTCGTTGTCTGGCAAAAGGCAAATATGATGATAAATAAACCCTGAATCGACAGTGACAACTTTCAAATCATTTTTTTTGCCTAAATTCTTTGTAAAAATGAGTTTGAAATTTGATCATATTAGAAACTAACAAGAAAAGTTGTTAATATGTTTCTCAAGCTGCGATGAAAAAGTAAAATAAGAGTTTTTTGGTCTTACCGGGGAGCAGAGACGAGGGTCTACCCAGGCTGGAGCCTGCGGTGGGGCTGTCCAGTCTGCTGTGGAGGGGGCTGCGTCTGGGGCTCCTGCGGGGACCTAAGAGTCCGACGGGGCCGTTCTTTTGTGGGGAGACCACAGAGCTCTTTGAGTCCCCGCAGTCTTCCTCGTCTAGTAAGGAGGAGCAGTCTGGATCTCCGATACCGAGGGAGGACACGCTCAGGCGGTCACAGTAACCGTCCTGGATGAGCGGAGGAGAGCGGGCGGGTTAAAGTCGCCATGGACGTCTGATCTTAAAACTATAATACTCAACACTGACTATCATATAATATATAAACATGTCATAAAGGGCAACAAGTAAGATAAGTTGCACTCATGTCTCTTTAATTGGATCACAGTTAATCCCAAACTCCATCGCATCTTCTCTATGACCTTAATCACACATTCAGATCTGATAAATATTAAATATAGACACTTGGGAGGTGCAGTATTTGGCTATTTAAGCATCTCAGATACAGAACATTACAGGAGATACAGTGACAGGTTGAGATCTCAAAACTACCTACATGTTTCAGTACAGAATAAAAGCTCTGGCAGGTCTATGACATCATAAAACATGTTACACAACGCAGGAGGTGAGCTCTGGCATTAATCAATGACTATAAAAATCCACCTCGAAGAACTGAGGATACGTGCCGTCTGGGTGGTACTAGTGGAGTTTTTCTGTTGTTGCTGATGATGGATTTTGTATCTTTCAGAGAGGAAACCTGATCAACATTGTTAATCAATGAAGCTTTTAAAGCTCATCCACAGGAAAGCTTCCAGTCAGACACTCAAAAATAAATGTGTCCTGTGTGTTTATTGCTTTGTGCTGTTTGTTATTGTGCTGTTATATGTTTTAATTGTAAAGGACTGCAGATGAAAATAAACTATAAGCTAACTCTGGTGCAGCACATCAAATGATAACATTTATGTTTAACTGTTCATGGTCCCAATAAATATAATACAACAAAAAGCCACAAGATGGCAGCAGCACTCAAACTTCAGGCTCCTCCTGAAATACTGCTCATGTGAGAGCTTAAAATCTTAAATCTTATGCTACTGAAACAGATTTGCTCATTAAGGTTTTAGCTGCAACAACTGACGTCTGCTTTGCATTATTGAATACTTAAAGATTGAGATGTGTTTGATATATGTATAGGTTTAAAATTACATCACTATTACTATTTGAACAGTAACATTCACATCTCAGACTCACTTGTCAAACATCCAGGGAGCCATTGCTTTCTATTCACTTCCTGTATGATATAAAAATGTGCTGTTGCATAGTAACGCAGTGCACATTTCTCAGATTAATCTGTATTTCCACCTGCATTACCACACAACAAAGAATAAAAACTTTGACGACGAGGCTGTGTACCTTGGTAGGTGTTGTGTACGTAGCCAGACGGGAGTACCAGCGGCTAGCCTTCTCTGCAACGCCCTTCCCGGCAGAGACCATACTGGTCTTGAAAACATCCAGCGTCGGTGTGAGCAGCGTGTCCAGTGCGAAAGAGGACGAGGAGGGTGAAGGAGATGACAGGCTCATCCTGTCCGCTCTCTCCCTGTAGGGGCTGGGTCGGGGGCTGGGGCTCGGGGTCGTGCTAGAGCTGCGACGTGGCGGCGACGACCACAGACGTTGGCGTGAGATGGGTTGGGAGGGCGACGGAGGGTGGTAGGTGCGGGAGCGTGGTACTCCGGTAGTCCTGAGGGGGGAGCTGTGGGGCAAGCTAGCTCTGCGGGGGGCAGAGAGGGAGGAAGGGTGGAGGAGGAGGGGGCTGGTTGGGTGCTGCAGGTCCAGACTGGGTGTACGGCTTCTCAACGGGCTTCCCATGTGGTTCATGTAGAGCTCGATCTCCATGGCCAGGTTCCTACGGGCGCTTGGCGTGCTGGCCTCATCCCCCTCGGGGTCCTCATCTTCGTGTTGCTGCTCGGACTGGGACTCTGCTGCCAGCAGGGATAGAGGGTCGTAGCCCGTCTCGATGCCCGTGCGCTTGACAGCTCCTCTGGACGTCACAGTGCTCACGCCGCAGTAGCTAGCGCTGCGTTCAACAGGTTTCTTATGAGATTTGCTGGTGTTGTGAGAGCTGATTCTAGCCTCTTGTGCAGGCTTGTCCAAATCCAAGTCCTCCAAATCAAAAATGGCCTCCGTATTACTTCTGTCCTCATCACTGGAGTCCTGAGCAGCCGCCTCTGCTAAGCCGCCCAGAGCCAACGAACGAGGCCTCTTGCTCTTACTGAAGTTGGCACTGGAGAGGATTTTTGCGTCTGCGCCCAGGTGTCCCGCAATCTTATCTGGGTCGGTTTCAGCCTGGCTCATACCCAGGCCGAGAACGGTGGTGCCGCTGCCGCTGCTGCCCACCGTGTCGCCGCTCAGCCGGCGGCCCCTCACGCCCTGCCAGTCGAGAGCCGAGCCGCTGCTGGCGCTGCCCACCACCTCCTCCAGAGCGCTCTTGTGTCTCCTGAGCAAACTGTTGGTATGGACCTCGCCGATCTCTTCCAGAGAGGAAGTGAAGAGGAGACCTGCAACATGGCCTGAGAGAGAGAGAGAGAGAGGGAGGGGGTGGGGGGGTGGGGGGTCGGTGTTAGGACTTGACATTTTGGTTTCCAGAAGTAAAGGTCCTGCTCGTTTTCTGCATAGACAGTGTGAAGTGTTTGATTGTTGGATGGACATGAAACTCTCTTGGCTGAATTATTAATACAAAATATGAGCAGCTGAGTTTGAACATTTCTGGTCTTATGATCAAAAGTCAAAGATTCAAGCCTGTGTACATAAATTAACTACATCCACAGAACGTTTTAGTAAGAAAACACCCGATCACTGTGTCTAAAACTCTGTTGAGTGGGCTGCTAATGGTGAGCTGAAACTTAAGATTACGATTTGTAGAAACCTGATAATACTTTCAGAAACTTAAATCAATTTGAATTTGCTACAGTTCTGATTCACTCTGACTGTCCTCATCTCCATAGCAACAGCAGCTGAGGCTCATGGGTATTGTAGTACTTAAGAGTGATCCTCATTACCGAACTGAGAGAGAGAAAAACATGATTTCTCAGACAGGAAGCTGAAATAATTACAAGTGTCGGCCATAAACCCATCAGTATCTGTCCAGTGTTAATGTAACATTTCCTCCTTTTTTACCTGCGCTGGCGGAGCTCTTGGGTTTACAGGTTGAATCATCATACGGACAGCTGCTCCGAACGATGCCACGAGGTTTGAAGGAGGACTGGACCTCCATGTCCAACTGAGGGAGACAGTCTTTACTTCCCTTGGCGCTCTCTGACTCTGACACTACAAACACAGAAATTATAATTTAAAATCATTCTTTTTCTTTTTTTTTTTTACTTTGTACACAGCTTGAAACACAGCACTGTGCTTCGAAAAAAAAAAAAATCCATTGAAGGACAAACGCACGACTGAAATGCTTTTGATGTGCATGAGAAACCAAAAGAGAATGAATCGTCTCTGGAGGAGACAGAGAGATCAAGGCAGAGGAAGGGGAAATCCCGTGTGGCTACTAGGCTGCCAAGTTATGATTTTTTAGAAGGTAGACAGAAATATCAGGTGATACGAGATCAGACGGACTACTGACAGGAGCTGCAGTCGCTCTCCTTCTTGTCGTCTTTGTCGGGGGCGGAGTCCTGGACGCCGGTGTCTCCTCTCCGAACCTCCTCTTTGGACAGCGAGTTATAACCCAGATCTGACTGATCTCCTAGAGAACAGAGAGAGAGAAACAGAGAAAGATGAGAACGAGATGAGACGAGAACAAGATGAAATACAAGATGAACAGTAAGACTGAAGTATCCTGATATTAAACCACAAGATCGCAGGAATATGCAACGCAGCAGAGGAACGATTCAAGTAAAAAAAAAAAAGAAGACAGCACCTTTTTCTCTGCAAAACAGCTGCACACCGCTGTACTCGACACCTCTCCTATTACTGTACAAACTGTTCAGGTTTGAGGGCCAGGTTCTTTATTTTCACAGTATCTACTGCACAGCAAAAAAAAAAAGCTTTTGGGGAGGAGGGATGTGGATATATTGTACCTTTTTTTTTTTACACTCACAGAGTGATAGGAGAGTTAAATTAAACAACATAAGAGAAAACTAGTGAGACGTTTTCCCCTTTCATCTTCTCAATTCTGGGGGGCACATCGCTGTTTGCAGGGAGAGAAGAAGAAAACGCGGCTAAGCTGTGAGGGATAAAACAATCCTTCTCAGGGCATGCAGAGATCTACAGTAACTGTGAGGAAACTAACTGCAGTTTCACAGCTGCTAATGAATTCGGCTGTTAAGGCTTGACGTTGGGGTGAGGGTGGGGGGTGGGGGGTGAGGTGGAGGGGGGAGGGGGGGGACCTGCCATCACTCCAGGCTGACTCTTCCATCTGTCTCTAAAACTTCCCCGGGTCTCCAGGCAACCAGCTGTCTGCTGATTCGGTCTCCCCTTTCATCTTTCCCATGAACCTCTCTGGTCGTCGTCTCTAAATAAAGCATGAGGCTGCGCGGCTCCGGCTGTAACACAATGCAACTGATGGCAAGTGACAAAACTCATTTAAGGACTATAATAATCAATGAACTGCACATCGAGGTCCTTCCCTCCTACTGCGCTGTGAACTGCGGTTCCCTCACAGTCTCTCCGTGCACGATGCATAGTCTCCTGCCGAGGTGCCATCTCCATGATTAAAATGATTTCCGTAATCAAAGGAATGTGCCTCTGGGTAATCATTCACCATAATTGACAATAACAAATCACTCGGTGGTGAAGCGAGGAGCGAGAGTGAGAGAGAGAGAGAGAGAGAGAGAGAGAGAAAAAGCAAAAAGAGAGAGATGAGCAGAGGGAGAGGAGCAGCGGACTGATGTGCCAGAGAGAAGAGAGAGAGAGAGAGAGAGAGAGAGAGAGATATGGCACAGCGGAGGAAAAGAGAGAGGAGATCACAGAAGTGTCTGAGGCAGATACAGATAAAGGAAAAAGCGTGACGATGGAAGGGCTGAGGAAGTCAGAAAATAAAAAAATTAAATAAAAAATGCTGCAGAGCAGGTAAGACGAGACAGAGAGATGCAACCAGTGAGAGACAGACAGGCAGACTGAGACAGAGAGGTTTACCTGGGTGGAGAGTGGCTTCTCTGAGCTCAGAGCCCCCCCAGTGTGAGCGGGCCACCAGGCCCCTGGCGCCCACGCTGCCGCCGCCCCCACGGCCGACTGCATGCAAGGGCAACACAGGCAGGGCCAGAGTGAAAGGCAGGGTTAGGGACAGAGCAGAGCAGAAACCACAGCCGCAAAACCAGGGAGAGACACGGATGGACAACAGGGATGAAAGGAAGGGCGGAAAAAAAAAAAAAAAACAGACAGCGGAATGGGAAATGGGAAAAATAAAAATAAAAAAACGAGGATGAGGCCGGCCGGTGAGTGAGACAAATGAGGAAGGACAAAAAAAAAAAAAGGTCATTGAGAGAAAAGAAAAGGATGTAGAACAAGGTAGCTGCCTGTAAAAAAAACAAAAGATGGAGTCAAAGCAGCAGCCATTTGAATGAAGTGTACCTGTGCTAGATCTATCATCAGTGGGGTCTACTTTGACGGAGTCAGTGGCGTAGGGGCCCTGCTCGGCCAGGTTAGTGTCGGCAGAGCTATCCAGGCTGCCGTGACTCACAGCATCCAGGTCGCTGCCATCTGCCCAAAAACAACAAGGCGTTAAAGGAAGCTGGTCGCCATCTCTGCTCCACTGGGGGGGGGGGGGGGGGTTCTTTTTATTTCCTAATTTTTTTCTATGTTGATCAGCAGGTGATAAAAACTGTGCCAGTGAGTCTAACAGTGTTTTGTTGTTGCTTTGCTTTTATAGTTTGATCAAATCCAGCTGAAGATGAGATATGACACCAGAAACTTTGCAAATGTCTTCAAAATAAATAAATTCCCGCCACCAAGATAAAAACAGTCACGTCTTAATGTCTGAGTCTCAGAGTTTCATAACATTTCCTAAAATGGAAATGATGTGCAACTGTAAATACTTAGGAAGGTTTATATGTAAATTGGTGCTAATTACAGGGGAAAAACAGAGACTCAGCTGGTACACTTCCAGTTAATTAACTCCCATCAACTGGTCTCGTAACTTTGGAGATCTTTTAGTGTCAGTGCACAGCAGGTCAGGTGAACATGCACAAATGTGAAAACTGGTCTACGGTTATTTGGGGAAGTTTATACAATCGAGTTTCCAATAACAAATGAATATCAACTCGGGTTTAAATGGATCTAAAACATGTAAGATTGAGTGTTGACCAGTATTTTTTAGAGGTGAACGCTGCACCATTACTGTCACTGTGAAAGCACAATATATATGATGTGTGCAACAGGAGTGGAGGGAGAAGTGTGTGTGAGAGGTTGGGGGAGTGCGTTATAAATTATGTCATCGGTAGCAATCTGAAATACTGAAGAGAAAAATGAATCTCTCGGTGATTTGTGTGTGTGTGTGTGTGTATATTTGATGTGTTATCTGTGTGTGTGTTTTACAGGAACCTTTGTGTCGTTCAAACAGAAATCACCTCTGAACTCAGCTGAGGAGCTTTTTAAGAGCACGATGCTTATGACTGGTAAGAGGGAGAATCTTTAAAAAAGCAGGGGGGGATTAGCAGGACATGGATTAGCATGCACTGGGTGTGCAGGTGTTCACTAGCATGCAGGGGGGTGGGGGGGGTGGGGGGGAGTTAAATCACACATGTTGATACAGATGTGTTTCGTAGTTTACCTTTTCAAGTCTGACAGGTTTCATTGAAGAAACGGTGGACTGAACTTGAGATTCTTCAGATCCTTTGTCTTTGAACGGTTTATTGCTAAGTGCTAAAACGAGGTCAACAGAACTTACTTTTGATTCTTTTAGACCCTTCGACACTCACATGATCTGACTATCCTCGTTAGCAGCTAGCTTAATTTGTTTATTCATATTGACTAAGCACATCTATCTGCTAATTTTCACCGCAGTTAACTAATAACGTCTGAAGATGCAGGTGACATTAGCAAGAAAGCTTTACCAGAAGATAATCACTGACTTGTCTTATGTTCAATTTCTTTTTTAGGAACCTATCAACACAATACACACTAAAAACATTCTGCATTTATTTGAAATTGTGTCTCCACCTGTAGTTTTGACAGGTGAGAATGATGCTACGCAAAATTACAGAACAGCTACTAGCATCTGAACATGTGACTTTGTCTTTCTGAACAACTACAAACTGTCAGCAGAGACTGATGTTGCATCTGATAGTAAAGTAAACTGTACTGAAACCAAACTACAAGCTTCACTGCTGCTAAAATCACCGATCTGTCGTCTCTTCTTAACCGGTTTGTGCAAATTACAGAGAAGAGTGCAGACAGACAGGCACTGGGATTAGGAAGTATCTTAATTCACTTGTGGTCACGCAGTTGTAACCTTAACAACCTAATTAAACCAATAAAATGAAGTTAAATTACTTAAGAGCAACTTAACATAATTTAATCATATGTAAAGTCATTTTATTATACTTTTAATTGTTTCTGGTCACAAATATAAAAACCACAGCTTTGTAAACCTGTCATGTTTGTGGGGGTCAGATTCTCTTAATTAACAAACAACAGACAGTTAATTAAGTCAACGACGACATGCAGGCTTGTTATGGATCATCGCTACCTGACAGCGGGCTCTGAGTGAGGGGGGCGTGTTTCCGTAGCGCCCGCTTGAACTGGGCCACACCCAGAACGACATTCCTCAGCTTCATCCACAGGAAGTATCCTCCTCTGGTGCTGGACGGCCACGTGCTCTCCAACACCGCCTGGAACACGGGGAGGAGGAGGAGGAGGAGGAGGAAGAATATTAGGAAAGGATGGCAGGAGGAGGAGGAGGAGGAGGAGGAGGAGGAGGAGGAGGAAGAATATTAGGAAAGGATGGCAGGAGGAGGAGGAGGAGGAGGAGGAGGAGGAGGAGGAGGAAGAATATTAGGAAAGGATGGCAGGAGGAGGAGGAGGAGGAGGAGGAGGAGGAGGAGGAGGAAGAATATTAGGAAAGGATGGCAGGAGGAGGAGGAGGAGGAGGAGGAGGAGGAGGAGGAGGAAGAATATTAGGAAAGGATGGCAGGAGGAGGAGGAGGAGGAGGAGGAGGAGGAGGAGAGGACTGAAGGACAAATGCTTCTGCTAAATTACTTTTAAAAGTCCTTCACTTGACTTTTTGTAGCAGAGTCACTTAATTTATAATTCAAATCATGAAGCGTATGGAATTTATTTTTTTTTTTTTTGTATTTCAAAGATCACCATAAAATATTCTTATATTCTTACTTAGTTTAACATTTTGAAGTCAGTGGAATAAAAAAAAAACCCAACCAAAAATCATCTTGAGGGAATTTTTGATCAAAAGGCTTTAACTGCAGTGGTGTAAGAGCCACAGTCACATCCGAAAAGGAAAAAGAGACTGCAGCTGTTGGTGGCCAAGTCACGTTCGACTGTCTCTGTCTGCTCCTAAAATACACTTCAGAAGCCTCCCGAGAAAAACATGATTGGTATGCCACTGAACGGGGTTTATTATGCCGGCTGCTCCTCCGTGAAGGCTCCCAGAGATTTGGACCAGGTGAAACGAGGCTGACCTCCTCAAGATGTTGCCCGGCGAATGTTGCGATAACAACCTTAAAGACGAGAGCCTGGTGGCGGGACGCTCCCGGAGATAGGACGTCGATTCTTTAAACGCAGTTTTTTTTATTTAAACCTTTCATGCATGAATTATGAAATCACAGAGTATTATTGTTTATTTTTACTCTGAAATAAGTGAAAAATCATGCCAATAACTTTTGTTTTCACCATGCATCAACAGAGTAAAAAGTGATTCATGGAAATCAATATAAGGGAAAAAAACATGTTTTTATATATTATTTTACTACTAAGGAACATTAAATAACAACAACAATAGAGAGGACATTTATAAAAACATGTCCTTGGCCCAATAGGCAGAATATATAACCTTTGGTGCATGACGTCCACTGGAGTGGACAGATTTACAAGAAAAATATTATTAAAAACTTTATAAAAGTATTTCTAACATCTTACTTATCTGCTTTTTTTCTCTGAGTATAAAGATGGAATTGTAGAGAGCGCTTTGGGGGTTCAACGCCTGGTATTTGGGTCTTGAATGGTTATAAATTGCTTCCAAATATCTGTGCATGAAAGGGTTAAACACTGACAAGATTTTCATTGCAGGTTTGTCAGTCTCAGTCAGAAGTAAACCTCCGTTATCTCAGAGGTGGATTCAAAAACTGGTCTAAACCTTCTATTTAATAAAAGGCCAGTATCAGCCTGACTTCCTTCCCTTGTCAGGAAGCAAAATGTGGAGCCTTCTGTTGTGCAGAATATTTATTTCCACACACACAAATGTGCACAAAAGGAGCCATTGATAACACTGAAACATTACAGTGCAGATCGCAGCGCTGTTTGTTTTTGTAGTGTTTTCGAAACCCGACGTCGCTGGAGACAGAGACGTTTTATTACGGCTTCCTGCTGTGATGTGAACGGCCGTGACTTTCCCAGACCGACGCTGGCTCGACCTGATGATGTCGCAACTTTTTTGGTTTGTTATGGTTGTTTTTCTTAACGACTGAACTGTCTGGTTTCTCAGTCTAATGTGAGAAATAGGAATTGATTCATCAATATCAAAGAAATCCAATGACTGGTGGAAACGTTTAACTATGTTTTTAACATTCTTGAGTTGCATATAATAATAACAAGCTGATGTCTGGTTGGTTATTTGGCAGCTTTGTGGGTTTTTTTTGTGATGTCTCTTGATAACCTTTCATGTTGAGTGAAAGTTACTGTTGTTCAGCTTTCTTCTTCATTCTTACAGTATTTCTCAACGCTACGGAGTGAAGGAACTTGCGTCGAGTCGTGCTCACGTTGAGTCCTGTTCTGCAGGGATACAGGTTTATTTAAACTGTGAATGACAGGCAGCCACAGTCACGGATAACTGTACCTGTACAGGAAATATGTTTATGTTCTTTACTATTTCAGAAGGATTTTTAGGTCAGATTAATTATATGTCAGTTCTCTGGAGATGCTGACCATCTTGACTTATCTTTAACATAGTATTTTTGAAAATAAAAGTTCATTTTATTCAAGCTAAGCTCAGAGGCATTCGGCTCACCCATCCTTGGACTTTGGATGTTGTTTTTGTCAGCGGAGGAATCAACCACCTTCTGCCTCCGAGCCTTCTTTCTATTTACCGAGATGAAATAAGATCCTCCGAGGCATCAAAACACACACCGGAGTAACCTTTACTACGGCCTTGTCTCCTGACAGGCTGGTCCCACATCAGCCAATTTACTTTTATGCTCCCTGGGTTGCCAGATCAGGGACAGGCTGTGACGATAACAGAGCCACGATTCATCCTGACACCTGTGATCACACACACACACACACACACACACACACACACAACGTCAAACAACCTTGGGGGGGAAAACTGCAAATGCCACCGATGTTTCTTTTTATCTGAAAGCCGAGTGTCTGCAGAGGCATTAAGGTGATGTAGTGTCTCTGCCGGCTAAGTACCGACCCGGAGAGGAATGAATTTTGGTGATGAAGCAACCGAGTACTTAACGCAGCTATTGTGCATCATGAATAAACAATAAACATCCAAGGCTGCAATCAGTCTGCGCTGTGATATAACTTAAATAACAGTTTTCTAAGATTTTAGCTTAACTTTTTGAGAAACTGTATCTGATGAGCGTCTTTAGGTGTCATTTGGAAGTCAGTCAAATATATGAAAAACATTTTAGAATATCATACAGTGAGTCATGATGTTTCTCTGTAGCAACATTGTAGAGCTGTAATTAAAGTTTATTGTCATTATCAATTAGTCTGTTGATTATTTTCTTGGTTAACAGATCAATCATTTGTTTATGAAATGTCAGAAAATGGTGAAAAATAACTGTTTCTTGTCCTCAAATGTCTTCTATCAACAACCTAAAGAGATTCAGTTTAGTATCAAAGAACTAAAACTACTACTATTGAAAAGTCGTTTTCTTAGATATGCATGGGGGTTTTTGATGGTATAGTTGCACATCAGCCACCACAGTGGACTCTAGTGTGTCATCCCAGCACCCGGTAGCAGACCTGCTCGGGAATATCTCGCCAATCCTTCTATGGTGGTATTTACCTTTGCAGGTAAATAAAATTTTGTAACATCAAGTAACAACTAAGGAGTAATACAATTGTTAAAATCTTCAAGTATTGATTGTATGTTGGGAGAAAATGACAATTAATCATCTGTTCGCTACATCATGTTGGACATCATGCATCGCTGACTATATTTCAACTACAATTATACTTTTACTGTGACTTTGTTGTTCTTGAATATACTTCATCTGGAGTAACTTTTTTGGCTGTTAATCAATTGATTTATATTATTAGAATGTAACTTGCAGTTTTAGGGAGCTAAGGATCCTGAGGATGCTGAGTGAACGCCTGGCACCTCTAAAGACTGTGTGACGACCCCTCCGCTCCACTAGCGTTCCGTTTGCTGGTTTCCTTTTGTCTTGCAGGATCCGGGGTGGGGCGGAGGATCGTCATCGCCGTCATGAGCCACACCTGGGCCCGGTGTGGTCGTGACTATAAAGCTTGGACTTCTACAGAGTTTCTCTCTCCTCCTTCATCACGCCTCTTCCATTCCCAGCGCGGCGCGGCACACACGCACACCCACACATGCCTACATTACTGATTACTGGCTTCCACGTTTTTCCGTTCTCATTTATTATTTTTTAAATAAACACTTATCCTAAGTTGCAAAAACTCGTCTGGTTTCCCATATTTTGTCGCAGCCTATGAGCCGGGCTGTGACAGTCTGGATTAGAAAAGAAGGATCTTCTGCATTTCAAGTCATCTGCAGCTCATGTGCTAATAAATGCAGTAAGACGGCGGGAAGAGGCTGAGGAGTCAGGAACAAGGTTCAGTGGTTTTGCATCGCATTGAACAGTATTAGAATATGTTAAAATATGTTAAAACATTAGTTTAACAGCTTTGAAAAAATATATATTTATAGTTTTCAAATAATATACAATTTTATTCATTGGTTTGTTAAATACATATTCCTAAAGTTGAAAACTAGGTAGACATGTGAAAAAGTTTTTTAAAAAATGAAGTTCAAATATTTTTTCATGCCTAAAGGAGAATAAAAATCCTGACTGAGGTTATCATAATTCATGCATAAAAGGGTTAACTTTCTGTTGATCAACTAATCAAATAACAGACTAACTGTAGCAGCTCTACAATGCTGACTTTATAGTGACTTTATCAAACTTTTATTTTTTCCATCATGTCTTCTATTCCGCTCGCAGCATCATACTTTCACTTATATTCAAAAGTGAGTAATGGTATTTCCCTCAATAGTAGCCCATCAGTATAATAAGAGTAAAGGGACTGTTTGATTTGAATAGTAGCCAATCCTCCAGGATTTTATAGCTTTTATCGTTCCAACTCGCTTTTCATACATCACAGTTGATGGAAAAGGAGTCTCCCATTGGACAAGCTTCCAGGAGATTTGTTTGACATTCGCCTGTCATGGGTGTGTTCACATATTCGTCAAACATTGCGGCAGAATCAGCAGAATATTAATAACAAATCCACCTCCGGAGCACCACGTTAGTACTTGGAACTCCCAGCACTAATATATTTTTATTAGCGCCTGTATAAAACTGCACTGCACTGGGTAGTTACTGGCCACTTGCACCAAACGCTAACCATTAGACCGAGACCTCTTTTTGTGAATAGGCAATGGTGTAAATCACAGATGTGGATTCTGGTGACTTGCCAAAAGAAATAATGTCCTGTCTCTTAAGTTATTTGCTGACATAAATAAAAAAAATTAAAAAAAAGCCCTGACCTTCACTGGCAGATTTACATCACACCACTTTATCACCCGTCCATACTGTAACTAAGTTTGGCTTCGCTGTGATCAAAGGTGTATGTACCTTGTTGTAGTAACCGTAAGTGATGGCGTTGGGGTGGACGCCAGCCTTCTTCATCTCAAAGAGGACTCTGACTGCCAGGACGGGCTGGCCGTACTGTCCACACAGCTGCATCAGCACCCGGTAGCAGACCTGCGTATGCACATGTATGACTGTTTTGGCAGGAAATCGACCACTTGATTGATCTAAAATTAGTGCAAAATAGTCTAAAATCTACAAACACAGCATGCATCTGGTTGTTTGGCTGAATAAATGGGTATTTTTTGGGAATGTACCTCATCGGGTGGCTGCAGTTTCTTAGCCTGCATCTTTCTAAGGACGTCGTAGGCGGTGCGAAGCGCCCGCACCTTGGAGTGGCACACCTTCACGTACGCTGGCAGACAGATGAACCACAGGCCGTAGCAGTGACGGAGCAGGCACTTGGACCACATCTGGGGGATGGATGAGTACTTCTTGGCTATCTTCTGGGCTGATTTGATTTCCTGCGGATGAAGAGGAGGGTTTGGAAAAAGAAGTTATTTAATGCAAAATTCAGGCAAATGGATACGTGGGACTTTCAGCTGGAGATAATGTGTGTGTGTGTGTGTGTGTGTGTGTGTGTGTGTGAAGTAGCAGCAGTCACTCTAAATCTTCAGGCTGAAATCTATGCTTTTAACCCTCCTGCTGATTTCCCATCGACCGTGCAACTTTTTGTCCTCTCGGGGTCAATTTTGACTCGGGAGGACAAAAGTCCACAGATGCCATAAATTTTAATGAAACACCCAAAATTCAATGAAAGTAGTGATCATTACTTTTACAAAGTGTGTGGTATGGAACCATCCATTCAGGCAATTAGATGAAAGAAATCAATATTTCTGATATAAAAACATTTGAAAACGGGTCAAATTTGACCCAAGGACAACAGGAGGGTTAAACATGTACTTCCCATCCCCCTTTTTATTTTCTTACTACTATAACCAAAAGAAATTTAACTCTATATCATTGGCTGTGTTATTTTTTTTAAATATGTGGCAGTTTTTGATGTGTTAGACTGTCAATTATATAATAAAAAATGTACTCCCTTATGCAATTTTGGAGATTCTACTTTTATTCTGCTGCAAGTTTGGCAACACTGTAGAGCATCAGCTTAACACCTAAACAGGTAAATTAACAAATCTATGTTTGACAGTAGTGAGTTACTGCTGCGCTGACCTGCTTGGTGCGTCTAAACATGGGTGCGGGGCTGGTGGGACAGCTGTGCCGAGCGGCGAGTCTGGAGGAGGGGGTCCGCAGGCCCTCCACGGGGTCGAACAGGTCAAGACTTAACACCGGGAAGCCATCGTATCTGATGGACAAACATACACACAGACACACACAGTGAGACAAGGCAGATATATTCTACTAAATCAGCCCTTTGCACATGTCTGTTTAAGATCATGAGGAGTAAACCAGCACTGAGCAGTAATTTTGACTTCTTCCAAGGTTACAGTGATCATAAATACGCTTGGCTTGGAAATATCTACAAAGAGCTTATAAAAAAAAAATTCTGGAAAGCTGTTGGTCATTATGGATTATTAGGGGAGCTTAACTTAAGTGGTACTGAAAAAATCTCTTGGCATCAATTATTTAGAGTGAAACATGACTGCAGAATACAAATTGCACATATTCTGATCCACTCATCCACTCCAGCAGGCAGTCGTGCTCGGTTTGGTCCCAGTGAGGGAGCCGGACTCCTGCTGGTCCTCTATCAGCGATTCCAAGAATTAATTAACCGACTTTCATCTGGGTTTATTATTCAGGTTTTTCCATTTATCCCCGCTGTTAGGAATGTCAGTCTTGTGTTGGCTAGTCTCATGGAGGATGTCGTGTACGAAGATGGCACTTAGTAGAACATCTTTTCTATTTAGAAATACTATTAAACTTGTTTGTTTACAAGTTTCACATTAAGATTAAAAAGCTTAAGAGCCTGTTGGATGATTAAAGGAACAACTTAGCCCATGATTAATGTCACTAGTAGTTTAAGTAATTCCTTTTGCAATTTCTGGTGTCATGGTTCTGTTACAGTGACTCACTGTTAAAATGTCAAAGAGTTGTGAGGATGTTACTGAAACAGAAAAATGTATCTAGAATCTTCTTCTTTAGACTCATCCATTTCCATCTCTTCCTGTCCTCTGAATCTTCCTCTGTTGCATCAACCACCTGCATGTCTTCCCTCACCATCTCCATAAACCTCCTCTTTGGCCTTCCTCTTTTCCTTTTGCCTTGCCGCTCCATCTTCAGCATCCTCGTCCCAATATAACCAGCATCTCTCCTCCTCATAGCTCACTTACTCCTTGCTAATCCACCGCACTTCCTGATTCACTGATTCTCCACATCATCGCACCTTCTCTCCCCTCAAAGTACTCCTTCCAACTCCTTCCAACCTCGTCGCTAGTCAGCACATTTCCATCTCTATCCTTCATCACCCTAACCTGCTGCACATCCTTCCCAGCTCGCTCCCTCTACAAGTCCTTTTCTCCTTCTAGAGTGTTCAACCTCTCATACAACTCACCATACGCCTTTTCCTGAGCCTTCACCACGTCTCTCTTCACCTTACGCCCACATCTCCTTGTACTCCTGTCTACTTTCTTCATCTCTCTGGCTGTCCCACTTCCTCTTCGACAATCTCTTCCTCCATATACTTTCCTGTTCTTTCTCATTCCACCACCAAGTCTCCTTGTCTTCCTTCCTCTGTCCAGATGACAAAACAAGTAAATTCCTAGCTGTCTCCCTCACCACGTCTGCAGTAGTTACCCAGCCATCTGGCAACTGTTCACTACCACCCAGCGCCTGTCTTAACTCCTCTCTGAACTTCCACCATTTGATCCTTGACTCTGCCCTCATTCTCTTCCTCTTCTCGGTCACCATGCAACGCTGCATCGCTACGTTCTCCCCTGTCACCACCTTGAAGTCTCCAATCTCTTTCAGACTGCACCTCCTGCATAAGACATACTTCACCTCTGTGCACCTTCCTCCACTCTTACACCCTGTGCTCCTCTGTCTTCTTGAAATACGTATTCACCACAGCCACTTCCATCCTTTTCACACAATCCACCACTCTCTGTCCTCTCCTTGACACCGTACCTGCCCATCACCTCTTCATCACCTCTGTTCCCTTCACCAACACGCTCCAATCACCCGTCTCTCCTCTTTGGGTACACTCTCCACCACTTCATCGAACTCACTGCAGAATTCTTCTCTCTCTTCCGTCTCGCACCCTACTTACGGGTCACATGCTCTGACAACACTCATCATCGCACTTTCAATTTTTCCAGCTTCCTACTCATCACTCTGTCTGACACTCTTTTCACCTCCAACGCTCTCTTGACACACTCTTACTTCAGTATCACACCTTCCCCATTTCTCCTCCCATCCACACCATGCTATGCTATGGTTCGGCAAATTGTATTTAGAATAAAGCACAGAAGAATTTTTCTTTCTTTTTTTTTTATTACCTGTAGCAGAGTGGATGTTCCTCCCCCTCAGGCAGAGGAGACATCTCTGGAGGTGTGATGAAGACCGTGTGCTCACTACGCTGGGATTCATCAATCTCTATCAGCCTGGTCTCCTCTGGCCTGTCACTGTCCACCTGCGGAACAGACAGCACACAAACACAAATGGAGATGTTTGGGTCGTGGCGCCGTGACCCTTCATCTATCACAGCTGATGGGAATAGGGAGTAACTAACCCGTTAGAAAGGTGGGAACTTCAACACAGCACTTGACATTATGGCCTGTAATAAATATTTCAGTGTTTGTATGGAAAGGTCGTGGCCTGACATAGGCCGATTCACCTTTGAAAAAAACCTTTTTTTTTTTTACTGAGACACAATTCTGAAACAGCTTTGTAGCTGTCACTCTGATAGCAGGATTTGTACAAAATGAGTCTGGGAGAGCGGAGAGAGGGTGACAGCAGGTGACCTAGATTTTTCCCAAGTGAACACGCTTCATATTTTCTTTCTTATTTTCTCTTGTTTGAGGCTTCCTCTCCCTCTCTCCCTCTCTGCTGCCTCCATTTATCAACACATGCACACAAAGAGCCTCTGCAAAGCAATTCTCCATTTCAGTTCTATTTGTCTCCTATAATGCAATATTTTGTTTACTGCCTTCCATAAAATTTGTAAATGTTAAAAGGCAGAATAACAACAAAACACAGTACATACTGTGCTGTACTATAAGACATCAGGGTACAAATTATGGGTAAAATTAATATATTGATAATAAATACAACTTCAAAATGTTTATATAATCCAACATCTGGGAGGATCTGTAAAATATTCAGCAATTTAGAATTATATAAAGTTGGAGGACTGATCTCAATAAAGCATTTTTGTAAAACTTTGTTGTGTTCAAGCCCAAGCTGAGATACGTGGGTCATTATTGGGTAATTGGGTAATTATTTCAGACTTAAAAAATCTCTTGCAGAGCCACAGAAGACTTTATATAACTGTTCCCATAACTGGTAAACCAATTTTGATTTTGGACATGTAAAATTAGTTAGAGTTGAGCTTTTAAGAATAAACAGAAATTAAATTCCATCAAAGTCCTGCTGCTGTGATGAGTCCGTGTGAGAAAATAACAGGCTTTTGACTGACATTAGGTTGATTTAAGGTACAAGCGGAGCAGAAATGTCGAAAACTGTGAGAATCTTAACGGCACAGAGAGGATTTATACTGTATCGTTGGAAGACATATCAATAAGTCCAGTCAGTGTGTGTCGACTTCATAAATCTAAATTTACACCTTGAGGGAGTTGGGTCGGTGTGTGTGAGCAGCAAGTTTATTCTGCTGCAGATATCTGATAGTAGAGTGAATATATAAACCCATATTTGTATGGAAATAATCATCTGGCGCTTATATCCATGTATTCATCGCCGTCGTACTGTAGAATGAGCGGATTCCAAAATTTCACAGTGGATTTGTACTTTTTTTTAAACTATTTGACAGCACAATGAAATTCCACTTTATATATCTACAGCTGAACTAGAATAAAACATCACACATTTCTTTCTAGAAAAAGCAGAGTAGCAGGTACATGTAAACTATAAAAACAGCTATAAATAATATCTGATCAAACAATTTTGTAGTAGGCTGCAGTCTCCCAGTCAATTGGTCGATTAATTGGTCGATATGCTCTCGTCCGACCAAATTCTCATTGGTCGAATAATCTCCGTGTTCCTTTCATAAGAAGAAAAGTGCTACATCAGTAGCCTTCCAGGATTAATCCATTATTTCCTGCAGCGGGAGGGACAGACTAACAAATTACCTGTGAAAAACGGGGGTGTATTCAAAACACCCCCGTTGTTTTCACAACTTTGAACTCGCCCAACCTAACGGAGACTGCTGGGTCTAACTGTACTCAACGTTTAATGAACGTTTACTGCATCAGTGTTTCTCCCATAATTATAACAACGAGAAAACCTGCCAGGTCCAAAAAAAATGTAATGCCAAAAATAACGCCAAATATCCATTCATTCGGAAATTAATAGCGTTTGGGAGTCTCTGTGCAGTGCTGTTCTGGTAGTGAGTCAACCTCTGTGCCGTTGCCTGGGAAACTGTTGGTAGCGTAACTCCGTTAAGGAATACGTCATTGCGTAGTATGTTAGCGTAGCGAGTGAGAAACAGTGAACGGCAGGAAAGTGACGGTGGATGCTTGCGGCGCGGAGGAAAAGGTTAGCGGTAAGTTGTCAGTCTGGCATTAAATGTACAGTACAGACTACAGTGTGTCAGTTAATAAATGCTAAAAAGTCACGTCGTTTCCCCAAGTGCTGGAAAAGTGAAGGAGGTTAGCTCCAAAGTGAGTAACAATGGGTTAGCATAACCTGAAGACGCTAAACAGAGAAATAGAGAACAGAGAAATGTGCACTCTGTCCCGTTAAGTCCAACCTCCCCACGACTAATCGATTCGTTGAAGATTATGTACGATTTCAGTCGACCAAGATTTTCTTTGGTTGACTATAGCCCTATAATTTTGAGACATGCCAAAACCACAATCGAGCTACCACCTATCAAGATCAACAAGTCATCATACCACGTCATTAAATCAGTGTGTTTTGAGTTTAAATTAACACTTAACAGAAGTACAGTCTAGTTTTGGAAAAGTGTTTAATACAAGCCAGCAAACAACTTGGTGGGAGCATTAAATTACTGCAAAGCTCAGTTTCTAAACAACAAGTTTTAATGTCGTCAGAACATAAATGGGGGATGGCACGAGGACTCTGCTGCTCACTTCTGATGTAAATATTTACTTCTGGATGGATGTGGTGAAGAAAAGTGGTCTGATTTGCATAAGAAAAGGTGCCAGAAAAACACATCTAGGAGGCAAAATGAAACTGTGAATTATGTGGATGTCAATAAGATTTCCAGTTTCCAGAATGAATCTTGAAGCAGGAGGTCGGAGCTTTATGGCGGACATAAAAAATGAAGGGTCATGGAGGGAGGTATCATAAATTAAGAAGTGCTTAATGACAAGCTTTAGCACCACAGTACAAGCAATGATTTTATTAATAGTGCATGGAAGGGAAGTGAAGCACTTGCTGAAAGTTCATAATTCAGTGTAGTTAGTCTGATAGCGATTAAAGTTTGATAATGACCTCAGTCAGAACAGTAAAGTGCGGCAGACTGAAACGTCTGCTTCTCGATGCAGGCAAAAGCTTTTTAGGCTCAGAAATCTGACATTATTTCTCTTTTGTCAGCACATCAAACATTATTATAATGTTCTGTGATGGTTGTCTGAGTGCAGATTAAACCATAAAAGTACAATATCTAGATCAGAGTAGAACCACTGCTCCTTTGCATCCGAGGGAGTCAGTAGAGATAGTTCATCTGCATCTGATGCCTCGACCAATCAATGATGGTCAATTATTGTATTACTTATAAAATGTTTGTTTGATGCTGAAAACATCTGAATTAAATAACTAATATCTTAGTCAATATTAGGTCAAATAATGGCTCATGGGAAACTTTGAAACATGATTTTTTTTCTACTATTTATTTAAATTTTTTGGATCTTGTACTTGAAGTTAAACCTGCAACAATTAGTTGAATAATCAATTAGTTGCCAACTATTATCACCAACTATTTTGATGAACAATTAATCATTTTGAGTCTTTTTCTCTCTTTTTTTTAGGAAAAAAATGTCCAAAGTCTCTGATTCCAGCCTCTTAAATGTGAATATTTTCTAGTTTCTTTAGTCGTCTATGAAACAGTAAACTGAATATCTGACTATCTAATGCTGGTCGAGACAAAACAAGGCCTTTGAGGACGTCATCTAGGGCTTAGATCAACATTTTTCCTAATTTTCTGACATTTTATGGCCCACAAAAGTAATTAATTAATTGAGAAAATAATTGACAGTTTAGTTGTTAGTTATGGCCCTACTTGGAGCGATTTTATTAATGATAATAAAGACATTTATCATGTTGTCGGTAGTATGATGTTGCCAAGTCACCGGGACTCCTGCATCTTTGCTGTCTCTACATTAAGAACAACTTATCCTTCATATGTTGATATGTAATATCAAATAAATTAAATCTAGACTCAACTAAACAATCTAAAATATTCCGATCCAGACATTACTGGCAGTTCTGCCACCGCCAGCAGGTTTCAGTTCAACATTTTGTTGCTGGTAGTATTTCTACAGCAGTTACAGCTTAACTGACATCATTACATCCACCCACCACTTTGTCTGATCTGTGTCCAGGCAAATATTGGCAGGCGTCTCTTATCTCCTCTGCAGATTCCCTTGTTAGAGCATTATCAGTGCGTACTACTTCATTACAGCTGTTTTGTGATTGTTGACTTGTGAGTTTGTACACCTCCATGATCAGCTCACTGCTAACCAATTTAGCCACTTAACTAGCAATCTTGAGCCAATTTTTTACTCAAGGATGGCTTAAAGCGCCCTGCTCGGCATTTAAACCTGGCGTGATGAATTTTAAAATCACTTTTCAAGCCTCCAGGAAAGTTTTACAAATATTAAACCCACATGGATTAAAAAATTCATAATACAAAGTGTAATAATTGATCTTATTTGCTGTTTAAGATGTCCTGTCAACACTTTTATATGGACTTTTTCTTTTTAATGGCAGTCTACGAGGAGAATGGGTTTTTTCAGCCAGGGATTTTTGGCCGGTGGGAAAAACTGGCAGCAAAGCCGGAGCGGTGCTGAGCTCCGTTAATACATCCATGATTCAAAGTAACTGCTGAACCATTGTAACTGAATTACTGTTGGGATAAATGTTAAGTACTGTATGCTTCTCTTTTTACTTCTTTTGGACTCATTGTGTATGTTTACTAGAGTAGTTACAGTGTTGTTCTTCCTATGAGGACTTAATGTTGATTTTTATAGATTATATTTTGTTTCTTCTTCATCTGACAGCTAGTTTATACTTTTATGAATCCAGTTTCCTTAACCTTAACCTCAGTTGTTTATCTTTTTTTTACAAGAGCTGAGAGTTTTGTAGTCTTCCACCCACATGCTCAAACATAATTTATACCTGTGGATATTCAAGCGAGTAGTTTTTTTGTTGTTTAGTAGGAGACGACCTACGTTACTCCACAGCGACTTCAGACAGCTGTGATTATAAGGAGGCAATCTGTCTGAAAAGCAGGTCTGCTGTCAGTTCACACATCTGAGAGCAATCAGCCAGACAAGACCGGCGAGATGAAAACATCTCTCGATGAACATTTCGTCTGAATCAGACGGGGGGAAACTTTACGAGAAGCCGAGTCCAGGAGAGAGAGATAGAGAGAGAGAGTTTGACTGCAGATTAGCTTGTAAAGTTAACGCAGAGACAACTGTGGTTTCATATAAACCTGGTCGTTTACTCCTCACTAATATATTCAGCCAAAAAACATCTACTGACAGCTTGTTTAAAGAGACACTTCCTGTCTGTCACGGCACTAAATTGTGGCCCCTGATCCCAATATTTCTTTTCATTCACATTTGATATTATTTGGAAATCCAGCTGTGAAGTCAAAACACCAGGAAGCCCGGAGAAAATTCAGGGATTTGGGGGCACTATTCAGCTCCTTCACCAAAATCCAAAACACATAATTGCGTTTCTATTACTTTAATTAGTGTCTATAAATGTGCATTTCTTTCAATAGAGGGACTAATAATAGACAACAACTAAAGTTATTAATGTTTTCAGATTGTAAACAGCTGTAAAACAAACCTTAATCATCAATTCTCATCAGATGAGACACACACATGACATGCATCTCACTCACCTGTGATTTTTATCTTTATAAAATTACTGATCAGCCACATATAGAACCCTTAAATTTCACAGTTTCATTTTTAATTTTCACCACTTTCAATTGTTTTAATTATACTTCATTTGCATGATTAGTTTGTCTTTTGTCTTGTTCCCCTGCTGGATTCAATTAGTTTTACTGCTGCAATGAACTACTTTGCCCACAGGGATTAATATATCTTAACCTTATCTTTCTGTATGGGACTGCTGCTCTGCGTGTGTGTGTGTGTAGTAGAGTGTGACGTGTGTGTGTGTGTAAGAGCGGAGCGGTGCGGTGTGTGTGTGTGTGTGTGTGTGTGTGTGTGTGCTTTCTCTCTCTCTCTCCTAGAGAGTACATAATGTAATCCAGCCACGGTGCAGAAACACAGTCGGGAGGATTTAATCGCCCGTGGAGCTGACACACTCGGAGGACGAGGAGACCAGCGCCCCACCGCAGGCCTTGGGAAAACAGGGGAGGAGGGGAGGGGAGGGTGTGGATGCTGGCCTTTGGATTCACTTCCACCGTGTCTCAATTAAAGACAGAACACACACACACACACACACACACACACTCATTCACAAGTAATCCAAGGACAGCCGAGTCCATTTCGGAGTCTCTTACGCAGAAACCGGTGACCCACGGATGTGACCGCGGGGGGAAACCGAGCGACCGTGTGCGACTTTAAAGACTGCAAACACAGAAACTCAATCCTTCAACATACAAGCAGCGGCGCGGTCTGAGTAACCCGTCAGCATGTGGGGGTCAAACCACTCAAAATGCTCCCAGCGGAGGGACAGAAGACACATCCGCAGCCTCTTCATGGCTCTTCATATTGTCACACTGGGAGTTATGAGCCCAGGGGATGTTTATATATATATATATATATATAAAAAAAAAAACTACCTTCAAGCTCCATTAGTACTCCAGAAATCACTGAAGCACTGAAAGCCCTTACTCACTCAAGTCATGAAAAATTGAGTAGAGAAATCTTGAGAAACTGTGCACACAGTGTTTATATGGAACTGTACTTTCTCTATCTCAGGACAAAATGCTGTTGCAGCAAATCTGATGCGGACAGTGAATACTCAGATATTCTTTTAATATGGAAAGAGTCATTTAGATCATACTAATGTGAGTGGAAATATAATGTGAAAAGCTGCAGGGGTGGAGGGTTGTCTGAACGTGCTTCTAGGATTCTAGGAGAATATTTTAAGAGCTATTTTGATCTTTAATAATATTTCTGGTACCATGCACCATGCACAAATCCTCCCCCCCCCCCGCCCCCCAATATGGAAACAAAATGTACCCGGAACAGGCGAGAATCTACCAAATACTTAAAAAGAACAGACTTACCTTGCTTCCTTTGTCTGCACTCCGCTCTGAGCTGTAGAGCTGCTCGCAAAACGAGAGGCAGAAGAGAAGAAGAGAAGAGAGAAAAACTCAAGAAATGTAAAGAGGACAGAAGAGAAGCAGGTTCTGGTTGAAGACAGCTAAAGTAACACAGGAGAGAGTGGAAACTACCGACACTAATATAAGTGGAACACAGAAAAATAGAGCCAAATCCAAATTAAGGAAGACTGAGATGAGTATAAAATTAAAAGAAATAGCCTGAGGGAACAAGGCAAAACCTGTTTCAATGTTCATTTATGAACCTATCCTTTAATTCCCCTGCATCCAAATGCATATATAAATATTAAAACATCTCGTCTATGATTGAATAACAAGCTCACTTTGTCCACGCAGTCGTCGAAGAAGGCCAGGCTGGCGTCTTTGTCGCTGACGAAGGAGCACTCCTCGATGAAGCGGATGAACATCTGGGTTTTGGTCATCAGCGAGTAGAACTTCTGGTGCGAGCGATCGCGGCTCTTCAGGAAACCTGAGGACGTAAATGTTTAGCCGTTACAAGTGGCGCGCTAATCTTAGCTTCTTATCTGACACAAAAGGAGGAGTGATCGGTATTTAGTTCGAAACATAGCAGATTTATTTACATTGCTCAGCTCATTTCATCTACTAGAAAGACATTAAGCCTTCACACAAGAACTACTTAAGGACTTTCTTCCTGAGGTGTGCAATATTGTGGTTAAAAAATCCATTATCTCATAAAAAAAAAAGAAAGCTCTATACACACATGACTTCCATTTGTCTTGGTTCGGATAATGCGAGCCAACAAGATGTTATTAGTATAATGGCCAATTTAGAGTGTACGACAACGTGGTGGATCGCTTCCTTAATAGACGCTGAAAGCAGCTTAAGTGACTGATAAGCCTCTGCTGTTGTGAGACTGAGAGCAGCAGGATGGATCGCAGCGGTCCGACAGCACACAGATGGAAGCCAAAACACTGGCGTGACTTCCTGCAGAGAAACACTTCCTACAGCTGATAAATATTTTAATCCTGACACTGCCTGCGTGCAACCTGGACCGTCGTTCTGAGTGATCTCCTCTCATCTGCTTCGCTGTACAGATACTACGGTCTTACTAGAGAGCAGCGTCTGGGATGCAGGAGGCTTGTTGAAACTCCAAACTAGTGATTTAATGGTTAGTTAATTTATTCATCACTGAATCGACAATCAGAAAACAATCCGTGATACTTTTCCTACATTTGCTGGTTACCGAAAAGTTGTGACATAAGCTTATGTCTATAATCTTATTTATTTAGTTTTTTTGCCACCTTTTCCCTTTGTCCACTTTGTTCTGGAAACTGCTTTTTTATTTTTTTTAAAAGGCAGAGCAACCAGCTGAATGTCTTCTGATTTTCTTGCTTTTTTTGGCTTCATATCATTGCAAATTTAATACAGTGAAGCTCTGATCTATCATTATATGGTACAATTTGTCATCAACCAAAAAAATCAAATGCATGTAATGAAGCATGTATAAGCAACTGACAACATCTGGGTCAAAACGAATAAGAAAATATATATATTTTCGAAATTGTAATAGTAATACAATAGTAATGGTGTGTTAGATGGGCCTGCACTGACAAACAAGAACAAATTAGTGTCAGTTGACCAAACAGTCTCACCTCAAGGTCCATTTAGTAGCTATTCCGGAGCTTTCAATCAAATTAAATCAAGCATCCTTCCTGAGCAGATGGAGTTTTTCCACTTGTCGTGGTATGAAACGGCTCCAGAACAGCTACTAAGTGACCCCTTTGAGGTCAGATCGTTTTGCTTTTTCCGAGGTCGAGATTGAACTTTGAAGCCGACACGGACAAGAAGTCCTTAAAGTGCATCAACAATAGAGCCCATAAACCATATTTAAACACTAACATTATCTGTTAGGTGCCAAATTATTCTATCATTATTATTATTATTATTATATTAACCAACAGCTCACAACCACAGACAGATACACTAGAAGGCACCTGGTTACCAACAGTTAATTACTCTAAAATTTGTACATTTGCTTAATTGTTTATGTTCGTTTATCATCTGTCTTCTGAGGTTTTCTTGGGATTGTCTAAGAAAAGCTGAATACAGATGCAGTTTGCATGTAATCATTGGATGTTTGACTGAGAACAACCTAATCACATAGCGGAGGATCCTTTTTACAGGACGGCAGGTAGAAATAAAGTCTAGTCTCTAAGGTTATTCTGTAATTTCACATTAATGTTGTACCATTAAGGTTATTGAGTCCAATAACCTCCAGCTGCCAGGAGTTCATACACATGATGCACAAGCTGTTACATCTTTCCTCGAGTCATTATGTAATGTACTAGAGCGCTTTTTAAGGAGAGCCATTTCTGTTTGCTATATCATATAATTCACACCGGACACGACCTTGGCAACAGCTATTCTCTAGCGGAGCCGCCGTGATATCACACTAACTCATTTCAGCTGCGATGTGAACCGGCTTTCACGGGCTACGGTCCAGAGGCCGGACCGAGGCTTCAGGAGTATTTAGCAGCTGCGACGCTAATTCAAAAACAGCCTTGAACCTCCCCCCCCCAAAAAAAACCCCAGCATCTTCTCAAAACTGTTCCTGTGTATATTTACTCAGAGGTGGGGACGGACACTTATGAAACCTCATGTATTAAACAACACCATCTGTTTTTTGAAGCTGGCCAGCTGTGGAGACGAGGCCGCTTACAGATGACGCAGTATCGGTTTATATATTCATCGGCTCATTAGCGTTAATCATGCGCTGTAACTGGACGACTGCGGCTCGAACTCAACTTTCTTTGGATGACATATTGATCTGATCATAATGGTCTTCTGTTTAGGTGGTCAACGTGCTCAAACACTCGCCCTCAGTATTCAGGGTACTGTTGGGTTTCTCCGCTTTCAGTCCCTTTTATTAGATTATTTAAATACAAATCAGCCCGACGTTTGGTCTCCAGGACCTCGACAGACAGAGAGGTGATCTAGAGAACTGACAGCAGATGAGACGTCACCCCTCTAAGTGATTTGTAGATGTTTATAGAAAAAGACTGGACGTTTCTCAAAGAGTTCAGACTGAGTTGGGAACTAAAGCTGTCAAACAGGGACAAGTAGAGCTACTCTAGACGATATGTGCGACTGGGTTCTACCAATAAACTTGACTGACTGAGATGGACTGAGCCCTTTATTCCACTAATGATCGGAAAAAGAGCTCAATCAGAATAATGCACAAAAAATCAGCACAAGCAAAAAAAAAAATATCTGCATGAAAAGTTTTTTTTTTTGTCCAAATGAAATATAATTCAGTTTGAAAGGGTTGGTTTAAACATTTTACAATCCCTCTGCAGTAAAGTTCAGTCTTGACCTTGGAAAAAATAATCTTGATTCAAGCTTTTGCATTATTTTACAATCTATTCATCAAAAGATGCCAAAGATCCTTCTGAGTATATTATGTTCAGTTTCCATGAGCTTCAAAATCATCTCTCATTTCTCTTTTTTTTTTTAAAAAAAACTGCAGCAGGAGTTAAAAGTCTATGGTGGACCAGCTGAATTTGATCTTTCTGATTACTAAACAGGAAATCATAGGAAACCATCTGAGATCATGTAAACACTTTGATGGGAATCATCGTTCAAAATAATTTCTTCTGTAGAAAAAAAAAAATAAAAAATGACTCATGTAACTGCAGTCAATAGTGCATTTGATACCGTTCCAGTGTGAGGAGTTTGAGGGGGTTGCTGGGAAAAACAACAGCTGTATTGATCCTTTTCACCCCGTTTCCTCTGTGACTTCGTTATCCGGCCGACACGCCGCACATGGACACGGATAGTTTCCGTGGTTTTGGCACCGAGTTCACATACCTTGCAGGTCGAATAGGGAGCTAGCGTCTGTGGCTTTCTCAGAGGGCGCCTGGGTGATAGGTCGCAAGAAAGAACGGTAACCCTTCAAAATGGCCGCCATGAAGCGTAGGAAGGCTTCCTGGATCTCCAGCTCCACCGTGTGGAGGCTCTTCCCGCAGCTCAGCTCCGACGAGTCGCTCATGCTCATCTCCAGCAGCCCGTCGGGCCGATACTGACCTGGAGACACGTAAAAGAAGCAGCTGTCAGTACGTAAAGGCTGAATCATCACTTCAAACTGAGGTTGATCATTTGTTTTTAGGCCTATCCGCCGCTTTAGGCGTTTAAGTGAGTCTTCGGATTAGGATAAGAATTCTGTGATTAGAATAAATAAACTCAAATTGATACCCTCCAGTTTCCAGAGCTCCATGAGGCTTAAAGGTCTGGACTAAAAACCTCTGGCAGACATATCAATATTCAGCACTTCTAGCAGCGACTGGGTAGATTTTCAACTTCACTGGATCAGAAAATTCATTTATTCAATTTCTCCAGCTCAATAAGCAGCAATTTTCATGGGTCTCTCAGCGAGCGTGCTCCAGGAATAGCAGAGAAAAGTTGACAATAATACAATGAGCACCGCGGCGGGGCAGACTGGGTAATTAGGAAATTATACTATGATGGGATTATTGCTGGCTTTCAGTTTGTTATATGGGGAGCAGAACGGTACGGATTGAATGGAGAACTAATTGTTAAGACAATAGAATAAAACAGTTCTGAGTCCAAAACTAAATATGACGAATGAAGCATAACACACTCTGTGAGGACCTTAATTAGCCACATATTTTCTTTCACTTTTGATTACATTGAGTGTCAGGAAAGGTGCTGTAGTCATGCAGTCTGAGAACATAATGATAGAGGAGATTAATTCTACTTCTACCAACTGCTATTAAACTCAAGACTACAAAAAAGCAACAACCGCTAAGTTACCTGACGGATACATTTTTTTAAAATGCGCCACCGGTTCACGTATGGAGCCCAGTTACTCACCGTCAACCAGCTGCTGGTAGAGATTGCTCAGCACATTCATTAGGTTTTTACAGGCTTTCTTTGGCAGGATCTTCCATGTGAGGGCTCGCTTATCTTCGTTGCTGGAAAAGCAGAAGCATACAAGTACTCTGAGCTCTGGAGAGGCTGAGAGGCCAAAACCAACACGCACTGCGGTCGGGTCGGGGGTGGGGGTGGGGGGGAGGTGGGGAGGGGGAGTTTAGACCACCCTAACGCTGTGTCTGGATGGTAATGAGGCCAAAAGTGATGTGAACCATTACTGACTTTACCTGACACACCAGAAAATTGCATTCTCTTCATATTAAAACAAGACTGACACTACAAAAATAACCATTTCCACCCGAGCTTCAGGAAGAAAACGGCCTGATGTCTAAACTTAGAACTCATGATCTGGTAGTTATGTGGTCTGGGGGTGAAAAAAAAAACAAAAAAAACACAAGATGCAGCAAATGCAACACTGTTGAGCTCTTAGCTAGAACGCTGCACAGTATATGTACTACTCATATGACGACGCTATAAAATATTCATCATGACAATAGCTTGGCTGAATAACTCCACAGCTACGGGATGGTTTTGTTTGTTTATGTTGCTCACTGGAAGATGGTGTTCGTGTCCAGATCCACGCAGCTCACATCCGGCGGGGGGTCGTAAAGGTCGAAGTAGCGAGAGTCCACTCCGACGATGAACGGACAAGGGGCGCTCAACACATCGGCCAGCGCCAGGGGGCACAGAGGAATATACGGACACGGCCAATGGAAGGGGAAGATCATCTGAGGAGGAGGAGGAGGAGGATGAAGATGAGAAAAAGACAGGTTTAAAGTTCCAGTGACTTTCCAGAAGTTGCGATGCTTCCATGACTACGAGATGTTATATGTTGCTGGTTTTATTCATGTTATTTTAAAGAGTTAAACATTCTCTCGAAACCACATCGTAATGACATGAATTAAAAGCTTCCTGCTTCCTGACTTGCATTCCCTCGTTTCCCACACAAAGTAGGAATTTCACTGTTTCCACAACTGATGGTGACCACAGTAATTATTGCATTACATATAAGACATTAATAACTATCGGTGCAGCGGTTCAGTAAATGTAAAAGAAAATAAAATTATATTTAGGAAAGCCAAAAACAAGGTAGCAGCATGAAGAGGGAAGCAAGCCCGGTGAAGGAGGGATACACAGCTGGTTGGAGGGACGTTTAAGGAGACAGGAAACCATTCTGTAACTTACAGACACCAGAGCTTCAGTGACACTGGTGAGTACGGCGGGTCGTAACGAGTGGACCAGGATCTTATGTTCGGTGACGGCAAACACCAGCAGGGTGACGGCGTTCTCTGGTCCGAGGTTCTGTAGCAGCGTGGAAAATCGGCCGCCGCTACAGAAAACAACACAAAATGTGCAACAACAGTTCAACAAAATATTCACACTATACACGATATTTCTACAATGTCCTGCAACAAGCTCAGATCAGTGCATTAAATGTAAACGAAGATAAAGGGACACTATAGCATTATGGCAAAAGTTTTAGAAGAAAGTAATATCTCTGAACCAATGGTTATCTATAGAAAATTAACATTTGCATTAAAGGAAGATCCCAAGCACTTAGAAGAAGATGGAAACCACTTATTAACTTCCTGAAAAAGAGCCAAATGGAGGATTTTTCATAAGTTGGGGCCAAAAATGACCATTAGTAGTTTTCATCTATTCCTTTTTTCCTGTTTTGTTGTGGATTTGTTTTAGTTTTTATATTGTTTTATTGTTTGACATATATGCTTAGTTTGGATATGCTTAAACTACTATAAATATAATATATAATATATATAGTATCATGTCCTCCAAAAGGGTCTCTTTTCTGGCCCTTGAACACATTTCAGCTTCAGAGCTAAATATACTTTCATTCTCTGTATTCTATATTCAAGTGTATGAAAGAAGCTCAACTTGATAATATAGAAAAGATGATAAACAGTAAAATACTTCAGACATGATCTTGAAAATGAAACTGACTTCAACAAGCCAGACTTACAATGATTCTCTCAACTTTGCAGAGTTTCTGAAGATTTCTATCTGCAGTATGTTGTTTTGTACATACATACACTGCATCCTTGTGTCAAATCCCTTTAAATCTGAGCACATAATTAGCGGTGATGATGTCACACATCACCTGAAAAATCAGTGTCCACAGCTGCTCTTACCTGAGCGGTAAAGGTGAAGACACCGGCTGGCTCAACATCAGGCTGTCATGAGGAGAAAGCTGTAAAAAAGCTGGAAAGTGAGATAAAAACCCAACAAGCAAAACATGTCTGTACTTCATCTATAATGGAGGACTTAAACTAACCCACGGGCAACACTATTTTCTGCAAAATAATAATTACCCAGCTCTAACATGCACCATTACACGACAAAACAACACGGGGAACAACTTAAACTTACCTGTACCAGGATGCGAGGCCTCTGAGAGGAAGGGAAGGGAACTTTGTGCATAAAATGAGAGATGTGCCTGTGAGGAAGAAGAAGAATTAGGATGTGAGGCCAAAAATAACAGCAGTGGGCGGCTGAATAATCAGTCAATGCAGCCGTATTAGACGGGTATGAGTTGCGAGCAGCAGTAAAACATGAAAAGCATGAATATTCTGTCTCACACCACCTGACCAGGTCAAGTAATAATCCAAAATAATGCAACTAAACCCTTTGATGATTGGTGAAGGCTTTTATTATATGGTGCGTTTTCTTTTCCTTGATAACTTCCAAAATGTAGAGGACATCTGGAAAACACCAATATGTTTCCATTGTACAGATGAAACAAACTATTAACATTTATAGAAAATATCAGATTTTGCTGTCAGTAACTCAGTGAACATCAAAACATCTCTTATAAAGCTGGAGAGCAGGACTTTTGGCGGTGAGATTAATTACAAAAACACTGCCGACACGTGTTTACGTCATAGAGTCCGCCACAGCCTACTCTGTCGCTCATGGATGTAGAAAGAGAACTGGATACAGGAAGAGCGCCAGGCTTTGAAGCTAATTTAACGTAGCGGCCAAACCGTGTAATTGCAACGTCACGTGATGGCCCAAAAAGACATTTCCTTATAGACTTACATTGTGAAAGAGACGTCTGTAAATCAGCAGATACATTTTTCTGAGCGTCACAACCCCCACGAAATGACTCGTCTCACTGTCAGAATTAAACCTGTTCGGTCCGATCACATTTCAAAAGCATAGAAGAGCCGCATGATTGAATTGTTTTATCCCCATTCAAGTTAGCTGGAGGGCTAAACAGGAAGTAGCTGACTCAGCCAGCGAAAGTCACTAGTGCGCATGCTCTATGGGCCGCACAATGCAGAAGATCCGGCTACTTTCATACTGGGAAGTCGATTTTTTTTGGCTTCATGCGCCACTGAGCAACTTTCATAGGAATGAACGGGGCCCCGCCTCCGACGCTGTATCCAGTTCTCTTTATACATCCATGCTGTCGCTACTGTTGCTGCTGTAAAACGGCGGATACGTTGTTCTGAGCGTCACACAACCCCTCGCTAAATGACTCAGAATTTGATCCATTCAGTCTGATAACATTAGGAAAGTCTACAAGAGCCACACAAGTAAACAATAACCTCATAAATTAGCAGAAGGCTAATCGGAAGTTAGCTGCTCGGTCAACGGAAGTATTATAAAGGCCGTTCAATGAGAAAGAGGATATATTTTGCCTTGAATAATAAAGAACCATGTGTAAGAAAGTAATGATAAACACAGAGCATACAATGGTCAAAATAAAAAAAACAGAGGGGACTCACTTCTCGATGGGCAGGGCGTGAGGGCCCGAGATGGAGTATCGATAGAGGAATGTGAGGAACTTGCGGAAAGCGTCGAAGAAGGGCCAGTGGGACAGCAGGCAGATACACTTGTTGGTGTAGACGGAGCGGGGATTGGTGGTTGTGGTGGTGGTGTTGCTGGTGGTGGCGGCGGCAGCTGTAGCGTTGGAGGAGGAGGAGGGTTTGTGGGGATCCGGGTTTAGGAGACCCAGCTGGGAACACTGCTGATCGGTCAGACACTCCAGCGGGAAGGGCTCGTAGAACTGAATGGCAGCACCGTACACCTGAAAACAGGAGACATGTTTCAGTACACGGCTCAACACCTGCAGATGTCTGTCGCGGTACATTATTACTAAGACGTCAGGATGCAAATACTGCATGAACTGCCTCAAAACACACAGCATCTCTTCTTTACACATATACATTTTTCAGAATTTTATGTATTGGATTTCCTTATACTAACCTTTACCTAAAACCAACAAACAGCCCCAAATTTCCTCACTCTCAAGGTCTAAAATTCCTCGTAGTTCACACAAACATAGACGTACAAGAACACACAAGCACACACACAAAGTAATTTCTGTTTAACAATAATTTCTTTAAAAAAACACTCCAACAGATGAAACAGCCAAATAATAAGAGTTTATAAACCTCTACGCAGTTCTCTGACTCATCCATGCACTCTTAAATAAATGGAAATATCAATAAGCATAGAAATAAAGTAAAGTATAGCACACCACTGTTTAACCTTTATTGAACATCAATACCATGAGTGCCAGCTGTGGCCAAACAAACAGCAGTCAGCTAAGCCAGTAGCTTAGCTAAGCAATCCCCTCTGCTTCCTGGAAATTTGAGACTTTCCCAATTCATGCATAGATCAAAGCTAACCGGCTTATCTGCTGGCCAGCTAGGGCCGCCTGTGTGGGTCAGATTTTTAAATTCTCACCCCGAAAGGGGACCGATGAACCGCGCGTCTTTGTTTGCTGACGACTGAACCGAAGGACGCCTGTGTGTGTGCTCGTCTGCGTGTGTTGTTTGTGTGCGGCGGTTTCGACGGCCTTTAAACTGAAGAAGTTCAAGTCAATTAAAGCTGTGCATGTAAAGAGTTAGGATTATGGGAATTAATGTAGTCGACGGAGGGTTCTCGTAAGTATAGAGAGACAGTGAGTGTGTGTGTGTGTGTGTGTACACACAGGGGTCAACAGGTGACTTCTCAGTTAAACATGGAGTCTGCAGAGCGCCGGAGTCCTGCTGATTCTCCCTCTGACCTTGGCCGGTAAAACACAAGTCAGCATACACACTGTCCTCACCAAATATCCCTCTGCATGTGCTACAGCAGGCCTTCCAAACTCACACACACACACACACCTGTACACACACACACTAACTTGACTCAGCAGCAGCGGACCGCGGAGGTTTTGGCACCGTTGATCGCTCCTGACCCCTAACTGGCCTTGTTGAGCAGAGCTGCTGCTATCTAAACATCAGCGGGGCTTTTGGGATGGTTATTTGTTTTCAATCACAATTGTTTCAACACATAATTCACTAATATGTGTCAACAACACGAAACCTCGTCCCAACTGGACCGCTTTCCAACAAAAAACCCGCAGACCGGTGCGGCGGGTCGGCTCGTGTGTTTACGCCTCGTTCAGCCAAACATGGTGGATAATGAAGTACAACAGGACGGTTTCTGCCAGTTGCTTCATACGTGCTGATTCACACTACAGTTACAGAGAGTGTGATGTCGGTAGCGTGCTCGGGCAGGTGCTCAGGCGTAAAAAAAAAAAAAAAGGGGGGGGGGGGGCTGTGATGACTGAACACATGAATTCACATTACACGTCTGTTGGGTCGTCTCATTGATCAGCAGGCAGCACAACAACCATGCTGCTGCAGTATGAACACACACACGCGCGCACACACACACACGTGCACAGTGAACAGAGCAGAGGAACCAACTGGAGCAACTATGATCAATTTTACAGTCGATAGGGAATTAATCAAACTGTCAAACTGCATCTCATCAGAACAAAAATCCTGCAGTTTCCTTTAAGAATAAAATCAACTTGAACCAGATCTAAATCTACACTTTTACACTCAGGAAGTAAAAGTTCATCACCTTCGAGTGTTGTTCACCAATAAATTCAGTGGAAACTCTCCAGAGAATAAAAAATGAGTCTCTTAAAATCTTGTTGTCCTGCTTCTGCTGGACCGGAGAGGAAAGTGCAGACAGAGATGGATGGAGAAGAGGAAGAGACCTTTAAGACGGCTGGCAGAGTGGTGTGATTTAAATGCAGGGCATGAAGGTGAAGGAGGAGGGAGGTGTGTGTGTGTGTGTGTGTGTCAGGGGCGGGACATTAATAGAGCCTGCAGTTAATTGCTCCGGTGACATCTTAAAGCCCGTCCCCCCCCCCCCCAAAAGCTCTCAGTGCCTCGATGCTGCTGCTAACAGAAGAGCTGCTGACAGGAGGAGAGGAGAGTATCAGCCATGTCAAGCATATTTTTTTGTTTCAGTTGCCTGACAAAGGAACTAACTATGACACTATTTTACACCAGACTAGCTTGCTTGTTGCTGCTGTCGATGTTTTCATAGTGGTTTCATTTCACAACAGTGACAAACAACGCCGGGGGGCTTAGGGGCAAACACTATTGTTATCAGGCTGTCACCGATGGAAGGCGGGGAAGGGAGAGACGTGGATCGTGCTGCCCTGCGGGGAGCTCGATTTGCGTGCGTTAACTGTGGTGGCTGTGACAAGTGGAAGAGGGAGGGGCGCGGGGTGGGGAGGGGGGGCTTGTGCAGTCTCGCAGAATTAGGATTTGAATGCGGTTGGTCGGGCATTACAACACGCTTTTAATTAAGAACTGATGCCACGGGGCCTGAATTTAATGAGTAAAATATAAAGTTAGAGAAAGAAAATGTCTTGTAAAAAGGGCATTTATCTAGTCAGAGACCAAAAGGGCATCTTGAGCATCACTTGTCTGGTATCAGGACTCAAAAATCATCTGTAGAGTTATCTTTATTATGTTTATAAGTGTGTGATACTGCTTCCTGTTTGATCCAACTGGGAGAAAGAATAAAAACAACAAAATCTGCTTTGTGCATAATCCAATAAATTGTTTGTTTTCAGCCTTATTAAAGTCTTAGAATCATGTTTAGATACATTTCTGCTTACGTAACTGTTAACAATGAGGTTAACTCAGCTTTATACAGGAAGTACAGATCTGCTCACTCATATATGATGTTCACATTATAATGCAACTCTTGAGACCCAGTCTGATCCTTGATATTATTACACTTCTAATTGTGTTGATGTTGATGATGATGATGGTCATAATAATTATTATTGTTGTTATTGTTATTATCATTCGTGTAGTGGTGGTGATAACCTATATTATCATTACTAGAGTCATTATGTGTTATATGTTATTATTAATATTAGTACATGTGTTATGGAAGGTAGTTGTAGTAGTAATACTATATAAGCATATATCACATATTTATCACTATAATACAACCAATTATATATTTAACTCATTAATTTAACTTTTATTAATGTATCTATTTTTCTCTTTATAACATACACTGTTCCAGCAATCAAACACATCCATTCTTCTCACACACACACACACACACACACAGAGGCAAAGAGAGAGATTATGTATTGTTGTTGTCTGGGGAAAACCACAAAAGTCGAATGTGTTAATGTCGAAGCGGCAAACTACCACCAAGGCTTGAAGCTGAAGCCAATGTGGAAATACCTTAAAGTGCAATGTCACCGACGGGTGCTAGATGCTCCGACTGACTCCCATCTAAAAAGCCTCAACTTCTCTCTAGAAATACTACGTCAATCATTTATTTCAACGAGTCATTATGGCCTCAATCGCCAATTTCAGGCCCCTCTAATAAGTGCGCAGGTGGTCTTTTTGGGAAATTATTGCTCCGTTAATAGCGTAGCGTTGACATCTGCAGTGTGGGTGTTGATTGACAGCTGTGATTGGCAGTCGGCTCACCTGCTGCCGTTACTTGATACTTATAATACCTGCCCTGTGAGCGCAATTAAGCTAAAGTAGCTAACGACAGCTTAAGTGCTAGTGTTCGCTTCGATCCGAGGTAGTGGGGAATTTTTCCAAAGTGTGAAAGACAACATCCTGCATTTCTTATTCCTGGCTCCAAACGGCTCCAACGCCGACCAAAGAGGTGACGTCACACCTCGCTAAATCCATATTACATCATATATATTCAGTTGGACCAGAGAAAACCAATAAATGTGGAGTTACAATGTTTTCACCTGACAACAGTAACATGCATGCATGACCCACTTCCCCTTCTGGCGTGCAGAGCATTGTGGTTTTCCTCGTGCCCCGTTGTAGTGCTTCGGTCTGTGGTCGTGTCAGCTGCTGTGTAGATGGCAGTTACAGTCTGTTGATGGGCTCCAACAGTCACTGGCAGCATTTTGTGTGTGTGTGTGTGTGTGTGTGTGTGTGTGTGTGTGTGTGTGTGAATCTATCCCTTCATCCATCTTACCTTCTCTCCGGAGGCTCCGGTCAGGACGAAGGTAGAAAAAACAGGGAGGGAGTATTTGGTGTTAGCTGGCCAGCACTCAATTGTGGCCCCCATGGGAAGGCAGAAGAGAGGAACAGACTCTGGCAGCGGGAATGACTCATAGTCCTCCTCTGGATATCTGCTGAATAAACCTAACAGGAAAAAACAAACAAAAAAAAAAAAAAGAGAAACCAAACAAATGAGAGAACTCAATTTAGAGAGCTGCTAAGTGCAACTTCTCCCCTGTGATTAGCAATTAAGAGCTAATGTAGATGCCTTTCCAATAAGCTTAAAATGAAACAAAACAAATCTATTATAATCACTGTGATAATGCACAATTTAGAGTCAGTGTTTCTGTAGAAACGCTTGGCTTTGTAATAAGTAATCAGTGCTTGAGGATCGCGCCTTTGGGTAATTAGTCACTGTCAATAGACACAAATGAGAAACAATGAATTAGTGATTTTATTTTCTGCACACAAGAAAAGCTTCTGGAAAATACTTTGTACAGTTAAAGAAACTCCAACCTTACCTTCAAGCCACCAATGATGTTTTATAAAAGGTTTGTTCTCTATATATGTAAGTTAAATGTACACTTTAAAGTACACGTTTACATACCGAGGGGATAAGTGATAAACATTTCTTCCAAGATGCTGTATCGTTAAACACTTTACTAAAATTATCTGACACAATTATTCATTATATCATCTGCAAGTATGCAGTTAAATTATAGCTCGCCTGAGGGAATAACTCATCAAAAACTGCTGTGTCATCAAGACTTGGCGAGCAATTCAAACTATGATAGTTTGTACCATTGTGATAAGTGATTTCCACCGATGTTGAAGAACAAATGTTCAGACTTAGATGGGAGGAAAAAATGATTCATGTGTTTGGTCTGTTTTTTTGAGGGAGGTGGGGTGGTGGGGTGGTGTGGGGGGGGGGGGGGGGGGGGGGGGTTGGACTGGCTACAGTAATAAGATACATGACAGTGATGGAAAATCTTGTCAAGAAGTTGAATTTTACGACGAGTTATTTAAAAATGCATAAAATGTTTCGCAGCATCATTTTGATCCACTTTAGCACTTTATTTTTTTAACAGCACCAGTGGGATTAACACACTTTAGTTCCACCTTTGACAATTCTGATTAGTTATGTATCCATCTATAATTTTGTCATCCTGTTTATCCAGGCTGTATTTCTATCTGCTCTTTTCTGTACACACAACATCTACTACATGTCTATCTGTCCTGAAGTCTATTCCATTTTTTCCCCCATTAAAACGGTTGTTTTGGGGATTTTTCTTTATCCGAACCGAAGGTCTGAGGATAGAGGATGTTGTAAGATCTGTATGCTGTACAGACTCTAAAGCCCCCCTTGGAGGCAAATTTGTTATTTATGATATCATATTGGGGTATACAAATAAAATCGACTTGACTTGAAGCAATTTAACAACCCAGATTGTTTTAATGTTCTTATTTTGAAAATGCAGTAGACCAGCAAGTCACGAGCATAGCGTGAGAATAACTCCGTGAGAAATGGAGGCAACTTGCTGTTTTTGTTTGACCGACTCCGGAAAAATGAATTACGTAGGCCAAAACACACTGGGTCAGTATCAAGTGTCAATCAACTGTTGTACTATAGTAAGAAGTTGCTATGAAAAGGCAATATATTTCCACCTAATGAATGTAAGTACAACAGTCAATCTAATTTTAGCTCTGTTTTGGTCTACGACTGAGAAAAAAAAAAAAAAAATTGGCTCCTTAGTTGCTAGATGTTCCACTTTCTTCACCACCTAGTTGCTATCTTTGTCTGTCTGCCGTTTGGTGCGGTTCTGGTGAGCTTGTTTGCTAAAAACAGCTGCCTGCTGTCGCTGGAAACGGAGCTGATGAGAGAAGTGAGACTGTAGACTGTGAATGAGCTAAAAGAGGTGAAAAAGCTCCATAAAGCTGCTGAGAGTTGCTGATAATTCTTAGTAGGTTCATAACTGCAAGTGGCCCCTTTCATATTACATGTAGGAATTTGAGTTTACAGTATATAAAGGTCCCAGCCAATTCTCCTTACTAAAATAAGCCTACTATATTGTACACACTGGGGAATATCCTGTATATACACTGCTCTATGAGCAAATTTACATTTACCATATTACCATACAGACATGGAAGTTATTGGTACCCTTGCATTTTATGAAAATAATGCACCATTCGCCCTGATAAATGCATGTCTATGTTTAGTTTGCAGTGGAACAAAACAAAAAAAGTTGTGAAAATAACTGAATTCATGCTTTCATGCCTGGATACAATTATTGGTACTCTTTAGAAGTTGTAAGAAGTAACTGATTTGTAGTGATAGTTTAAGCAGACTAGTGTGTTTTAATTAGTATCACAGGTGTTTTCAATCTTATAATCACTCATGCAGCCAGTTTAAAAGGAGAAAATTACTCACTCTGCTGTTTTGTGCCACTGTTTGCATCACACTGAACATGGAAAACAGAAGGAAAAACTAGAGAGTCTGAAGACATTAGAGAAAAGGTAACAGCCAAGCATGGTCAATGTAAAGGATACAAGACCATCTCCAAAGAGCTTGATGTTACTGCAACCACTGTTGCCAATATTATTAAGAAGTTTAAGGCTCATGGAACTGCAGCCAACATCTCTGGGTGTGGTCACAAGAGGAAAATTGGCGAGATTAAACAGAAGGATTGCTCAAATGGTCGAGAAAGAACCAAGAAAAACTTCAGTACAGATCCAAGCTGATCTTCAAGTTCAAGGTACAATAGTTTGAAGTCGGACCATCCGTCACTGCCTGACTGAAAATATGCTCCGTGGTTGAAGACCCAGGAGGACCACACTTCTAAGAGGGAGACACAAAAAAGCCAGACTGGACTTTGCCAAAATGCATGTTGACAAGCCACAGTTCTTCTGGGAGAATGTGCTTTGGACAGATGAGACTAAATTAGAGCTTTTTTGGTAAATCACACCAACTCTATGTTTACAGAAGAAAAAATGAAGCCTTCAAAGAAAAGAACACAATGAAACATGGAGGAGGCTCAGTGATGTGATGAGGTTGCTTGGCTGCCTCAGGCACTGGGCGCCTTGAATCTGTGCAGGGCGCAATGAAATCAGAAGACTATCAAGGCATTTTGGAGCTGAACATACAGCCCAGTGCCAGAAAGCTGTGTCTTAGTCACAGGTCATGGGTCTTCCAGCAGGATAATGACCCCAAAACATACATCAGAAAGCACCCAAGAGTGGATGGGAAGAAAATGTTGGACCGTTCTGAAGTGGCCTGCTATGAGTCCTGATCTGAATCCCATTGAACATCTGTGGAAAGAGCTGAAACCTGCATTTGGGAGACAGCACCCATCAAACCTGAGAGAACTGGAGCAGTTTGCTCAAGAAGAGTAGCGATGGAGATGTGTAGAAACCTTATTCAGAGTTACAGAAAGAGCTTGACTGCAGTTATTGCCTCCAAAGGCTGTGCTACAAGAAAATAAGTTGTGGGTACTAATATTCTAATATTATTTAGTTTTATTGTATTAAATAATATGTTAAGTTGTAAATCAAAAGCAAAGTTTCAGTTATATTCTATGTGAAATAAAGAATAATGGATACCATATACTTCTGTCAGTTTCACCTTAATACAGAGAAAATTTAGTTTTTAAAAATCCACCAACTAAACAAAGTTAACTCGCTCAGCTCTGCATCAATCTATGAAGTCAGATGTTGCAAAAACATGTCTGTTTTCAAAACTGCGTGCTGGATTTTTTTTTTTCCTGGCCTGAAATGTTGAAAATAAACTTTGCTTGCTGAGCTGACTCATCTAAAGCATTAGTGAGACACAGATAGGATCGCTCCATTCACAGTCTGCTGCATATTCAAGACATGTACAACAAAACATCAGCCAGCCAATCTAAGGCTGAGCCAAAGACAGCCTCGCTGAGCCAACAGTGTTATCAGAAAATGACAATCTTCTTGTCGGTTTTTTTGGCACTAAACGGGCAAATGAATTTAATGTCAAATGAACCTTGTATTACTATTAACAATATGGCAACCATTTAAACTTTTTTTTTTTTTTTTTTAAAAAAGGGAAGAACATTGCTGCGGAGACAGTTATCACATCACTCAAAATCTGAAGCATCAACATGCTTCAACAAGCTTGAACATGTGAGCACAACTGCAGCCTGCAACAGACCCTCCTCTCTAGAGACATTTCTGCAACACCACACAGATGTGATAGAGAGAAAAAAAAGTTCAATGCAATAAATATTTACCACTTAAAAATCCACTGTGGATCATTTTAACTGCAACTGGTCCGATTGGAAAACCACAAATAACATTCCAAATTTATCTAAATGACCCTAAATCTGTGACTTTTCAGTTTTTCTCACACATAAAGTGATCTGAGAAGTACTGACGAAGGAGAGAAAGTATTTACAGACAAACATGGTTATTTGATATCATGTGTCACCGGGAACGGGAGGTATACACATCAGTATTTGGAGCTGTGTGCACCGGCAGTTATGGGATTAGGAAGGCTTACCTGCTTTGTAGGCTATTGTGTTGGTTTTGGCCACAGACTTCTTATAACACAAGTAGACAGAGGAACCCCACTGAAAACAAGAGCATAATAGAAAAAGTAAGCATATTGTCTTCTATCAGTGATGCACACACCCGCTGTCAGGACCAGTGAGAGGAAAAATTCATCATCCCATGTTCCATTAAACTTGGACCAGTTGTCCAGTTTGTTACAAAGTTAAATTCTTGAGCAGGAAAATCAGACTAGTTTATACAGGATTAGTCGAGTGGCTTTAAAATGTTTACGCCCAATAATGACTTAATACCAGGTTAAAGTCTGTTGAGCAGAGTCTTGTTTTGAAATTTCTGCTTGTTGATGCATTCGAGGAGGAACGAGTATTTGAGAGATGAGTCAGCTGCTGCATAACAACAACAAACCAAATTCATTTTATAGTCCGTGTTTGCTTATTTTTTGTCATCTGTGCCTTGATCTCTGATTATGTTTGTTTGAATACAATGCTTTTAGTAGCAAACATTGAAATTTTGATTATTAAAGTGTGGTTGAACTTGAATGCACCACCAAGGAGAGATTTTGAATTTTTTTCTGCTTGCAACATTATTATGCAACAAAAAAATGACATTTTGAAAACAGAAGTGTCATGTAATGTTCACTGTGATGAACCACGAATCAAGAACAAGTTTCAGGCCACTGTGAGATCGTTTCTAGGACTGTAGTCTCCCAGTCGACTGGTCGATTAGTTAACTGGTCCATATGCTCTCGTCCGACCAAATTCTCATTGGTCGAATAATCTCCGTGTTACTTTCATAAGGAGAAAAGTGCTACATCAACAGCCTTCCAGGATTAATCCATTATTTCATGCGGCGGGAGGAACAGACTAACAAATTACCTGTAAAAATGTATTCAAAACACCCCCGTTGTTTTCACAAATTTGAACTCGCCCAACCTAATGGAGACTGCTGGGTCCAACTGTACTCAACGTTTACTGAACGTTTACTGAATCAGTGTTTCTCCTATAATTATAACAACGAGAACTCCTGTCAGGTCAAAAAAATATTTTTAATACCAAAAATAACGCCGAATATTTCATTCGGGAATCAATAGCGTTTGGGAGTCTATGGGCAGCGCTGTTCCGGTAGTGAGTCAACCTCTGTGTCGTTGCCTGGGAAACTATTGGTAGCGTAACTCCGTTAAGGAATACGTCATGGCGTAGTATGTTTGCGTAGCGAGTGGGGACAGAGCGGCAGGAAAGTGACGGTGGATGCGAGCGGAGCAGAGGAAAAGGTTAACGGTAAGTTGTCAGTCTGGCAGTAAATGTACAGTACAGACTACAGTGTGTCAGTTAATAAATGCTAAAAAAGTCACGTCTGTTGTTTCCCCAAGTGCTGGAAAAGTGAAGGTTAGCTCCAAAGTTAGCAACAATGGGTTAGCATAACCTGAGGAGGCAAAACAGAGAAATAGAGAAATGTGCACTCTGTCCCGTTACATCCAACCTCCCCGCGACTAATCGATCAGTTAAAGATGATGTACGATTTCAGTCGACCAAGGATTTCTTTGGTTGACTAACTTACAGCCCTAATCATTTCTATACTTCATTTGAAACATGATTATCAAAAAAGTCGCCAGTGTGGTCCTTCAAAAACCAGAACACAGTAGTAAAATAAATGACTTCTTTGAAATATATTGAATAAAAATGCAGCAGAGGTGAAAATTTAAACCTCTATTATAAACCTCCCTATGAGGCCAGTGAATGTAACAATTAATAAACAGGAGCATACAGCATAAAGATGTATCAGATCCCAACCAAGAGCCCACCTCCCCCCCAGGCATTTTCATCTAGTAACTAAACTATTAGAGAAGCAACGATACATCAAATAAACACATCCTATTTGTGACAATAAGTCACTGTGAGAAATCTGGTCTATTTGCATTCAATCTTCCACAGCACGAAAAAACATGACATGAAGTATGCTTCAAGTGCTGTACTGATATATTAAAATGGTCCTCAGAGCTCCCACATAAGGCAGCTTGAAAAATTAGCTGAATAGCAGCTAGTAGCTAAATCCCACTTTTATTGTAGGCGCCTCAATTTTCTTCTTCATGCCCCACAAGTCTCTGTAGATTTATATACAACCTCTAAAATCCTTCCTGGCACACTTGCTCTCTTGCTTGCAGAGATTTTAAGACACATGTGCAACCACACAAACACATAAAAAGTTGTGGGTTCGCCTCTGCTATGAAACAACAAATGTAGAGCAAACTGACAGAGCGAGAATATCTACAGTATTGTAATATATCTCTGTGTGTGTGTGTGTGTGTGTGTGTAGGTGGGTAGAAAAGAGATGAAGAGAACACGACAGGCCAGAGGTGGATAAAGAGAAAGAGAGAGAGAGTGAAGAGGAAACTAAATACAGGAGTAGAAGCCATAAAGCTCAAGAATCTGCTTCTCTCCTCCAAAAGAAACAAGACTGAAATAACATAAACACACGCGTTAACGCCACAACACAAGCATAAATGTAAATATATAAGCATGTAACTGTGGGAAGGGAAAGGATGTATGTGTGAATGTGTATGTGTGCACAGAAAGAATTAATAAACTGAAGGCATCCTGCAAAAACTGGCCTGAAATGCATCCAAACCCAAACAGATCACAATCTCCGCTTGTTTAGTTTTATTTCTTTGAATTATTTTGTTTTTATTGTTTTGTTTTGTTTTTATTTTCTTCACATGCCGTCCCCTGTTAGCAGTCTGTGTCCTTTTATGTTTTGTAAACCGATATCATCTCATGTCGTCTCTCTACTTGTTATTTTGTCCATACTGCACTAAATGGTGGATTTAAAAAAAACACATAGACACACACTCACGGCATTTAGAAAACTTCCTGAGGCAACAGAGGAAGGTTTTACAGAATTTTTCCATAATTGGATGCATTAGCGAGCTCGAGAACCTCACCTGGGAGCTGAAATTTCTCCGAGCTACTGAAAAAAACCACAATTAACTCAAAAAAATGTGAGCTGTGAGTCTATTTTCATACTCTCTGTCCTGCACGACTCAACGATACGTTTAAGGTTGAGACTTTTTTTCCAAAACAATTCATCATTTCAGATTGTTTACCTGAGAAAAGGCTCAGTATCATCTCGTATTGCTCACTAGTTAAAGTTACAGTTAAAATCTCTCCTTTAAAACGTGTGAAGAAGGATTTGGGGGGGAAGTGAGGCATCAGAGTGGAGTCTTCTAACTTAAGCACATCTTGACATTTTGAATTCTCTGACGAGACGAGCGATAAATTAAAAATGTCATGACACCCACCCTCATACGTTATGTTAATACCTTGTTATGTTCCACACATTCAAAGACTTATTCCGTGATGAAGTATTTGACATTTTTTGGGGTTCCCACTTCTCTTCAACCTGACTCGTCTACTAAAGTTTCCTATATTTTCCAGAATTCCTTGTAAGAGAAACCACAAGATCAATTCAAGTTTGGCATATAGGCACTAAGGTATAGTTTGCAAGGTGTCGGCGCTGCGCTCTCATATATCCATCCTGCTGCTTTGGGTTTAGAAATTGATGTCTTGACCTCTTCTGCAACACATTTCTCCCTGCATGATTGTTGAAAACTGTTGCAGAATGTCAAAGCAAAACCGGTGGCGGTAGAGAGAGAAGCCCTCGTTTTGATGTTCTGACACCTTAAACGTGGAGCTGGGATGTAAAAAAAGTGCACCGTCAGTAGTGTTTCAGTGTTGGGAGAGACTCTCTCACCATGCTGCTGTTGAGATTCTTCTCCACCTTGCAGAAGGTGTGCGGAGGCGTCTCCCCCTTGCTCGGGATGATGATGCAGATGTCGGTGACTGCCAGGGCGGCGTGCGGCTGGCTCTCGGGCGCCCGTCGGTAGGTGACGTAGATGCGCTGGGAGGAATTGCCGCTGATGTTGGCCGGTCGACCGGAGGGTGTGGTCTGGATTATGTGGCAGCCCTGCTTCAGCCGTTCCTTCCACTCATACAGAACGCTGCGGGGTGAGGCAGAGCACAACGGTCAGCCAAACAAAACTCCACATCGGCGTGTGATTCGAGCGTAGAAGTGATGAACACAACATGCAGTTATGATCTCACTGGCCCAATTAGGTGGAGCTCCGAGTTTAAGCATAAAATTGGACGTTTCTCCAACTTTTTTTTTAACGGTTGACAAGATGAAGCTGATCAAACTAAACGTCTGCTTTGCACCTCATGACCTGTGAAGCAATATTTTATGCAATTTATGATAAAACAGTCAGATTTATGAACCTTGGAGGTGGCAAATAAAGCCAAACTAAATAACTTTTGTCAAACTCACAGAGAGCTCGAGTTGTTATTAAGCAAAGGTTTATGAGACATAAGTAAAGACTGAAGGGAAAATTTGTAACACATTATAATGATACCTGCTGGTTAAAGAAAGACAGCGCCGCATGCACCATTTTCCACTTCAAATAACAATAACATGCCAGCACATAAACACACATCACAGGGAAACTAGTGTCATCTAGAGTGAGGAGCTCCAGCTGCCTTCAAACTAAAACTGTCAGCCAGGTCTTGTGGTGAAGTAATCACTGCCTTAAAAAAAAAAAAAAAAAAATGACTTTGCTATGAAAAGCCAGTGTTTGACATAAAAGCTGGGTGGATACATATTGTATGGTGTTGTATTTAGAGGCAGCGCAAATGCTGTAAATCATTTTTATGCTTTTTCACTCATTACTCACTTGTTTAGCTAAATTAGACTTTGCTTCTACTTCTCCAGACAGCTGAAGTTGTGTGAGGAGGTTTTGCACAGTATTTTTTTTTTTTAAAAGGAGCTTTATTTCAGGTGATTTCTGCTAGAAAATTGCATAATAAAATATTAAAAGACATTTGAAATAAAACCCTCAGGAAAAAAAAAAAAGAGCAGAGGAGCTATCTCAGACAGAAAATGCCATATTTAATCCTGGTGGAAACAGTGGAAGTGACAGTGCTGCTCCTTGTGTTCCTCTCTAGTCCTCAGTATTGAACAAAATTGCTGTTTATACGATCACAGATGGTCACAGATAATACTAATTATTTCCTCTGCAGGCTGAGCAACGATTCACTATCACACAGAGCAATAAGGGAAAATGGATATAAATGATGGGTACACTTGTGTGCACACACACACACACACACTCAGCTTCCCATTAGTCCTACCAGTGTCTGAAAAGTGCAACCCCTCTGGTCTTTCAGCACGCAAAGGCTGCTGATACGGTCTAAGCAGAGCCTCTGTGTCAGTGCCTGATAAGCACTGCACTCTGTAGTGTCAGAGGCCAGTATTGGCCTCCTTAGCATTGTCACCACCTGCCTCAGCCAGCCAAGAGGTGAGAGAGGACTCAACAAACCCTATTGAATCCCTCCAGTTCAAAAGATGAGGAGGACACCTGTAACCGCGCTTCACAACACTCTTTTCACTTTTTTTGTTGAGAGATCACAATGAGGGAACGACTGCAAAGCCGGCAGAAAGTAGCTGCTGTGGAAAACTGCTGCACAGGAGGAATTTTCAGGCAGAGCAGAGCACTTTAGCTTTTCAAAGTATGGACTACCTTTAAGACTGTAACTGTACACCTCACTCACAATAGCAAGAGACAGCAGGACAAAGATTCATAAGCAGAAAGCTGAAAGTAGAAACAACAGCAACCAGAATATTTGCTGATAGCAGCAGCTGATTGTAAAGAATATATACATTCTTATCAATAACTTTTTATTCTTTCGTTTCAGCTTCTTATTTATAAGGATTCATTTAACATAACAAGACTCCTTCATAACTTACCCCAGGTCAGTTAGCGGCGGCTTGTCGCGTCCTCGCCTGTAGCACAGGAAGATCTGGGGCGCCATGAGGCCGCCGTTGTTAAGATCGGCCGAATGGCCTGTCGGCGTCGTCTCTATGCAGGTGAACCCCGGCGGCACCTCCTCGCCCATCGAGCGGATCACCAGCGCCACGTCGGTGATGGGCGCCTTGGGTTTGGCCGTCTTATGGCAGACGTCGTCAAAGTGGATCTCCTGGTCCAGCGGCTTGGACGGGTCCGTCAGACCGGCCACCACGAAGTAGTCGGCTACACGAGGGCCTTTGTCCTCCATCATCTTCCATCCCAGCCGACTGCCTGCACGGTAGCCGAGGAAAGGAAAGGAAAGGAGGAAGACAGACACGGAGACACAGACAGGAAGAGAAAGAAAGAGAGAGAGAGAGAGAGAGAGAGAGAGGGGAAAGGGAGATTAATTTTCGTTGTGGAAGCAGGTACAGACGGTTCTTGCGCCTTTGCTTTGGCAGTGAAATAAGAAAATCTGACAGTCATAAATCTTACTGAAGGGGAGGCCGGTAGAAGGGCAAATTTAAAAAAGCGGGGGTAAAAATGTGAAGAGGAGAGGGGCTTCCGTTATGTGCCAGGTAGCCATTTACAGTTTAGACAGTTAGTCTTTGACCAGACTGGCTTCAGATCACATGACCAGCTAGAAAGGTTCAGTGTCCCAACTCAAGGACACTGAGAAAGAACATGCAGCTCTGAAGTGGACAGAACATTGTTGATGTTGAGGGTTTTGAACCTTTCTCTAATTCTAAAATGTGAAAAACCCCCACAGTTAAAGCCCGGCTGCCTGCACAGACCTGAGTGTGCATTTTAAAAAGGGAGCAATGAGGTGTTTCTTCACACTTGACATTCTGCCTTAATTGCAGGCCGGTCCCACATAAAAACCTGCTGATTAGAAGGCTTGTGATATCATGAAGCCTATTAAGCAGAGTAATAAAACCCAAACAGTAGTTTCCCTTAATCTATCCAAAGAAGGGCATGTCTTGACTGCACAACATCACACACACACTCACTGCAGAGAGGCACACACACACACTGAAAGGTAAACCGACACGGCTGGTTAAACGTGCTAAAAGCACGGAAACACACGAAATGTCACTTTTTAGTGAATCTCCAAACGACAGGGAGGACATTTTTCTGTTTCAGACACAGGAGAGAGACCCAACATTTGCAGCTCTCTGAGGATAACAGTGACTTTTCAAGATCAGCGTTACTTTGATGCGACAAGGCACTTCACCGCTGATTGTTTGCCGTGTCGTGATCACAGCGCCGTTTCAAGAAAACAGAGGAGACGGAGACCGCTGAGGTCAGAGTCTAAAGACAAAAACGATGAATGAAAAAAAAAAAGAATTTAGGCCAAAGACACAACTGTGAACAAAACTAATGGTGTGAGGGAGAAACTGTGGCAACATGCTCAACAAGTGTCGCTGCTAAATTTGTGTTTCTGCTTTCTTTTAAGGGGAGGTTTGTTTAAATTATGAGTGTGTTCAGTTCCCTCATGATCAAAGAAATGCTCAAGTTTTCTCTCCAAGAGCACAAAAAAATAAATGAGCTCACAAGATCACCTACACACAAGAACACATTTGTATCCGTCACACCTCAAGAAGAAAAGACTGTTTCTCCTCATTACTGTCGCCATTTTTACCCAATTATTCTTCTACAATAACATATACAGGCATTACTGTCTTAAGCCTGATGTGACAGCGTGTGGGTAAAGAGATGTTACATAATATTCACATATACACTTTAAACAGTCTTGCTCGATGCTAAAGTGCTGAAGAACAAAGAAATACTGTAAGTCAGTTCTGCTTTTTTTTTTTTTTATCCTTTTGCAGCCTCTGGGTGTGGTGGTGTTGAGTCAATCTGCCTCAGTGACCAAATTCATCACTCAACCTCTTGACACTTGAGCCTTAGAGACATGAGTGTGTCTCTGTGAGTTAAAATGAAACTTTACCTCCCCCCTCCACCCCCCACCCCCACCCCCAACCGCTTCTCTCGCCCTTCTCCTGGTCAGTCATGCAGACGCAGAACGACACGTCGGGTTCATGACAGCTGAAATCAGGAGGTGTGAGAGACACGCACGACTCGAACGTGTCTTCAGGTTTTTACATAAAACACAGTTATGCACAGATTGTAAATACTGTAGAGGATGTGAGACCTTTTCTGGACAAAGATGATTTATCTCTTTGAAAAACACGAGCGAGTCACAGTCAGCTAGAATTTTCTCACCCGGATAGCCGTTTCATTACAACCAGATTTGTTCCTGCTCAATTTAATTCTGAACAATTCCACTGGACGAGGCCTGTGATTCCAAGCGTATGCAGTAAGAGGGTGTGGGGGGAGAGAGGTTTAACAAGGAGGGCGTGTTAGCTAAGCTAAATGTGTTGGCTCAGGGAGGAAGGTGAAGACGCTGCCAACTCCGGTCTATGTGATGCTATACTAGCAAGACTCCAGCTGCTACCGAGGCTACACAGACCGCTGCTAGAGCCTCCTTTTATAGGAGGCTGTTGTAAGTCAAGAAGACACCAAAGGAACTAAATATTTCTCTGTTTTGACCTGTACCAGCGAATGTCCTTCCATCTGCGCATTTGGGATTTCTGGTCTTTGTCTTTGAGGAGCTTTGATGCCAAAGTTTGTCTTCAGTATCAAGATCCTGCAGACTGTCTTGAAGGCTGCAGGCTTCAGCAGATGTAACAGAACCGCATTTCTTCATTAACAGTTTTGTTGTGTGATGTAATGGGTGATAATTAGCAGTTTTAGACACAACATTTGGTGGAGAAAGAAAAGGTTTTGTTTACATAAAAGCCTAGTGGCATAATGAAATGATCTTTGCGAGGTCAATGAGCCAAGCTTATATACAAATAAACAGCAATTTGTGTTCCTTTCTGTTGTCATTTCCAGCTATTGACAGACGGTGAGAAAAACGCTGGTTCACCGTGTTCTGGCTCTTACGCTCGGGTTACAGATGCATCTCACCTCATCGCTTCCCTTCCTGCTAGAAACTGATGAGAAGACTGTCGGTGCTCGGTGCGCTGAGCTATTTCTCTTTGCCAAGTGATGTCTGGGCAGCTGTGATAAGGCAGAAGTTGTGAGGTGGACCCGGGCCATTCAGTCTTAATCCCACATCTTACATCAACCTCGATTCTGGCAGCGCTCTTCTAGTTATCAGCTGGAGGATAATTGGTTAAACTAAGAGTGACCGCGGGAGTTCTGAGGGCCACACATCTGCACGGCGTCCTGAGTCCAGGACCACCGTCCTGCTCTCCACTTCCTGTCCAACACATAGAGCAGGTTCATGAACGTCCCCGGGACGCTCGTATTACAACACATCGGTTTAACACCCGAAGGACAGGATGTTGGACACGTGCTCATTTCTCTTTCAGAAATGTTTACATGGGAATTTAACACAATATGAAAATGCAACAGAGAGCTAAAAACGGGTCCAAACACATCATCATACCAATCCGAACAACTGAGGCACGTGGAAAACAACAGCACGTGTAAAAAAAAAAAAAAAAAAAGAAAGAAATTTACACGCAAGGCCGGCTCAAAGTTGTGGGACAGATGCACACACGTTGCCGTCATTGCACCTTCATGTCTGCTCATAACACTCTGCCATTAAAAGCCTGCATGTGAGCATGTGTCTAGAAAAGCCTGACAGGCTGACAGACAGCATGACAGTGTGTGTGTGTATATGTGTGTGTGTGTGTGTGTGTGTGTGTGTGTGTGTGTGTGAGAGAGAGTGAGCACAAGGTCCTGAGGTCACATTCCTGTATTTCACAGACATAATGAAAGGCAGAAACCAACATGGTCAACACGTGTGGTTTTGTCAGCGCCAGGACAAAGTCATGTTCTATTGTTTTTCATTTGCAAAACACTCAAATCTCACAGAGTCTATGTTTAAAATTAACTATAATATCATATGCAACGTATAATGAGAGGAAGGATGGCATTGCGCCGGGTGTCGGCCGGCGCGGCGGCTATCTCCCGTCTTGCAAATGACTGCAGCTTTATTGACCCGGAGAGGGATTTTTGCATTTTGAGTCTCGACTGACTCGGGTGTTTGTTTCATAGGACGCACAGTAAGTACAGTTAACTCCTCACTTAGCACAAACCCCCGTAACAAAAAAAAGATGTTGACCTAATTTATTGCAGTCCCACGGATGCAAAGCAAAGCAGTGTCACCCCTCCAAACCACCCCCCCCTCCTCCTCCTCCTCCTCGTTAGGCTGGCTACAGAGTCACATGACAGGCCGAAGAATGACACTCATCCATGCCATGCTGTCAGCTTGCTAAAAATACAAAGCAAACCAAACCGGGGTGGTACTGTCGGCACACATTACATAAGGATTACATATATAAACTGTATATGTAGGACAATCCTGAACTCCCACTGATATCAATCCGCCTTTCTTGTCTTTATGCTGCTCTCTTTGCCTGCCCTATATTTCAAGTATATATAAAATTCAACATTATCAAGTTGGCAGGATGAAAAATGAATTCTGTATCTCACAGCTCACAGCCATCGGTGAATCTGAAGGTGATAGCGAGGTGAGGATTTATAGGTCACACCACAAAAGCTTCTGCTGCATTGCTGTGATACTAAAAAATATTAACTTCATGTAAATAAAAAAAGAGGCTCGATCCGTGCAGCTAACAGTTAACAAATTTAGCAGAAACATCCTTTATCCAGATCAGCCTTGAATTTTTGATGCGTCAAATATGCTGAGAAGGCACAACAAGACTATTTTCAAGCACAGATCATCACTGGATTCCCTCCTAGGAACCGCATCCAAAACATGCAGAGCGGTGACTCACGCCGTGCCTGACACATAAGAATGAAAACCTGCATGACATCTTAAGTGGTCTAAATCCAAATATCTTAATTTTCTGGCTTCCCCTACCTCCCCCGGCCTCTGGCAGACTGACCTGGAAGGGAAGTCTCGCCTTGGTTTTTTGGAGGTAAACGCCCAAAGAGGAGTCACGATTTATTCCTCTCAGCATAAAAAAAAAAGCTGTGAATGTTTAAGAGGGGGGGTGAGGGGGGGGGGGGGGATGTGCTCGGGCCAAAAGCCTCTTTAAAAGGTCACTATGGAGCTCTTCACAGTGGTCCTCAGGCACTACAGAAAATATTTATGTGTTTCTGAATCATTTATGATGTGTGTTCATTCAGCACAAATGCCTTAAGATATCATTTTCCCCGAGATTTTTGCAGAGTGTTTTTGTGAAGTAGAAATCTTTTGCCTATGGAGCGCATTTATATGATGCGGTTAACATGCACGGATTATCCGGGCTCTGTCTGACACTCTACAGTACAGATAGGTAGAGGAGAGCCGGGTGGGAGCAAGAGAAGCAAAAGAAACAGAGTTGATGGAAAAGCACCACAGGCCCAGAAACCTGAAACTAGGCCACATGAAGGGCCGGGTGCCAGAGCTGTAGACAAAGCTTCCCAGCCCAAACTCGCTGACTTATAACCACAGCAGGAACTCAGGGAGGAGTTCGATAAGATGTCCAGACCCTCAGTCGCTTCCACAAGGGGCTTGTTTAAGACAACGTGACAGGGGAACGACTTCCAGCTGTCTCCAGTTAAGGAGAACCGGGGGCCAACGAAACTCACCAAACAGACTCTGGTCCTAGGCTCCGATGGCCCGGTCGTTGGCTCTGGGCTCCAGCTGTATAGACATTGAAGTCGGGAGACAGCCACAGCAGGGCAGACACGTGGAGGAGGTGAAAAGGAATGTGCTCAAGAACATAAACACAAGCCAGTAGGAAGCCTCACTAGCCAAGCATCTGCTTCTAGTTAGCCAAGAGGAGTGGGCGTTTGGCTCCGGTGCCTCTCGAACACCGGTCAGGTCACATAACATCTCGGAGCAAAGATGACCCCTCGGAGAAATGAATCTGTACACCTGACTTGTTATTTAACTAACCAAATGTTGAGAGAAACTCGAGTCGAGGTGTTTCACGTTTCTGCAGCCAAACACACCTGAGTGAAACCAACACGGAGTCACTGCTGGTCCTGATATTCTGTAGCTGCAACTTACAAACTCTCAGCTCCCAAAACAACAATCTAAAGAATGCAGGCTGCAATTAAAGATCATTTTCATAATCAATCAGTCTGTTGCTTATTTTCTCAGTTTACTGATTAGTCCTTTAGTTGATAAAGTGTCAAAAAAGTTCTGAAAAACTTCTCCCAAGTGATATCTTGTTTTGCTTGTCAGTCCAAATACCAAAGATATCCAGTTAATTATCATACATGGGGGGAAAAAAAAAAGGTAGCAAATTCTTGAATTTAATGAGCTGGAACCAAAGACTGTTTGGCATTTTTGCTTGAAAAAAAAAAAAAAGACCAAAAAAAGTTAACAGAGTCTCAAAATATTTGCAGATTATTTTTCTTTTATAAGCACAGACATGAAGGGAAGCTGTACAGAATATCCACAGAAGAGCTGATAACAAACTTTAGACTGCCGGCTCAGTGTATCTACTACCAGCCACTTTGGCCACTTTGTTGTGTAACTTATTTGCCAACCAAATTACACAACAGCGAGCACTAAACATGTACTTTAATTGCTTTGAAAATGAGTCACAGTGTATGTGTGTGTGTGTGTGTCCCCAGGAAGCAGTATGCATAATGTTTAGTTAGAATACATTAACTTTAGTCAACAGAACTTGTATTTTTAATTAGTTATGTGACCATTTGTTGCTGTCAGTTTGGTTTTTTTTTGTGTGTTTGCTTTCTTAGGCGTCAGTGCTGCAGGCTTACTTGTGGTTCCTGGAGTCTCTAAAAGTAGAATGAGAGACAAATCCTTCAGCTATCAGCTCTCATTCCAGTTTGGGGGGGGGGGGGGGGAGGGAGGGGGGGTCAGACACCCTCTCTACATTTAACAATAGGCTAAAAACTTTCCTTTATGATAAAGTTTATAGTAAGGGCCGACCCAGGCTCGCCTTGGACCGGCCCCTATTTATGCACCTAAAGGTCTAGACTGCCAGGGGACTTCCTGTGATGCACTGAGCTCCTCTCTCCTCCTCCTCTCTCCTCCTCCTCCTCTCCATCTGTACACATTCATGTACCATTAATACACACTACTAACTTAGCATCTTAGTTTTCTGCTTTCTCATCTCGCAGGAGACCTTCAGCTGCGGACCGACTGCTGTCCAGCTTGACACCCACCACCACCGCCGCCGCCGCTGCTGCTGCTATTATTATTAGTCATATTTCTATTATTATTACTGTTGTTGTTATTGTTGTTATGCTTCTCTGTGTCACTCTCCCTCTCCCTCTCCCTCTCTCTCTCAACCCAGCCGGTCAAGGCAGATGGCCGCCCCCCCTACAGCCCTGTTCTGCTTGAGGTTTCTTCCCATTAAAAGGGGAGTTTTTCCTCGCTGCTATCGCCAAGTGCTTCCTCATGGGGGACTGTTAGGTCTCTGTAAATTTTAAAAAGGTATAGTCTAGACCTGCTCTATGTGGAAAGTGTCCTTAGATAGCTTCTGTTGTGATTTGGTGCTATACAAAGTAAATAAAACTGACTTGACTTGACTCGTTCATAGTGTGAGACATATTTACCCTCAGGGAGTAATAATCATAATAATTATATCTTACAACCAGCCATCATTAAGTTGGTGTTTCCTTTTTCTAACGGGGGAAACAATATAAACGATGTCTCCTACAAATTAAAATCATGCATTCCTCTTCTGAGTCAGTCAGTACTTGTTATATAACAGCAGCCAATCAATGTCACAAAGAAAATAGACTTGTACAGTGGGTGTATACTTGTGGTTTTTTTTTTTTTAGTTTTCAGGTACAAAGCAATGTGTAAAATTCCAGAGCAAAGCACTCAGATGCAATTATGCAATTATGTCAAAATTTCAGTCGACTCCTTCTAAGATGCCAGATATAAAAGACAGATTGATAAATGGACAAAAAAAAAGGAAGCCAGATCCGCAGACACATAATAAATTAGTTAAAACTTGGACGTTGATGCGAGTCCTTTAGTCGTTATGAAAAGTGAAGTTGCCTGCCCATAAACAACATCACATTTACTGCTCATCAGAAAATAATGTTTGACCTCAGTGTTGCCGGGTGTGAAAACCAAATAACTGTGCAAATACTCCAGAATTATCATATTTCAGAGCAGATTATTGTACATTTAAACCCAGGACTGCCGCACACACAAGCTTTCAAACTTACACGGATCTGTGCTAAAGGTCACGACACATCGAATGAGTTCACCGGGTTGACTGCGACGGGCTCCGACTACGGGCCGGCGTTTGTTATGACAATATGCAAATATGCAGTGTTGTATGCGTGTCAGCTAATAGATTACAGGCAGGCATAAACCATAACAAACAAAAACACTTTGACACTCACCGAATGAAAGTTGTCAAATACAGTCGGTTTAAACAAGGTTCGTCAGAGATAACCTTTAATTAATGTATAAAAAAAATGAGACGGGGGCAAAGAGGTAAATTATCATATAAATGCAATAATTATCAAGCGCCTGGCAACGCTGGTAGAAAGTCATGTGTGACTGGCAACCTGCATGATGCAATGAAAGAAGAAGAAGCTGTTTTTCTTTCTGTTTGCAGGGTGTCAGCAGACTTACGGTAAGCAGTTTATATTTACAAGAGATTCATTTCAAGATCCTGAGATTGTTTACCTCGGCTCGGATAAACGTAGGCATGTTTGGTGTTATATAACATAAAAGTTACGGGAGAACTAATGCTGCGAGATGAAGGGTTTACTTCAGAATTTGGAGATAGTACTAATTATCAACAACATCTCAAGGGGGGGTGTTGACACTGACTATGTTTCCTGCTTCATAAAGTTAAGAAAATGCCTTCGGGAAACAAATATCTTACACCACAGAAGCATTATATATATATATATTTTCTCTCTCTATTTCCACTCTAGAGACTCACTTATTTCTGACTCTGGAATAATTTATGATTTCAAATTAAAGCTTCAAAGTTTAGCACTTGTCAAAGCAGGAGGAGGACGCTCAGGGTCAAACGCCAGGGTTTCATCCGTTAACACTCACTAATGTAACAGATCACAATGATTTTAACCACGCAGAAAGCAGGATCAATGGGAAGACCATAGAAATAACCTACTGGGATTAACCTATACCAAACATGAATATGCTAATAACGCTGTAAGGTGCTTCAGTAGAAAAGCATTAGTGAGCATACAAAGTGCTTTGAATAACTTTGTATAAGTTCTTGACTGAAATATCAAAAGATGTTTTGAAATTCAACTCAAGTTTAAGCTTTTTTTTTCCTCTCTTGGCGCGAGTGGGAGACTGTGATGTGTTTGTTATGGATAATTAAGCACAAACCATGATGGATGGTTACGCAGCAGCACGAGACGGAGCGGTGACAGACTTCACCTGCCAGAAGTGATCCTATTAACATCACTCTGATTACAGCGAGAAAAATAAACAAACCAAAAATAAAAAAAAAAAAAAGAGGAAGAGGAGGTGGGTGAAGTCTAAGGGGAAATATTCACCGCCAACGTTTGACGCCTCCGTCTCGAGGAGACGTAGTTATCGGTTTGCCTCGGAGCCGGTTTGAAGCCCAGAGGTGCTGCTGATTGTTGGCACCGTCTTTGCCGTTTGGGGCCAATAAGGAGTGAGGGATGTTAACTTTCATGCTCTGGAAGAAACGCCTCGCTACCTCTGACCCAAGCTAACGCTGCTAGCTTACCGGGAAACAGCGCACATGTTAGCTACTTTAGCTAAACTGTACTAACACGGCAGGTATCGTAATCAAGTAACAATAAACTTACAGAAATGTTTCGACAATAGTAGAGAAGCAATGGTTAATCAATTAGTTGACTGACAGCAACAATTTTGATAAGTGATTCATTGTTTAGGTCAAAAATGCCAAATATCTGATGGTTTCTTTCTTTTGTCTTACATGATAGTAAATTAAATATCTTTAAGTTTTGTATTGACGTTGGGCTCTAGCAAATTGTGATGGACATTTTTCACTGTTTTTGACGTTTATTTGACAAAAAAAAATGACCAGAAGATTAATCAATAATCACAATAATCATTAGTTGCGGCTCTGGGCAACAGTCCAACTCAGTTCAAGTCCCGGAGCCAAGGAGAGCAGCGGGCCAACGGACTGTCAATCAACGCCCACACAGCAGACATCAAAGCTACTATAAGTCTTCAAATCTTATTAGCGGAGCAATAATTCCCAAAATGACCACCTGCACACGTATTAGAGGGCTTGAATTTAGCGATTGAGGCCAGAATGACTCCTTGGAAAAAATGGCTGACTTAGTATTTCTAGAGAGAAGATGATGCTTTTTGAATGGGAGCATGTAGCAGCTGTCAGTGGTATTATACTTTAAGGTACATCCGTATTGGCTTCAGCCTCAAGCCATTGTAGCTGCTGCTTGCAAACAACACGACTCAGGGTGACAAATATAAAGCATAGCCCGACCAATACTGGGTTTTTAAGGCTGATATAGATCGATATGGTGGTCTGATCCAGTTGTTTTGGTGGTTTGAGGTACAGGAGCGTTGTTCTAGGACTATTTGTTTGTGCTAACATTACATCTTTTTTTCTGCACTTGATGTTGCTGCTGAACGCTCCTCTGCAGTCTCATGTTAGCATAAAGGCTAGACTAAGTCATTTGTTTAACCTCCTGCATACCTTTCATTCACAGATTTAGCCCTCCGTCTCGGTGATATTTATGCTGACAAGTGTGAGCCACCAGAAAAGTAATTGGAGGAAACAGCTACACGGTGGAAAAATGTTACGAAGTCATATTTCAGTAAACACATATCCAGGTTAATACCGGGATCATAATTCCTGGTCTTCAACAGTACATAAGATGTTACCGTCCTGGCTCTGTGCATTAGCGCAGAGAAGTGCTAACACAGAGCCCTGTGGGAATTAATACCATGTCTCCAGGAAACCCGATCTAACCGACCTGCCTTCTCTTTCCAGTCTGATCTTTTAATTCCCTCGTTGGCAGAAAAATGTTCTTAAGGCTGCTTGTTGTGCCTTCAAGTCAGACAAAGTGATTTGTACCAAAACACACATTTGTTTTCCTGTGTGACCTCTTTTTTTTTTATCTGTATAGCTTGTTAACTTTGAAGTCTGGCAGTTTTGATTTAGTGACGTCTTAAAGAGCCAATTTCCGTCTGAGCGATGAGAAGAAAGGAGAGACGGTGGGGAATTATCCTTTACCCTTGTGAACCTGGTAGACCACACAGCAGCAGCAACAGAGAGATGTGAGAATCAGACAATTACAGCCTTTACAAGTGAAGCCTCGGCTGTGGCAAGCCTATATACAACAGGGTTTAAGTTAAATCTGATGTACTTAAAGTTTCCTCAAAGTGGAACAGAGCGGAAAATCAGACTTTAGTCTAATTTATCCTTGAAATAATGCTTTTATATTTCACCGCACATGATTGAAGTTACATCCATATCACTCAAAAACCTGATTTAGTTGTTTAGTTAGTTTACTTCTTTTTTTCATGTCTGTTTTTGGGCAGCAGAACAACACAGTGTAAACACTTACAAATTATAACCTAATAAAATTATTATGGCAACAGTTGCCTATTTACACATCAGCGGACTCGGTCCTTGTTTTTGACCACCTGACAAACCTACCGTATGTCCAATATTCAATCTCCTTTTAGGTTTGTTTTGGTTCTTATTTATTTCATAGATTGTTGAGCCAAACCTGAATGTATCTGACTTCCATTTGACAGTCTAGTGCCGGTGTTGCTGTGGGTTTATAAGTCAAATTTTAGCTGATGTGTTAGCAAAAAAAAAGCACCTCCAAGCTACCAAACCTCCAATTAAATATTAATAACATGTGTTTTTGTTTGTTTGTTTTACTGTAAATTGCTAGACTGTCCTCTATGTAGTTTTCCTGCAATTTTAATCAAATTATGCACTTGTTGAGTCATGCACTATTTACCCATAGTGCCAATTTCATTGCTGAAGTATTCTCCTCTGAAACCGAAACAATGGTACCAATAGCAGCCTGTCCGACTGTCCAAAGGGTCAAAACCTACTCCACTACCCCCTAAACTTTATTTTCTCTATTCATACATATTGCATACTACTGCATTATTCCCCTGCAGCACTAACAACACAACCCAAAATGTGTTTTTGTCTTCTGACAGATGACTTTGCTAGGTGCTATGAATCTCACTTTAGATGATGACATCAGTTCCCCAACGCCCAAATTTGTCTTTTTTTTTTCGAACACCAGATGCCACCCACCAACTGTGGAGACATCCTGCCTTTCTTTCTCTCTGGAGGCAATACTCTGAGCTTACAGCTAATTAGTGTTTGTGGATAGTCTTCCCTGGGAACATGTAATCCCGTTCTCCGTTGTTCTGCATGCAAATCTATATCAGCTTTTTCTTTTTCTAGTAGTACAGCGTCTTCTTCTTCTTCTTCTTCTTCTTTTAGCCGCGTTTTGCATAAAAAACAGAGACGACGCTGTGCTGTAACCTTCAGTCTGACACAAAGTCCTGCTTTTATCGAAGAATTCTTCGCATCACTGAAACATTAAATCTTTATTGACATATGCGCAGAGAACAGTCGGTTGCTCTGTACAGTGAAATTCTTACTTTGTTCTCCTTTTCCAGCCGCCATACATAATCAGATCTGTATCCAACAAATCTTGCTACTAAAATATTAAATTTATGGCTTAATCTGCAGTGAAGGAGAACTAGGTATCAAGCCTCAGTACTCCTAGTATCATTATAGTCATGCCTGTAGCGACATGTATCATAATTCTGGTAATTTATACTTTAATTTAAGCAAGGTTTCCTGTACACAGTGTACAAAAAACATCAAACAATGAAGCATTTGAGAAGTTTGACTTGTAAAACAGAGAAGAAGGTTTTCATGGAAAAGATTATTTAAACTCATACTAAGTACAGAAAGTTTTTGTTGTTTTTTTTTTTTTTTTTTTCTTTTAGTGTTTGTACTGAAACCAAAGTATCTGAGCGGTGATATACCCAAAAGGCTTTAAAAAAGCAACTGTCAGCTGGATCCAAATATGTGATTCAAGTGGGCTCGAACATTTCAGTATAAATATTTCTATGTGAACAAATCTCAACTAAAGACAAGAAAAACAACACCCAAGTTGTTTATTATTCATATCCCTAAAGGAAAAAAAAGAGCAACATAAAAGCATGTACTGATGATGTACTGGGCATATCTTGTTTGTATATTGACTCGATGTAATTAATGTTACATCGTGTCCAAGAGTCTCCAGCTATTGAAGTTTAACAAAAAATGTTTCACTGATGTAAAACAAAGAATGGTATTAGTCCATCGGACTCAAACGGATAGAGCATCTTTCAACAACCGTACAGAAATCAGAGAAACACACACGGACCAATCTGATCACTCACGAGAGCAGGAAATAGATGCCAAAGAGCGTCGCTGTCACTCATTTCCAGCAGCTACATCCTCTTGCTGCTGTGTTGTTTTTCTGTGCTGTCATCATCTCTATTACTCCCCTCCTTTGTATAAATCAGCGCACATTGTTGTTGAAAAGTATTATGTTCAAATATAAGGAATCATTAATAACCTGCAGACACGAATAAAGCATCAGTGTAAAAATTGTTGTTCCATGTCCTTGGAGGAATGGAGGTACACAGAGATAGATAGAGACGGAGGTACAAAAAGAATTTAAATGAGGTGATAACATTCCTTATCATTAGCTTGGCTATAGTGTAACCTAATCTTTATGACAGCTGGAATAGGCTGTAAGCTGCTGTAGCCTGCAGCCTCCACATCAAAACACTTCAACCTGCATCACTGCTAGTGAGAGCAAAAAAAAAAAAAAAAAGGGGAAAAAAATCAGTGTCTTCACATCTTTACTACAGCTTCATTACAAAAAAAGAGATGAACTAAGCAGTGTTTTTTTCCTTTATGTTCTGCGAACACCAGACTAGCTTAACTGAGAGTTGGAAGTGCCCAGTGAATCTCCAGGATCATCCCTAGTTAGCTCCAAAAACCAGAGAAATACTTTGGAAGGAAACAATGAAACATTAAAGAAGTTTAAGTGAATGTTCTGCAGAAATACATGAACATTCCTCAAGCATGAGAAGGGTGACGGCTCTATGAAGCGGGACTCACTAAACACAAGATGATGGGAATACCATGCACCTTATGCCTCAGGTATTAAAACCATCACTGCCATTGAAAGGGGGGACACTCGGTCTCGGTTATATGCGGACTGTAAGCATTAACCCTGAGGCTGGTGTCGGGATAAGAGGAACCAGGGTTACTGAGTGTACCTGAAGTCTTCAATCAGCTAAGCAGCCACCACCGAGCTGTCTAGTGCTTTCATCTTTTACTCCCTGCCGTAAATCCTCTTCTTGGACCTGCACAAGACTACACATCCCAACCCTAGCCCCCCCTCCCACCCCCCACCCTCCCCAAAAGCCTGGCTCACATTTAGCGAGACGACAGTGCCTTCGTTTCGACTCTTTTTCCTCTCTGGCATTCCAACACAGCGGCTCATCTGCCCTCCGAACAAGAACAGACAAGGCAATAAGACAAAACACAAACATACCGTCCATCATGTACACAACAACAACACATCTCAGGTCTCTGGACATGAGAAACTCCATGATATGTGAAATACTTGAATGAAAAAAGAAAAAAAAAAAGCAACAGAGCAGGCAGAGGATGTTTGAAGTTACAGTGCAGGTTACCTTTCTGGTATGTAGAGCTGCGGTTTTTCAAATGACAGGCTTGAAAGTATTTCTGTCACATGTGTGATTTGACCAGACTTGCCTGTCCTGTGCGACACCACTAAATGATATGAGGGGAATTTTTGGAAAGTAAATCTCCCCACTGCAGCCATGGCTTGACTGCTGGTATGTTCACACCCTCTATGAATGTGTACTGAATTGGTACCGGCTCCTGATTGGTCAGAACCGGCATACTGATGAGCTCCTGCAGCAGTCTGTAGCTGCTCTCTTTATAGGAAAGTCATTAATTACTTTGACGTATGAGGTATTTTCACTTCACCTACTGTTAGATGAACTCTTTTTCCTACATGTAGCTGTCCTCTAGTGATGATGCACTCATTAGTGGTGTGCAATTATATTCGTGGGTGTGTTTACATTCTGGGGACTGTGTAGCAGACATGCTCTACAGAGTGAGCTAACTGTACCAAAGCAAAACAAAACACACAGATAAAGCTTTTTGAGTGTAACAGAGATGACTCTGCTGACCGACTGGAACAATATGCCACATATATAGGCAGTGTTTTGGATTTTCTGCTGCTTCATTGGTAGTTAGTTCACTCAGCCGGGGTCGAGTTTAGCGAACGTGCCCTGAATAAGGCAACGAGTCAGCCTTAAAATGTTTAAACACAAATGTTGGCTTTAGCTAGCGTCACGCGTTATTACATCTGATGTGATACCTGCTTTTGAAGCAGCTAACTCCCTGCACACATTTATTGAGTCACTGCTCTCAACACATGAGCCTCCGTCTGCAGGGGAGGAAGGATTGTTGTTTTTCCTGTATCAACCACGTGTAAGATAGACGAGTCTAGATTATTCTCGCTTCCTCCTGGTGAATCAACAGTAGCCTATTCCATTATAACCTTACTAAAAATAAATAATCTAAAAGCTCATTAAAGGAAATGGCTGGCGAATTTCTATGTTCTTCTTATGATCAACAAATCTCCAACAATGACTTGATCCTGCTTTCTTACTACTAAGTATTGCGTGTGTATCCACAGCCTGATATATCTTATTCCTCTGTGTTGTGGACCTCTGTTGTTGTCCAGAAACTATTAAAAACACATCAATGAGCCAAACAGCTGCACTCGGTGACATGCTCCATGAAGATTACAGGCACGTTAGTTTGTTTAGAAACAGCTTCAAAGACTTTTAACAGCGATCATGTTTTCAGTCTCTGGAGAGTAGTTCTATGTAAGACAGACACTACTGAGCGTGTGTGGGAATGTGGTTCTGTTTACAGAGCTTCGCTAGCTTGTTGCGCCACAACTTCTTGACTTCGTACTACGCTGTACATTTGAGATTTCTGCCTTACACAGAACTACTCTCAGGAGACTGAAAACATGTTTGTTATTGATCTTTGGAGCCATTTCTACACAAACTAATGTAGCCAAACTCTTTGTAACAAAAGGAACATGTCACCCAGTGCAGCTGTGTGGTTCACTGACGTTAGTTTTTGGACAACAACTGAGGATTACAGCACAGAGGAATAAGATATATCAGGCTTTGGATACACAAACAATACTTACAAGTAGATCAATTCATTGTTGGTTTAGCTCTGCACATGAGATTAGTTGACAATAAGAAAAAACATAGAAAAACCACCAGCCTTTATCCTTTAAGCACTTTTGCACATAATTATAAACATAACCCCATTAAAATTAAGCAGGAATATTGATAAGAAAACAGATAAGCACTGTCTGTATCAATCCCTTAACTCCCCCCTGCAGCTCAGCTTATTCAGCCTTGCACTGGCAGTATTTCTCAGACATATCTGCAGTGATGCATGACAATATCATGAACAGATTCCTTCAAATTTGGATATCATTTATGCAAGGCTGGATTAGCACACACTCAACATCTTTCCCCCCCACCCCCCCCTCTCCCCTAGTGACGAACTATCTGCCCTGAGCTGCTACACCACCACCACCATCACCACCACCACCACCATCACCACCAGACAGCTTTAAAAAAAAAAAAAAAAAAAAAAAAACCCATGAAAAGCACTGACAGCCTTACAGTCACAAAACAAAGACATGTATTGTGTCATTGCTGAAAGGTTAACTGAACAAACCTAAAATATCCTCAGGCAAGCAAGGGGTTGTATACGGAGAGAAGGGTAGTGTTTTGAGTTATTTATAGCTCTTAAATGACTAGTTTAGAGCTAGTGGATAAAACAGACATGTATATATCACCGGGTGACCCGAGAGGCTTTAATGTGGTGTGACTAGTGACACATTTACACACAGGACAGGTGGCAAAATATACACAAATTAGCGTTGATTGCAAACAACCTGTAGCACATACTTAGCTGCAGGAATGTTAACAACAAACAAATGCGACGAGGTCAGAATTGTCATTAGCGATAATTTGTTACCACAAAACAAATGTAAACAAACACGACAGCACACATAACGGTGACAGAGCTAGCACACACGGGGATTTCTGGCTTGTTCTAGCCGGTAAATCCCTCCCCGACCAGGCGGTCAGTCACTAGTAACGGTTCATCATTTCGTACTTACCCCCGGTTGTGAACGGTAAATTAGTCCTCTCTCTCTCTCTCACACACACAACTTCGACTACCGGTGTTGTTGCATTACAGCGCCCAGAAGGAGGTGAGGTGACCCTGTCAGTCTGTCTGTGTGCGATTCTGTTGTTTTTTATTTCTTCTTGTTATTATTATTATTATTTTTCTCTCTCTCCGTCTCTCTCTCGCTCTCTCTGAATGTGACCGTTAGCTGTTCAACCAGGCGAGGCGTCTTCTGTCAGTCATCGAGCCGAGCCGGCTGTCCGCTCCGCCGCCATCTTGGTTGTGATGGGAGTCCGCCGTCCCCCGCAGACACACACACACACACACACACATATGTATATGTGTGTGTGTGTGTGTGTGTGTGGCAGTTTTACATCACAGCCAGCCTCTTCCAACAGGATGGGTCCTTTATAATCCACCTGATGCTGACACTACTCTCTATTATTATATTCAGTAGTGGAAGATCCTTTACTTCATTAAAGTACCAATACAGCAATGTAAAAAAAAAGAAAAATACTCCATTATAAGTAAAAGTCCTGCATGAAAGTACTAGTATTAGAAAGTATTAGCAGCAAAGTGTAGTTAAAGTATTGCAGTAAAAGATATGACTCATATTATTATGTATGACATCATTAGGTTATTAATATTGAAGCATCAACAGCTCTTTTCACTCGTATATTTACTATATATAAAATATTTTTACATATTCATTTATTGTAAACATTTTATTTATATTATTTATGATCACCTGACTTTTGTGGTTGTTGTATTTTTTCTTACATTGGATAGAATAGGTGCTTGTGTTTTCTTCTACCTTCTGTTTTTTTGATTGTTTTGCACCAAAACACCAACTCAACAAACCTGTTTCTCACTCTGATTATGATAAACAGTCATTCTGTAATACAGTTCACTATAAACCAACAAGATGAACACGCTTTCGACTTGCATGCTGTTTTTTTATCCACAAATAAATGCTTTATGATTTGCAATTAATCCAATTTTTCTCCTCTGTACGAACTTTCTCTTCAAACGATTGTCTTGTGAGTTTCGAAGGGACAGAAAATGTAAAAATGTACCAATGACACCATCCGTTTTTTATGATTATTTAGAATTTTATGGTTAAAGTTGGTCTTTCATCACAGCAAATGTATTTTCAAAATGTCCTTTTTTTAATAAAAGTCAGCTCATAAGTGGCATTTTTTACACTGACACTAATTCAAAGTGGTTGGATACTCTGTGAAATCTGACCGACACAATGCCAGCAGCCGATTGGACATGGTTTCCACTCCGCATACAATTCAACCCACACAAAATGGGATGTTCCACTTACAGTATACCGACTTAAATCAATGGCTCAGACTGGACAATGGACCAAATACCACATGTACCAACAGCATCGTAAAACAAAACAGACTAAAAAAACATATTTTTTTGGCTGAATCCAAATGAAAAAGATGCATTTCTTCTTCTCTTTAGCTGTGGTACCTTTATAAGATGATCATATATCACAGATCTGTGTTTTTCAGCTTGTTGTGGAGTTTTTCTGTCCCCAAGTGGCCAAAAAATCTACTGATTTTCATTCTGTAGAGGAATAATGAAGCTTCTTTAAACATGATTGTTTAACCATGATTGTTGTTTGATGCAGTCCAGGAAAAATTTGCATCCACTGCAATCAAACAGTCTGACCACACCTTAAGCAGACCAGGCAACTGCCTCCACATTCAGCTCTCTAAGCTGCTGTTTCCTCTCTGAATGTGAGCTTTCAGCATTTTTAGTATCAGCCTGGATCCCTGATATCATAAAGTAGGTGCTGCTCCAGCATCAGTGTGCTTTATAGGGCTGCATTTTGTTTCATAATGCACATTTTCATAGAGAGTTTTTAAAAAGAATGTGTTAGTTTCTGTGCAGTAATGACTTTAAATGAAGGTTTGTGTGCAATTTCCTTGACAGTTGAGTCACAATGGGTAAGAGCATGGGTATATGATGATGATGTATAGTTATTTCAAGCAAAAATAAAAGTACAAAGGGCTCTGCAATGCACAAAAAATTTCAAAAGTGACGCTGCAAGAACATTTTAACACATTGCATCCATACATTGTGACCCAGATCGACCTCCATAAGAGAATAAATCATATGGAGGCTGAAAAGGGGAAAGTTGGAAGAGATACTGGTCTACCTGACACTTTAGGTTATTAATAGATGTCATAGAGATCATTAGTGAGGAGCAAATTGCATTTGATCTCCAAGAAATGAAAGTATGAGATGGGATCTCATCCAAAAAATCCCACTCAAAAAAATGAGCTATGTCATTTTTGAAGCTGTGCCACGGTGGGAAAATTTATCTGTGCTTCTTTTGTTCTTTGCCGCCAGTGTTTTTAGCATGTACTGTTGTATGTGTTAGATATGAGGCCTGTGTTACAACATGTTAACATGCTGCCAGACGTGTTTGCATCAACAGAAACTTGGTAAAAGAAAGTATTATAAAGAACATCTCTAGGGCGACTTGTAATGTTCAGCTCACATGAGTTTCAAGTAAAGATTTGATCAATTTTCCAGCAATGACAAAAAAATACAAACATTTGTGGCAGTCTGAGAATCTTCACAATGTGAAATCATGATAATTTATATGTTGATTTGTATAAATAATTAACTTTTTAATCCTTGAAATTATTTAATTAAACTGAATGATTCAGATAAGATAAAATATTTTGAAGAAAATGAAAAACTGTGTGCCCGTTACTTTTCCCCCAAGATGCTAAACTCATTTCACAAAGGATAAAAAAAAAATCAAAAACACTTGAAAGATGAAAAGAGAAGACATGAAATCACGTCTTGGGTTGAGAATCATATGGGACTTAATAAAATCCTTTCATTTCTACAGAGAAGTAAAAACATAAAAATGCTTTTACTTCTCTCATCAGAACCAAAAGAGAGAGAAATGGAACAAAACATAATGGCATAAATCACGAGCAACAGAAAGTGTAATAATCCTGATGGTGGTAATGATAATATTACTGGCAGAGTGCAGGTGTGAGTGAGGGGAAAAGAGGAAGTTATTAAAGAGGATGTCTTTGAAAATTTGAGACTGTACTCAAATAATCTATATGGGAACATGAAAAATAATTCTTCTGTAGTTCAGCTAATTGAAGTAGAAAACTGTCAGAGTCATGTCATCTTTTCAAAGGATTCAAGGTGATGAAAACGCTGTAAGAAGCTGAAAAACATAAGCGTCTGATATATTATCACCTCATAAAAATTGGTGAATGTGTTAGTGAACAGTCCCTCATTTTACAAATCCAGCAGAGACAGAGCATTAATTTAAAGTCTTGTTTGTGTCCATCTGACGAATGTTAGGACAGAATTCGTTCTTCTTTTAACTCCGTTTTGGTCTCCACCAACTACTGAGGGAAATATCTCGCTCCTAAGCTGCTAAATGCTCCCCTTTCCTCACCAGCTAGCCGCTAACTTAGCATATAGTGGGTTATACAGAGCTAAGAAATCTGAAAAATCTGGTTGATGATATTTCTCTGCAAGTTGTCATTCATTCATATAAAAATATAAATATAAATATAAAAATGCTAATGTTTTTAGCTTTAAATGTCCAGACAAATAGGTGACCCAGATGACAATGTAGCAATGGCTTATTTGTCCAATTTCTAGTAGATGAAACACTTTGATATGGCTAACGTGCTAACGTTTAGACACTGATCTAAATATGAAACTAGATACAGTAACAACAGTAAGTAGTTTGGACGTGAACTGAAAGATCAAAACCCAAATAAACTCAAAAAGCACCTGAACTACCCACATGAAGATGAGTTAAAAGATGTCAAATAGAGGGAAATATCTTGCTCCTAAACTGCTAAATGCTCCGTTTTCTTCACCAGCTAATCGCTAACTTGGTGCTGGGAAAATATAGAAGTGGGTTTAACAGAGGTTTCTTGCTGCCTGCTAAGAAATCTGATATTTCTCTGTGGGTTGTCATTCATTCATATAAAAATATAAATATAAAAATGCTAATGTTTTAAGCTTTAAATGTCCAGACAAATAGGTGACTCATATGACAATATAGCATGAATTGGTCATAAATATTAATTTATTCAGTCTTTGAGACTAATCTTAATGCAAACTAGATACAGTAACAACAGTAAGTAGGTGCATTTTTGGACGTGAACTGAAAGAGCAAAACCCAAATAAACTCAAAAAGTACCTGAACTACCCACATGAAGATGAGTCAAATAGAAATGTCTAAACAAGGAAGAAGCTGATTGTAACGCTGTGCTGTTGTAAAAATACCCGTGTTTAAGATCTGCTGCACCCAAAATTCAAAATCTGTGCTAATGATTTGTTTTTTCTCTTCAAAAACTGAGCAAAAAAACTAAGAGACACATTTTCAATCATTATTGGCTTTAGTATAAACATGAAGGCTGTGGGTGGTTTACTCACTTTACAGAGTACTGAGTTTATTCTGGTCTTTTCTGCAGGCATTTGTCCTTCTGTTGGCCTTTTTTTTCAAACTTCAAAGACACACAGCGCAGGTGGATTGAAGAGTTTTGAAGATGCAATGTGGTCACCCTGCAGTGCACAAGTGTTTTCTTTCCTTCCTTGCCCCCCCCCATTGCATGCTGGGACTGGCTCTAACTCCCCCTGTATGTGTTCAAAAGAATAAATGAGAATAGAACATGATGAATGAATGAACAATATAAGCAGCTTCCATCTTGATCTGTACTGAATTACTCCATCGATTGTAACTGACACCTCATTTACAGGTTGTTTTTACCTAGCAGCTCGTTTTTCAGGATGAACAAATCCAGTTTCAACTTTTACTTTGTGTCGAAGTGTAGAATATATGATGAAACTGGTAGAAACAGCTCGGTTATGAGTAGGTGTGAGGTTTGCTCTCGGTCAGTGGAGGTGGAGAGCTGGCAAAGTATTCCCACACAGTCATGCAGAGTCATAAATCCTTTAAAATGTGCGTTTTGTTTGTTGTTTTCCTAAGTTAGCTATGCACAAAAACAGCTCTTATGAATTTTTGATTGCCCCTTGTTTTTCAGAAGTTGTAAGTGCATAAATAGGGGGTAAAGCAGCTAAGTGGCCAAAAAAAGTCAATGTGTGAAGTTTAGTTGGAGGCTGTTTTTTGGGAGGCGGGTTTTTCTATACACAACAACCGATGCCTCTTTCCAGACTCTCACCAGCTGAACTACATATTTGAAGTTGTTTTGCTTTGTTTTGCACACGAGCATAATGACTTCACAGCAGCTGCTTCGCTCTAGTGCAACTGAGGCTGCATGATGATTGTTTCCTGACTTTTCCTGTTTGAATTATGTTCAGATTTACAGTGCATGACCATATGTGGTTATTTTTTTTTATCAAAAATAAACCAAAATGTGAATATTTATTGCATATCTTTCAAGACTCTAATAAGCCAAGAGTGCAAGCACCATTTTTGGTGATGTTTTATAGTTTTTATCTTCAACAGTTTAACTCTGTGCTGTCAGTAACTGCTCATTATCATCATCTTTATGAATTATTTATAACGACAACATGTTGAAAATCTGAGAAATTAACGCCTGAAATGTCCTTTAATCTCCAAGATTGAAGAGAGGTTCCTTTAATAAATCTTAAATTAGGATCCCTATGACATAATCATTAATGTAATAGCAGACTGATGATCATAAACAACATTTAATGTTTCACTTAATGGTCATTTAAGGATCAAATTCATTTGTTTTATCCCTCAAAGTTCTTTATTCTACCCCTTTTTATCCTTGATGAAAAAGGGCCATTTAAGACTTAAGACTTTAGGAATTAGTGAACATCAAATCAAAAGTTCCTTTCATCCTGTGATTATTTAATATCCTGCATTATGCTATGAGATTATTTGTAATGTGGGTATTACAATGTTAAAAATGTGCATTTTAAAGCATTTTTGTGAAGCTGCAGCTTTAAAACACGACACAACAGTCTTTAAAGCCATTTAACGAATGACAGTATATTAAAGAATAAACATATGGGCAGAGCTAATCACATATCTAACTCTGTCAGCATTTAAGAGGATAAAAACCTTTTGGTGTCATTCATCAGCCAGAGTTCAGTCACGTCTCACTGCTGCCATCTACTGGACACAGCTAACAAACACAGTTCCTGCACTATGGTACACGTGGAACGGCTTTATGTGAAATAACACTTGAAATATATCCAGTATTGACACCAGTAATGCATTTTTAGTAACTTTTAAGGAGGAAATGTTGTTCTTGGAGTATATACAAAATAGTTTTTACAAGTTTATGAATAGAAGTAAATGTTCCTGCTTCCTGTTCTGCACCTCCAGCCTTTTTCTGAGCAGATGGCAACAAAATTCATCAGATCAAACAACATTATAGCTGATTCCTACTCACTTTACATTCCTGTAAAAGTAATTTTTTAAAGGTTGAAACGTCTACCACCTGGGGACAGTAATCATCATCTCTAGCTTACTATCTCTTTATATCTTCAACATGCTGATGACTACTGGCCTGCAGATTACAGATGGGAGATAACCACCTGCTGCCAACATATACAGTATAGGTAATGGTTTTAGTGGTGATTAACAGCTTGTAGCCTCCGCTCATAGACGTGCTGATAGCAGCGGGGGAGTTTACCGGCACGACAGAGCATCAGGTGTGCATCCTCACGGTGGGGGACCATGTGATATGCAAGACAAAGAGCATGCATGCATTTTCATTAACCTGCACACTACAATATACTATATTATAGTGAACAAAGAAGTCCTTACCAATGTGCATTTAACTATAAGCCCTTCATTTAGTGAAAAAACATCAGATCAAATGTTAAACTGCATCATAATTAAAAACAGACTCAGTGATATGCATCATTACATGTGATATGATCTTTAGGATGTGGTAAATTTGCCTTATAAACGTTGATATTTTACAAGCTATAATGATATGTATGTGTTATTGGATATTACAGACTACATTACTTTCACACAAATACATTCGGGTGATGTTTTGATATATTTTTTTATCTTGGTGATAGCCTTAAATAGTGAAAAATGGTCAGGTTATTTAGTTTAATAAATGACAGAGCTTCGGGACCATTTGATATGTAAGGAGAGCATGCATGCATTTTCAAAACACCTAAATACTGCAATATACTATATTATAGTGAACAAAGGAGTCTTTACAAACGTGCATTTAACTATAAGCCCTTTATTTAGTGAAGAAACATCAGATCAAATGTTAAACTGCAACACAATTAAAAACAGACTCAGTGATATGCATCATTACATGTGATATGATCTTTAGGATGTGGTAAATTTGCCCTATAAACATTGATATTTTACAAGCTATAATGATATGTAAATGTTATTGGACTATATTACTTCAACACAATTTTTTTTTCCAGTGGACAGGCTTTTTTTAGAATCCATTCGGGTAATCTATTGATATATTTTTTGATCAGGTCATTTAGTTTAATAAATGATTGATTCTTGCTGATCAAGCCACCAAAAAGCAGAGAAACCACACTGTTTTAAATGTAACCAGAACCGTGAGAGGAAAGATAAAAGCTTTGTTGACACATGGTTTCGTCAAAGAATAAACTGCTGCTACCAGAAACATCCCAATTGCCTCCGAGCTCAACACACTCTGAGCTCCAGCAGCAGAAGAGATGGTGAAGTCGCTGCTGCTGTGATGACAGATGCAAACAGCTGAGGGTGAGTCAAGAGTGGAAACAGTGATAATAAACAGTTTCCTGATGCCCTCTAACAAATGAGAGAAATTCCATCTTTGCTCTATTGCATTATTTTCTCACTAAACATTTGTATTCTGGATTGATAATTAGATTTTTGGACAGTAGCTAATGCTTTGCTTGGTGCTTTTCATGCAAAGCACTTTGTATCTTTTGTATTGAAAAGTGCTGTATGAATAAATCTATTATTACTAACTTACTTAACAAATTATTCTGATGGCAACTATATGCAATCCCACTAAAAACCCGAGTTCTTGCCATAACCATGATATTTGCTTAATCTCAAAGGATAAGGCTGATAATTTTCTAGATTTTTCTTATTGTCAACAAATCTCATTGGCAGAGCCAAACCAACAATGAATTGATCTACTTACAAGTGTTGTGTGTGTCCTGATTCCTCTGTTGTTCCTCCATTGTTTTTCCAAAAACACATCAATGAGCTGCACCGGGGGACATGTGAAGAGTTTGGTCGTGTTAGTTTGTTTAGAAATGGCTTCAAAGACTAATAACTAATCATGTTTTCATTCTCCGGAGAGTAGTTCTGTGTAAGTCAGACTCTACAATTATTTACAACATACAATGTAGTACAAAGTCAAGAGGTTGTGATATGTAGCGCAACAAGCTAGCAAAGTTCTGTAAATGAACCCATGTTGAGTGGCATCTGCCTTACACAGAACTACTCTCCAGAGACTGAAAACACTAAAGTTATTAATCCCACCTGTGCTTTTCCTGCTTTGACAAGTCAAAATGTCTGAATCAATAAAAGGATTTCATGGTCCATGTTTTCAGTCTTTTAAGTCTTTGCAATTTTAATTTTGTAACATAATTAGAGCTGCAACACATGGGAACACTTGTTGTGCTATATATCATTCCCTCTTGGACTTGTTAGCCATACCATTCTTTCACTTTATTCTGTGAAAACTATTGCAGTCGTTAATGATTTGGGACACCTGGGAAAAGGGGAAAAACACATAAAACCTCACCTCATTAAACATGTTAAACTTCACAAGTTTGAACTTATTAACACCAACTGATTTCTCCTGGCTGAAAAAGGATAATCCTATCGCCAGACAAGAATATCGATATTGGACGATTCTGTTTAAAAGTTCTTGCTTTCTACAGTATCTCCAAATGGCAACTTTGGTATGGTTAAAGGAAAAGGGTGGTGATTTTCTATTTCAAATTCAATATTCACTCTCCTTTTAGCTCTGGTTTGGTCTCCACCAACTCCTGAGATGAATATCCGGCTGCGAAATGTTCCACTAGTCACTAACTTTGTCGTTTGGTGGTGGACAGGTGGTGCACAGCGGGTTTGCCTGCTGCTGGAAATGAGGTTTATTGGAGCACTGAGACTGAACCAAACAGTAAATGTGCCATAAAACCTAAACAATGAACTAAAAGAGGCTTAAAAGTGCTGTTCAGGTGCAGAATTGGCGATGATTCTCTGTAGACTTGTCAGTACAAGAGACTTTCACATTACAAAGTCATTTCATTCATTCTTTACAGAAAAAAGAGTGCAACTGATACAAAACTAAAGAGATTTTTAAACATGATTTCACTTAATCAAACAGCAAATTTAGGCCGTATCAGATTGATTAAAATGTACATGTACATCCTGACCATGTTTAATGGCTCTGTATAATAATGTGTCTGTGTCATCCGCTGTAAGACAAGCCGTTTGCACAGATGCAGAATTACTGGAATTTCTCCTCTCTGCTATTGATTTTCGGTGGGGTTTGCAAATGTTTACATGACGAGCAAGAGACATACAAGCTTTTTTTTTTTCAAACGATCCCCTCCCCTGCGCTCTCCTCCATGCATTAGAGGTCAGGAGACATGCAGGATGTGAGCTGCAGAGAGACAGAAAGGCTGTCAGGGATTCTTTAACGGTCAGTCCGTCAGCGTCTGACAACGTACATGGAGGGAAAACTGTCGGAGCTTCTCTTTCATGCTTTTGAGCAGAGGTCATGTAAATGTTAGTGTGACTGAAATCACTTCTCTATCATGAATGTTTATAGCAGGATATGATGTCATGCTACAGTTGTAAGAGCTCCCAAAAGTGCAAAATTAGATCTACAGTTAATCAATACTCAGCCTGCGGTTTACAACACAACTCAGCAAACCACACAGCTGCTCTTTTGGCTCGTATCTTCTAATGGTAGTTGGCTGAAGTATAATTATGAAAGACCTGGTTAGACCAACACTCCTCCATGAAGGCCTCCATTACACCGAGTATCTCTATTGGTCAAGTGTGCTTATGTTGCACAAAATTGGCTGCTGACACTGGCAGTGGTTATGAAAGTGAGTTTTATCAGGGATGGGTTTATTTTATAGTATTTTATAGTACATTTATAGTACCATTTTACTTTAAGGTCCCCTATTTAGCATTTATAAGCAGTATAAACAGTTAATAAATGGCTCATAAGGCACTATAATTCAATTTTTAACCAATATAAGTGTTTATTGATGTATTTGTCAACAACTATAACTCCTGCTGTGGGAACCCATAAGTGGAAGCTGCTGTATAAACAGATACTGAATAGGAAAGTAGTAAAACACAGTTGTAATAATATAAGATATGTCTTCAGAGGAGACGTTATAATTGTTGACAAATACTGTATCTTAATTAACATAAATAAAGTATCCTTATATCTGCTTACAACTACATTATAGTGTGTTATAAACCTTTTATTTATTGCAGAGAGTGGACAACGTGAGCAACTCGTTTGCGGGAATGTGTGAACAATCTGACGTCATCATGAAGAGCGTGTAGACGTAACATTATAAACATAGCATTCAGAGCAGGCTGAAGCCCTGGATTTTGACTTGCAGGGAGCATTCTTACATACATTTACCTGAAGGTTTGGAACTTTGACTATGTTTAACATAGACATCTGACATCATAACAATAGAAAAATAACAGAAAATCACAAAAAGTATGATATGCCCCCTTTAAAAGTGACCAAACCTTTGCTTTCCAGGCTCCCAGGTCATGCATAAGTCTCCTACTGGGGTCAGATCAGAAATCTCTATTGAGTGTTTCAAATATCATCTCCAAACCTATTTATTCTCAAAGGCATTGTAATGATGCCCAAATTTGTTTTTAATCTTATCAAATCTTCCTTACTTACTTACAATGAAAATGTTGATCTTTGTCAACATGTTGGATGCTTTTGTCAGACTGCTGACCGCCAAGTTAGCTGCAGAATCTTATGTTTGAAACCCTGCACAAATTATTTCCATCCGGCCTGATTTCACCACAAAAATGTGGATAAATTTTGCCCACAAACTCTGACTGTAGCCGAAATCCTGAAACACACACTTCAAAGTGCACATTTGCAATTTCACTCATTGCATTCAAAGACTGGCTTAACATGAGGTAAGCATGAGCTGTGGTGCTGCAGGAAGAGGATGTCCGGCCATATGATGGAGCTGACCTTGAACTCTGACCTCTGACCTCCCCCCGGAGGCTGAGAGGAAAAGGAACTTCCTTTTTAGGATCAATACAGCGTCACATTATTACACTGCAAACACTAACCTTAGTGCACAGGTCAGGATGGAAGGATTTACTGTACATGGAAGTGTAGGAGGACCGTTCACCCGTCTACGCACACACACACACACACACACACACACACAGAAACATATGATACACAGACACACGATAGCAGTGTTTTTACTGAAGATATCAGAAGGTATTGAGAAATGTCAGTGATTTACCACCCTTAAAAAACGGGTATCGGATGACATCATGATTCATGCAAGTATCATGAAGCGTCACATTCATCAGTCATCAGATCATGACTCAGCTAAAATATTGGGCTTAAAGGTGCAAAGGTTTTCTTTTGTGATTCAAGAGCTTCAGTTTTCACATGACCAATAATGACTTCATCTCACCCTCTGCTGTATTTATCTAGTGATGCTTTACAGTAATACAACATTCATTCTTCCAGGGTCTTTAATAGTTAAGAGATTCCCTGTAAAGAGAGAGTGATGGAGAATACAAAACAGTTTTTAACAAACTTTTTAACATTTTTTACCAATTTTTTCTGTTGCAATTAAGACTTTTAATGAAGTTAAAATGCAGAATCTTTTTATTTTTATTTCTCAGTCTCACTGTCACATTGTTGTAAGGTTTCCATGGTATCTTATTCATTTGTACTAAGGTGAATATAACACAGCAGATTGCTCAAGGACAAACATTTACCACCGCTGCCCTCGTTCTCTTTCTCTTATTTGCGTTCAGTATGTTACAATCATTCTATAAAGTTCTTATTTTTGCTTTTATTGTACCTTAACGTTATGTAAAAACTAAAAAGCATTCATCTTAACTATCAGTAAATAAAATAAAGCGTGTGAGAGTTGAGGCGAGGCTGTATGTTTAATATGAAGGGAGTGTGATGCTAACGAGGTGTAACTAGATTTCTGCTTTCTCGTGTGCTTGTGATTCAGTGACATGCGGCAGTAATAAGAAGTAATTATGTTATCTTGCTGGAGTCCCATCCTCTTCATCCTCTTAATATTGATTCAGATGCACTGTGCGCTGTGATGTCCTGTCAGGGCGTTTTTTTTTTTTTTTACATGATGAGCTGATAGAGTGTCAAACAGTGTCGACTCACATCCTGCTGTCTCGCCCAAAAAGACGAGCGAAACAGCCATGAAAGGGAAAAAGATGCTGCTGCTGCTGCTGTTTCCGGCCTCGGTTTATCGTATCACAGCGTCAAACTGTGTAATTACAGCACTGAGGATGTGCTTTTGTGCTTCCATCTGTGAGTGAAGAGACAGTTTTTCTGACACTGATCTCACAGGATATTTCTGCTTTATTTGTATGAAAATAAATGTTTTTTTTTCATCAGTAAATACACAGAATTAGGACCAAAAGTGGGGCCAAAGTGCAATTTAATAGGTGAGACCATCATTTATTGTTGGGAAAGAAACGTAGCATATAATATAACATTGTTATTTAAGGATATGTAGAAACTGGAACTAATGTCACTGAGAATATGCTTGCAATCAGCTGTGTGTTGGAGGTTATCTCCCCATGAACGACAGCATCAGTCATTTTAGAAAATGCCTCAAAATGATATATATTTATATTCAAGTGATAAAACCTTTTAGCAGCTGTAGAATTTAAGACTCTTGATGGTCAAGAGCAAAGGAAAAACATGTTGTAGAGCCATAAAGTCCACAGCAGAGAAGGTCGGGGTGGAAAAAATGTCCCTAACGATCCCTAACCTACTAGTAGTAGCAGTAGTAGTAGCAGTTTTTGCACCTTAACTTTACCAAACTTTAACCATAGTTGTGCAAGTCCAGAAAACAATTTTACTTTTGCATCTGTGATTTTTGGAGGCACTGACAAACTATGTCATCCTGCAAGTTGTAGAATCAGATCAGAGATTCTTATACTTCATGTAATTCTGGACGGCAATCACAAACGGTGTATTTTGTTTAAGTTTAAGGACTTTTTAGAATATTAAGTTATGAGTTAAAGGAACCATGTGGAGTTTTTGACCACTAGTTGTGATGAACTGGACGCACGAGCACTCGTGTGATGCAATACAAATTACTGCTGACAGTTTCATATTATTCTTCTGATTACAGGGATGCAGGTTTCAAAATATTCCAAAATCTGCTTTGCAAATAAGAAAGCAGAAGGATATACATGCAGGTTAATACCTGCAAAATGACATATTGGGATGGATATGTCTTGTCTTTCTTTCACAAATGATCAAATATAAAACTCTCATACAACGTGGCGACACTTTGATTTTAATTTTTGAATTTTTCCTCATGACATAACAACATTTTAACCACTTGAACCCTGATGTTTCCAATTAAAACCCTTAATGAGCAGATAATTGATATCCAAGACGTCATGTTTTGTGATTCCACCTTCACATACCTTCTATACGTTCACACATTCCCCCCAAATTCAGCCAAACATATCTGATATGTGATAACATAGTGATAACTTTTGTATTTCCACTAAAATTTACTGTAAAATGAAGTTTTGTGGCTGCACATCATAAGTTTGATGGACAGAATATCTTTTCTATCCCAGCTGAAGTGTTATAATACACCTGTTTAAGCAGTGGACTAACAAACAGTCAGTCGACAGCAGCGGTAAAACAGTCACTATTTTGGATGATGACCACACTGCACCAGTCTGCCACTGCAAGGAAAATACATACGTATATATACTGTATGCACTTGTGTAAGTATATCCATGTGTCTGATTGTGTGCCTGGCTTGGGTTACGCGCTTTCTAATGCGACGGAGGGCAGAAACCTCTCTGGATGCACCTTGCTTGCGGGAAGCAGAGCGACTGCAGACATAAATAAATCTCCCCTGAGGTAAGTCGATATAGCGGCTCGTATGTCTGCAGCAGATGAATATCCAAGCCTGTCTGCATCTTAATGGCTACAAAGCAATGTGCATATAGTATGATACACACAACCATGTGCATATGTGTCTTAACATGAGGAAGAAGAACTCAAATCCTTCACTTAAGTAAAATCAGCAGCACCACAGAGGAAGTACTTCATTCCAACAGTCTTGCAAACTAAATTTTACTATGTTAAAGTTAAGTTTGTAAGATTTAGTGGCATCTATCGATATACACTTCCCCTCACCTTCACCTTCCAAGTGTGTTGGAGAATCTACGGTGGCCACGAAACTTGCAAAAAATGCAAAAGGCCCTCTCTAGAGCCAGTGTTTGGCTTGTCCGTTCTCAGCTACTGTAGAAACTGTGGATGTGCAGAGAGTCCAGTATTTGTATTTGTATCTGTATTTGTTGAGGCAGCAAAATTATTTGTATTTGTATTCGAATAAAAGTGGAAAAAGGCTTAAAAATCCTGTTTTTGTTTTTATTACGCTTTCGTGTTATTACGCTAAGTGTTACAATAAGTGTTCATAAATAAACTGAGCTAAAACTTTACTCATCACCTCCTTGCAGACAGACCTCTAACTAACAAATATGTTTTAAAATATTTGTATGAAACAAATATTCGTAAAAAACCCATTATTTGTGCTTTGCTGAATAATGTATTTGTATTCGGGCACACCTCTAGTAGAAACATGGCAACGCAACATGGGGGCCTCCGTGGAAGGGGACCTGCTCCCTGTGTAGATATAAAAGGATAATGAGTCTAATTTATTTTCAGATGATTATGAACTAATTAAAACGTACTTATGAATATTATACTCCATTTCTGCCAAGTCCGTTTCCGTTCAAATTCTACACACTGCACCTTTAAAAGTAAAGAAGTTCTGCAGCTGCATTTGTATCATTTTTGCCGACTGCAATGTGCAAATAAAAAGAAAGAAATGATGAGTTTAGCAAGGAAAATCTAAAGTAAAAGCGTTCATTGTGAAGAAGAGTAAAGTTTTTCAGATTAGATGAAGAAAAAGCAAAGACGGAAGGACACACAGAAGAAAGATATGAAGAAAGGAATAAAATAAGAATGGAGCAAAAGGAAAGACAGAGGAAGATAAAATCAGAGGAAATCTACAGGGAAAATATCCATATAGCAGTGAAATAAACGTTGCATAAACAAAATGATAACACTTAAACTAAAGAACCAGCAACCACAGAACAACAGTAATATTAAGTACTCTGACCGCTGGTGTTGTGTCACTGCAACAAAGGAGAGATGATTGTCAATTTTGTTCTTCTAATAAGACTGAAACACTCTCCAGAGTGTGGTAACATCCTGATACTTTTATTAGTCATAAATGTATCATGCACTGTGTCTGTGTGCATGTCTGCTGAAGCTAAACAAGAGACTGTTTACTATCAGCTTCATTAAACTCTGAAACAGCCACATATCTGTAGAATCTGTGCCGACTAATCCGATTATACCGGCGGTTTTGTTTTAGCCTGTTCCTGTACACACATATTATTTACCATACATCTGTAAAACGATTCCCTAACATCCAGATTAATTTAATTTCATAGAATTATGGTCAGGGCTGCAACTAACTATTTTCATTATCAATTCATCTGTTGATTATTTTCTCGATTAATCGATAAGTTGTTTGGTCCATAAACGCTCAGAAAATGGTGGAAAAATGTTGATATATAAGATATTCAGTTTACTGGCTCAGAAGAAACCAGAAAATATTCACATTTGAGAATTTGGACTTTCTTTCTTAAGAAATTACAAACTTTCAAAATAGTTTCCAATTAATTTAATAGTTAAATTCAGTGTTGACTAATTGTTGCAGCTCTAAAATAAAGCACAAGAAATAAGAACAAGATATCAAGAGTAAGGAGTACATTACATAACACTGTCATTTAGAAAATATCATTATATACATAATGTGGAGGGACAGGAAACAGAATAAACTAATGATAAGAGCAAGAAAATCAATAAACCCTTTTATTGATTCAGACATTTTTAACTTCTTGTCAAGGTGGGATTAATAACTAACATTTTCAGTCTCTGGGGAGTAGTTCTGTGTAAGGCAGACGCCACTGAACATGCACAGGAACACGGTTTCATTTACAGAGCTTTGCTAGCTTGTTGTGCTACAATCACAACCTCTTGACTTTATACTAAATTGTATGTTATAAATAACTATAGAGTCTGCCTTACACAGAACTACTCTCCGGAGACTGAAAACATGATCGCTGTTATTCGTCTTTGGAGCCATTTCTAAACAATCTAACACGACCAAACTCCTCATGATGAAGGAACATGTCACCCAGTGCAGCAGTGTGGCTAATTGATGTGTTTTTAATAGTTTTTGAACAACGACAAAGGTCTACAGCACAGAGGAACAAGCTATATTCGACTTTGGATACACAAACAGGATCATCTCGTTGGTTTGGCTCTGCACATGAGATTTGTTGACAATAAGAAACATAGAAAATTGTCAGCCTTATCCTTTAAAGTAGCAATAATAACATCTGTGCATTATATGAAGAATAAAAACTGCAAAGAATCAGAGCAAACACACTCCACAGATGGAAATTTAAGTTGTACATCCGCTGTGCTTTGAGGCAAATGTCTAATAGCTCATGTTGCTGAGCTATTAGACATCTGCCTCAAAGCACAGGTGGAATATTTCTTTAATCGAGATGTAATGAGATGTAATGAGACCCTGTGGTATCTAAAGTGAGAGGTGCAGCACTGCTGCTGGTCAGAGGAGTCTTCTGATACAGATCAATGGAAACAACTGAGACCAGTGGAGCCAGAGACTCCCTGCTGATTCAATTTACCATCTCTGTAATTCACATGATCATACTGCCTCTCAGCCGACACACACACACACACACATACACACACAGACACACATCAGACCAGAGGCTGTAGTGCAATTTCAAGGACAAATGCATGAATAAAAATAACGAGCACATGCAGAGTTTCTATCTAAGTTAAAACTTTTTCTATCTAAGTTAAAACTTAGATAGAAAAAAAATCCCCCACCAAAAAAAAACCACAATTATCAATAAATTTAAAAAACAGGTTATGCACTTTGTGTATTTTACGTCCCATCTCTTCCAGTATAGTGGCTTGAGATCAGATCCGAATCCAAACCACCCCAGATCCTGCAGACAGTTGAGTCTGGAGACAAAAGGTGTCTCCGAAGACACTTTTGAGTCCAGTGCTTCAGTCTTGTCAGCTTGTCCTAATGATGTAGGAAAGTAATTAAGCACAAAAATATCCTATGAGGAAATATTTATTATTATATACAGTGTGTTAGCCCCGTGATTGACTGGCGACCGCCCGATGTCAGCTGAGACTGGCTCCAGCTTCCCTGCAACCCTCTAAGCGGTAAAGGAAATAGATAGATGGATGGAAATATTTATTTCCTTGCTTTCTCCCAGTTTTAAATGTCTAATGATCTTGTCTCAGCTGTTGTCCTGAGGGCTGCAAAATATTTACATGACAACATGTATTTTATGAAGTTCCTGTTTAGAATATTGCAGCAAATAAAAAGAAACATAAAGTTTCATAAAGTCCAGTCCAGTTCAATTTGAAGCAGCCAGTAATACTCACAGTACTAATTAGGCCTGTTATATTATTTTAATATGTTTAAAGCAATATCACAGTCAAAGGGGCTTAAAAGTGGCTGCTGGTCTCATTTAAACTAGACTGAAAAACGGTGCTGAAGCTTAATAAATATCCCCCATTGTGTCTTTTCACCTGGCAGTGATGAGCTCCACCATGCTGTACCTTTCAGGCCTCCCTTCCCACAGTGATGGTGAGCTGACCGATAAGTAGGAGTCACTATTACAGTAATGACATAATCCCTCACTAGCATCCCACAGCTGATCCATCTAATCAATTAAACTATAAAGGAAATTGTATTATTTAATTCAAAGGTAACAGACTTCAAAGCTTTCGTCTTTCTTTGACTCATTTCCCAGATTTGCTGCACCTTTAGTTTCTAATTCAGATACAAATAAAGGAAAAGTTATAATCTCTTTTCTGTATTGTTGTAATTATAAAATTCTGTGATTGGCTGTTGGATTTAAGTTTCTGATGCAGGTCTGTTCACATCTGTCTACTGCTGTTTTCTTTCCCTCCTTCTTCCAAATAGTTTCCTAGTAGGAGATGGTATTAAAATAAAAAGAATGCGCCCAAACTGAGTTATTAAAAACATAATGCTGACCAAATGTTTGACTTCAGAGGACATAAAATACTGATTGAAAACAAACTGCCTGTAAAACTATAACGCACACATTTTGCAGTTGAGCTCCCCCCGACTGCATACATGTCAACAATAACTGTAATAGCCTTTGTATATAAAAATACAAGCAGAGTAGAGTCTTCATTCATTCAGAGCTGCATCAATTATTCATAAATACTCCTGTCGGCTTTGGGATCGATGCCTCTGTAATGCGGACTGATACGAGGCCCTGGTCGAGCCCTGGTTGCAGCAGGTTAATGGGCCGACTGGATTTCACCCGCTGCTGGAGGCACTTCCTGGGCAAACCTCTGCACCACACCCCACTGACACACTTTATAAGTGCAGGCACAGCACATATGGGCAGGCATCAGATGTGGTTAAACCAGTGGTTCCAGTGTAAGACGTACCTCCACAGCCCAGTCCGATGAACTCAAATACCCTTCATCAACACCAGCATTTATCTGAATCTGTTCATTTGAATTAATTTCAAACTGGATGTTATTTAATTATTAATCATATAAAAGTGGATATAACAGTGGATGCTACAATATTTTCATGTGACTGAACTGTCAACGTTCCAGCTATTTATCCATTAGTTTTAATTATTTCATCTCCTCTGCTCGCTTGCTAACTAGTTTTTGATTTGATTTGATTTATTGAACAGGACAGTGTGCAGTATTAAGCTTAAATGATGCACTTAGCTTGAAGCTAATTTGCATCCGTTGTCCATTATAATCAAAACATACAACAGCACAACAACAAACAGTACAAAGCAAAAACAAAACAAAACAAAAAAAGACTTCATGCACTCTTAATTGCAACAACACCTAAATTAATTGTTATAGCTGACTCAATATGCTGATGTATTTTTTAATCAAATCATTAATCCAAATTTGTCAAATTAGTTGAGCTAACTCTACAATCTCTCCATGGCAACAAGTACAAGTTCCCCTGGTTGGGAATCACTGGATTAAACCATAGACTGGATATAAAGATGGATGTAACGAGGTGTGACGTCACCCACTGGTTTGCATTGGAGCTGCTTTGAAGCCCAGAATAGCAGCTTATGGTCATTTAGCTTATTGGGAACAAAGCGGTGTACACTTGGGCTAACGTTAGCTACCTGAGCTAAACTGTGCCAACAAGGCAGGTATCATAATGTGGTTAAGTATTCCTTAACCATAAAACACAGTAGAACTGTGTATCTGGAGAAAAGTATCTGTTTATTCTTTAAACAGAAGCTTCAAAAGTCCGACTGAGTGGCTCCCAGAGCCTGGCAGAGCGAGCGAACTGTCAGTTACACATTATTATGGTTCCCACTGCTTCTCTTGGTGAGACACGGCCTACTCTGCCTCTGGTTTACCCGGATATTCCTCACCTAACTCTAACCAGTCTCGCTCCTCATGCCTAAACCTAAGCAACCCAACCAACAACGGCGATGAGTACTAGCCAATCAGAGGCCGGTCAGAGAAGGCCGTGTCTTGCCAAGAAAAGCAGAGGGATACTAACTCATCTGCTGTCAATCAACACCCACACAGCAGACATCAAAGCTGATATAAGTCTTCTAATCTTATTAACGCAGCAATAATTTCCAAAACGACCATCAGCACTCTCATTAGAGGGCCTGAATTTAGTGATTGAGACCATAATGACTCATTGAAAAAAATGAATGACTTTGTATTTCTTGAGAAAAGCTGAGGTTTTTTTTGAATGGGAGTCACTTGTAGCATCTAGCAGACATCAGTGACATTGCACTCTGCATTGGCGTCAACCTCTGGTCGTTCCTGCTTGGTTTAAACTGTAGAACAATATGTGTATAATATCTGTAAGGTCCACAGGCTTCTGAAGGAAAGCTTGGAGTTTAGTTTTAGGTAGACTATACAAATGCGGGCGTAGGCTTTGGAGCTGAGGTGGCACAAGCAAGCATGTGACAACCAGTATGGCTGCATTTGAGGCTGAAGCTGCAGTCAGTCAAGCAAACATGTTCTAAAATGTAATTTCTTCCTAATGAAACAATACTGAGTGAAAGACATTGCTGTTGAACTGTCTTGGCTTGTATTAAGAGGTGTTTCAAATATTTTGTCCATCCATTTATATGAATAAGGGCAAGTTAAACATTAGAAACATCTCTGGGCTTTTCGTAGGTCTAATTGTAAGTAATTGATAGTAGTTTATTGTGTTTTTTTGTGGAAAAAAAACATGAGACAAAACTGAATAATTATTCCAAGCAGAGTATTTTTCTTGGTATTAAGTCTTAAAACATGCCTGGAGGGGATCTTTAATATTTTTTTACAGATTTTCTTTTATTCCAATTATTTTATTCTTTATTATTTGCAACAAATTATATTCCCTTCCTTTTTTCCACAGCCTCTAGAATTTAAATGACTTCTATTTTTAATTAGAAACCGTATAATTTTTGCAAATATAGTGATACTGTCAGCTTGATCTTTCTTGGAAAAACCAACATTTAAATGTTATAAACTCAGTTATTAACTAACTACCAACTCAACTGTTATAACTTTGCTCAGCGAGTGACTATTAGTGGTTTGTTGTAGTGTTGGTTATTTGGATTGATGTTATTAAAGTACAGTATTGCATAAAAGTCTGACAAGACTGTAGTTGTGATTGTACAGATTTCTGCAAATTTATTTTTCTTTTTTATGTATAAACCTTTATATATATATACATATATATATTGTATATATTTTTACTTCTTACTTCATTTGGTAAATTAAGTCTTCCACTTCAAATCACGTGTTTTCGTCTCAGTGGTTCACCTGATCGTGTGTGTGTGTGTGTCTGTTTTTCTCCAATCCATTACTCTACTTAATCAATTTGTTGCTGTCGTTCAATGGAGAGGTTGAATGTTTCATGGAGTGTGCGGTAAATGGTGAGTTTCTGAGAATCTGTGAATGACATGATGAAAGTGTTGCCTGGTAACAGCGGTCCTCCTTTTATGTAATCAGATTACACAGCCTGTGAAGTACAACTACATGCAATGTATTTATCTAAGAAGATACATATTTAAAAAAAGTAGAAAAAATAAACTTATTAAACTTTTTAAACTCATTTTAAATAAAAGTACTGTCTTTACTTTTTAGCCTTGTTAGTGAAGTGGCGCTTGTCTTAGTCCAGACTGAAATATCTCAACAGCTATTGGACGGATTGCCAAGAAATTTTGCACAGACATTCATGGTACCCAGAGGATGAATCCTACAGACTTTAGTGACCGCTTGACTTTTCCTCTAGTGCCACCGTGAGGCTGATGTTTGTGGATTAATGTGAAATATCTTGATGACTAGTCTATTAGATGGATTGCCATTAAATTTGTTATAGACATTGAAATAAGTTTTGTGTTCCTTTGATTTTTCTCAGGCGCTGTCATGAGGTCAAAATTTTAATTAGACTAGTACTTTGGTTTTTGACCAAAAACCTACAAAACTAATGACATCAGCCTCAGCTGTACTTTAAGGCTGCAACTAACAATTATTTCCATCATCGTTTAATCTGTCGACTATTTTCTTGATCAAGTGATCAGTTGTTTGGTCAATAAAATATCAGGAAATGGTGAAACATGTCGATCATTGTCCTGTTTTGTTCCAACCAACAGTCCACAACCCAAAGATATTCAGTTTACTGTCAGTTTTACTTTACTGCATAGTTAGTCTACTTCTAAGAAACCAGAAAAATATTCACATTTGAGAAGCTGAAAACAGAGAATTTGAACATTTTTTCTTAAATAGAGAAGATACACCGCTCACCAGACGTAGCTGATGTGCTGGAGCTAAAAAAAATATCAAACTGAATTTAAAAAAGCATCTTCACACTCAAATCTGTGCGAGAATCTTTTTAATTAGCGATTAAAGTTCTTTCACTAATTAAAATAAATAAAGTTCGGACTGTTTAGTTTCACTTTCTTATTTGTTTCAGAGTTTGGAGTCAGATAAATTGATCTGGTCGTGTGCCAGAATATGTGCCGTTATCATCCTGCTGGGCTGTGTGATAATGTGAAGAGCATTAAATATTCAGTGTAGAGGAAGTTGAGCGTCACTACATTATCTGAGATGTCAGGCGTTTATTGATGACTATCCTTTATCTGTTAGAGCTGAAAGAGCGCACACACACACACACGAGCGTGCAAACTAAAACCAACTGGGAGTAATATTATTTGTCTGATAGATGTAGTCTATTTGTTTCATGAATTATAGATTTTCCAAAATGTCATCCAGGGCCAGTAGCCTGCTCAGACACGTACGATGTGTGTATGACATCACCTTGACACATGAGTCCTTTCAGCAGCACTTGCTGGAAGTTTGAACTGGGGAAACTCAAAAGGTTATTCGATCGATAAGTGAATCTTTTTTTAAAAGCTTTGTTGTTTCTTCCACTAAAGCTGGACTGTTAATTGGACAGAGTCTGCTGAGGAGGTAGTAAATCTACACAGGCTGCTAGTAAACCTGAGGAATAATCTGTTTGTAGTTTGGTATCATCCACAGACAGACTTAGACAGATTTTTTGCTTCCCATGAAATGTGATCTGATGCTATGGGCCTCTGATTACATTAAAATGACTCAAATCAGCATTCAGAAATAGAATTACAAGCAGAAGTAATTCGCTTTGTGAATGAAGAAGCTCCCTCCGGCTGCTCTGGATATCTTTTATCTTTTTCTCCTCCTTTTTTTTTTTTTTTTTGGAGCTGGAATTTTGTCAATGAGAGAGTAAAGGAAACGTAAGGGAGAGCAGAGGATGTCTTACTGCCATTAACCTGAGACCACCACCACCACCCCCCCCCCCCCCCCTCCCCTTTACGCCCCACCCTTCCCTCTCCCAGCTCGACCCCACTCCACCTCCTCTCATTCATTCAGACCCGGCCCTGGCGGGGAGGAAACTGCTGCCCCCTCGGGGATTTGGCATCATAATTATATAGGAAGCGGAACAGTCTGCCGTCTGTTAGAGCTGAAGAGGCTGCAGGCTTGTCACATATGTCTGCTAATGTGCAATGAACAACTGGTCATAGCATGGATGTGGAGCTGTCTTTCTGACACTGTTTGGAAGGTAAGATAATCTCTTGAATTAATCTTTAAAGACTTAATAACAACAGAGAGTGATTACCAGCTTGTGCAGTTTAAACCTCCTGCTGCTCACAGTCTGTTCAACCTGTGTATTCAACTGCTACAAACTATCGATATCATTATTAACAGACTATCAAACTTCAGTCTTTATGAAGCTTTGTAAAAACAAAAGCTTTGGAAGCAGCTAACAAAACTTCAACAAAACCATCTCAGAGTAAAGTATGAAAAATCTGTAGCCTGAGTAGAACCAATTAATTAAACCAATTTCTGTGGTTTTACTGGAACTGGCCAGTTTCGTTTGCAGTCGTAATTTGATTTATTGCCACTGGAGATGATCATAAAACAAACAAACAAACAAAAAAAAGTCATCTACATCAGCCTAATTAGTCTTTTATCTTGTAATGATTAGATTACAGTCATGTGCACAAACAGGATAACCAAAGTTTTTGAAATCTGAAATCGGAATAAAGAATTTAGTACGGTTCTTAAAAACTCATTTAAGTAGTGTTGATTTGATTATTTAGGGCATGTCTGTCCAGCACCATTAAGGACTTTGAAATGGTGTAAGCCTTAAGAGATATTTTTGGGGACTAAGGGAGAAAAAGGGTACAAAGTTGTACTTTTTATTGGCAAAAGCTATGCTTATTATATGCTTATTTCTCCTTCCTCCCTCTGGCTTGTGACAATAGGCTACATTTTAAATGTCTGGTATTCAAACAGTTTAATAAATGTGTGAATGATATGGTTCTATAATCCTGTTGTGTCTGTTTTTAAATGTGTCACAGAGAAAGAAGAGGAAGCAGCCATGTCAGAGAAGAAGCCACGGGGCTCAGACACTCGTCCCAAATGTGGTCTCCGCAGTTGGAGTGCTGACAGTTACATTTGGCGAGGGAAGAAGCGCTCACGAAGCTCTCGCAACGGGTCGAGTCCAGGAGGGCTTGAGGCAGACGGGACGGAGGAGCTGGGCGTGCGATCAACATCCTGTCCCAGGCGGCGCAGAGAGAGAAAGTGTAGCTGCAGCACACTTGGGGATGCATTGACGTCTGCAGACATTGATATGGTGTGTCGGAAGGCCTTGTCCCGGCGCTCGCTGCGGCAGAAGTTCCAGGATGCTGTGGGGCAGTGTTTACCTCTGCGCTCTCACCATCACCACCATCATCATCACCACCACCCACCGGGCTCCTCTCGTCCCTTATCGGTGCTCTTCTGGTCCAAGCGCAAGATCCACGTCTCAGAGCTCATGCAGGACAAGTGTCCCTTCTCACCCAAGTCTGAACTTGCCCGCTGTTGGCACCTTATAAAAAATCATGTCACCCACCCGAATGCCCTCAAGGACCTGGAGGTTCCCCTCAAAACCAGTGTCTCATCATCTTCCATTTCCCCACCACAGACACCCCTCTCCTGGGAAGACATCTGCTGCTCCCCTGGGCCTGTAGGCACCAGCCTGGAGGACAGGGATACTTCTTGTCCTCATAGGGGGGCAGAGGGCAGCTGCAGCCACACTGACTATGTCCTGGTTCCTGATCTCCTCCAGATCAACAACAACCCCTGCTACTGGGGGGTGTTGAACCGCTTTGAGGCAGAGGAGCTCTTAGAGGGTCAACCAGAGGGAACCTTCCTGCTCCGAGACTCTGCCCAGGATGAGTTCCTCTTCTCAGTCAGCTTTCGACGCTACAGCCGCTCCCTGCACGCACGCATTGAGCAGAACGGCAAGCGTTTCAGCTTTGATGTGCGCGACCCGTGCATGTATCGGGATCCCAGTGTGACAGGACTGCTGAGACACTACAGTGACCCGGCAACCTGCCTCTTCTTTGAGCCCCTCCTTTCCCAACCGCTACCCAGGACCTTTCCTTTCTCCCTCCAGCACCTGTGCAGGGCTGTGATCTGTAGCTGCACCACATACCAGGGCATAGAGAACCTGCCGCTGCCGCCTCAGCTCAGGGACTACCTCCAACAGTATCATATCAAGTGTGATGGGGCCTGTGCTGTGTGACAGTCCACAGCAGGCTTCATACCGTGGAGGGTAGAGATGGGACAGGCAAAGGCACTTTCACTTGTCAAGGAAGCAAGAGTATTGTCATCAAATTCGAAGTAGCTTTGCTGTTGCAAATCTTCTAAGAAGTGCAGAACTGGAGAGCAAACAACTGACAGCTTTTTAGATCTTTATTGATCTTGATGCATCAAGATCTTTTTCTTTTTTTTTAGATCTTTATTGATCTTGATGCATTAGGAGAGAGAACAAGCAAACCTGCAAAGGATGATCAGCCTCCTCTGCCGTAGGAAATCATGGATGTAATGTCTTTTACGTCATCCTTTAGTACTAAAGGGACGCTTTGAAGCCTCGATTTAGGCTTTCTGCTTCGCGCCATCTTGACTGTCATTACTGTAGCCAGTGGTCAAGCTCATGGGACAAGAAAGCAACCACTACAGCTGACTAGGATACACTGAGAAGCAAACACAACCCCAAAACATAAGCTTTAATAACATAAATGGAACACAGATTCTCTCAAACCATCACCAAGACATTAAACCTTGACCCCTACTTTTTGTGTAATGTTATCTGCTGAAGTTGGAGCATTTTTTTGACTTCAGTACAATCAGAGTTGTCTTGTGTGGGCCAGCATCTAGAGGCCACTAGAGGAACTACAACTTAAGTGATAGTTGCTATAAGGCAAAGACAAAACCTACTCTCATGTACCTTAATATCATAAAAATGAGTTGCTTAGCTATGGCCTCGTCCTGCACACGACCAATGCTGTGAATGGTATCGGACCAGGTCAGAGGTATATAGAGGACTTCAACCACATCTTATGATATTAATTCTCCATTAACTTTCCAACTAAAGAAACATTTTAGACCTCTTTAGACATCTTCACCTTAGGATGAAGTGGTCCTTTCTAACATCGCCATATACTGTACCTCAAACTTAACTTAAACACTGTTGTAGTCTAACTAATCACTAAATTCAAACCTCATCTCTCTCCTGAGACTTTGGCTGAAGATTGAGGTTGTGAACTGTGCCTAGTGGATTACTCAACACATTTATCTCCTTGTGGGAAACTAGACTGAAGCAAACTGAAGACAAGAAGGCTGTATCTGCTTTTAAACTATTGTCTGCTTCAAAACAAAAATCAAGAACTTGATTGGTAATGTGAGTGAGAAAAAGACATAAAGAGAAAGAGATATGTAATAAACAAGTCTAGATGAGACAGACTGAAAAACTGCAAACTTCTTTGACAAATGTCAGCTTCCTAGGAAAACAAGACTTTGACAGGACTACCTTCTCCTCTGCAGCCACAAGATGGCAGCACAACTGCACTGATCAGAGGTTTTGGAAAACGACCTGCTTCACTGTTCAACTGCTTCTTTAGCCGAACGCTCCTTTATAACTTGGTGTTTTAGCATCGTTTGTGCCTCTTCAGCTTTCCAAACTGTTACTTAAAACTGTTTAAATGGTGGCGCGCTCTTCACCATGAGACTATAACCACTATCCTCAAAATATTTGAATCACTGTGATGCCCCCTCTGGGCATATATTGTATCCACCACATTGATAATAAATGCCATTTACACTGCCTCTGTACTACGAGTGTTCCTCAGGTTTTCTTGTCATCTTTGGACCGACATAATGGTGCAGCACAAGGCAGGCTTACCTGTGTCTGCAGCTATGGGCTGTGTCATAGTTAGACAGGCTAATGGTGTGGAAAATGCTGCTTTTGAAGTATCGCCTTGAAAACAATTCACCCCACTCTCTGCAAAAGGACACCTCTAAATGCCAGCTTTCCAACAGAGCAAATGGTGAGATAAGGACATGAAAAAGACTATTTCCCACCCGTAACAGGGGTGAAATTCAGATTTTCAATTGATTCATGTGTCATTCAGTCTCTCTCCCTCTGTCTCCAAATGGCTGTTTTAAAAAAAATATATATCTGCCCCAAGGTGACTTGTTGTATGAATACAAAACAGTGCATGAAATATTCATCATATTCATGCGCAAAAGGTAGATTTTTTTTACGCTTCAGTATTCATCATACATTTATCACTTTTACATGGTTGAGTAAATTGGCTGGTCTGTTGTTACACCATGTTCTTTTTTCATTTTGCTGCTTTCACAGTCATAGATATCCTGTTTTACTGTTTCAGTTGGACATACTGTAGGTAGGGCTGCTGATTATTTTCTCAATGAATGTGTCTTAAATGTCTTATTTTGTCCCAACCGACATCCCACAACCCAAAGATATTCAGTTTACTATCATGGAAGATTAAAGCAACGACAAAATATTCACATTTGAGAAGCTGGAATCAGACAATTTTGACTTTTTTTTCTTAAAAAATGACTCACAATGATTACTTGATTATCAAAATAGTTGGCAGTTAATTTAATAGTTGGCGACTAATTGATTAATTGACTAATCGTTGCAGATCTAGTAATCAGAGCTGGCTTGGAATACAGACTTGGACTTATAGACTAGTTTAATGCAAGTTAGACAGTTTCATATAAGTGAGACTAATATAAGCCTTAAATAGATTAATCTTGAACCTAAAAATTTAGCCATCCTACCTTCAAATTATCTAACACGTAAGACTTTGGCTTCCATGGCAACATTAAAGACACCTGCTGATGACTGAGGAAAACATGACTCAATTTGTGATTTTCTAACAACATTAGAGATAAAGAAATGAGAAGAAACGAGAGTTTGCCAGCAAAAGAGATAATCTACTTCTGTTTCACTCATCAGTTCTTCCATAATCTGAGGTTTATCTGCTGGGAGGGTGTCAAACTGGAGGTGTTGAGTTTGAAAGAAATGGGAATTTATCAGGCAGGGAGGCTCTAAAGATAGATGCTATTAGTTGCTTTTCAGCATTTTTGAGTTTCACCTATATTAGGGACTAAAAGCTAAGATATCTCAGCCTCTGCAGCTTCCATTGTGACCACTAAAAAAAAAATCTGTCTCTTGTGAGTGCAATACTAAGTAATGAACTTAAAGCTACATCAGATCACTATTTGTCAGATGTAAGCCAGAGTCAAAGTCTATCTTTGCGTTTGATCCCTCTGACTGCGACATGACCTTCCAACATATAAACACTCAGTCAATGGACAGAGTCAGGAGCCACCCTTATTGATTTTTCCCGAACCACATTCATGAAATATTAATGTTGTCTTGTATGATCTGGTTAGTGAGCATCATTTTTCAGCAGCTCAAAGCCAAAGTCTAGTGTTACATTAGATTTATGATACATTTGATATCCAAATCTGAGAAATGAAACAATGTTTTTTTATGGTTTTATATCATCTGGGACTGGTTCATACATCAACGTGTAGCCAAAACCTCACATATCTTGTATACTATTAGATTTCAGTGATGTAATATTTAGACACCCAGCTGTCTGCCAACAGAGTACTTCCTGTTGCACTAATCAAATTCTCCCCTGAGACGCCACTCAAACAGGCGAGTGGAGAGTCAGCCAATGGCAGGTCGCCTTCGCTGGTCAAAGGAGTCAAGAGGTACATGTACTGCATATTAATAGATACTTTAATTAATAAATCATTGAAACACCGGTAAGGGTTTGACCTTTCACCCTCGGATTTGGTCCCTTAAGTTGCTACTGCAGTGTGCAAATGTGGTTTTTAAATACAAAATGTGATGAGTCAGAGGTCTTGTAAAGAGGCTCTCTTATATCAGGAGCAAATTTCCAACTCAGAGAAAATACATAAAAATATGAATATAAACTTGATTAATTGCTTTCAATACAAATAGATCGTAAGGAGTCTCCAGAGGGTCACTAGATAAATCTGAGGGGTCGTCAGATGATTAATGGGAGAGGAAAGAAGAAAGAACAAAGTTCTGATACACAAATCTGTTTTCAGTTTTTGGACTTATTTTATTGAAATGAAAGCGTGTAAGAAGTTTATAGGGAAAAATCACTATTTGGTTGAGCTGTTAACAACTTATAGACATCTGAAATGTGACCCCGACTACACACTGCTTTTTGTAAGACATCAAAAGGTTAGAAACCACTGGTTCACTGGTTTCATCTTTAACAATGTGTTGTATTTTAAAAGCTTGTTATATTATCCATTGTGTCAAATCTTCATCTGAATAGTAACTAAAGCTGTCAAATAAATGTCGTGGAGTAGAAAGTACAATATTTCCCTCTGAAATGTAGTGGAGTGGAAGTATAAAGTAGCATGGAAATACTCAAGTAAAGTACAAGTACCTAAAATTATACTTAAGTACAGTACTTGAGTAAATGTACTTTCCACCACTGAAAATCACCTTGTCAAGATCAGAAACTTTACATCTTTACATTAACTACTATACAATTTCTCATAAAAGTTAAATCTACTCATATATAACAATATGTGCTTTAATTATGCCAGATTTTTGCAGAAACAGCAGTAATCCGGACAGAAAAAAACCTTGAATCTGACTCATCCTGTGCGCCTAAAATGTAGGAGGAGTTTCGGATGTTGCGTCATGACGTAGCAGGCGGGAGTTGTGACGCTGCGTTTCCTTGTTTTCAACGCAGCGCGGGAGATTCAGGAGAAGAGGAGCAAGTCTGTGGCGTCACCCGCGGAAAGAAGTAAGTTATATTAACACTTTATTTTTCAAGTTATGAACTGTCAGTTAGCTCTGACGTCTTCGTGTAGTCTGATTTAAACGCGCCATCATGCTGTAAACACGTTTTTTAAATTAATTTGACGGTTGAAATCGCTCAACCAGCTGCGTTGGCTTTATTGTTAGCCGAGCTTCTCAGCTAGCTGCCATCTGAAGCATGGGAGACGGTCCCTGTAGTGTACAGATGTGTCAGAAATGTGTTAACTTCACGTGTTAATCACTGTTTTATTTTCCTGTTCGTCAGTCTGGTGGTTTTCTTAAAATGCCGTCTGAAAGGAAGCCGATGCGCTACGGACACTCGGAGGGACACACCGAGGTCTGCTTCGATGACACTGGGAAGTATGTTATCTATTATCATCTTATCATGACTTTATTTATATAACTGTAACAAAATACGCAGTCTGTCTGACAGCTAATAGGATTTGACTGTGTCGTGAGTGTTACTGGTGTCTTTCATTATGTCATGCTCGTTCATTACAGCCTCTGTATACAAAATTAACATCAAATCAGTAGCTTTTTACAGTTTAGCTCCTCTCACTGGTGACTGAAATCACTGTCAGCTCAATTGTGACATAAAGTGTGTAACTACTTAACTAAAAACTACAGAAACAATCATGATGTGATAACTCTGTTGCAGACAGTTATTTATTGAGCTATTAAAGGATGAGCCTGGTGATTTTCTATGTTTTTCTTATTGCCAACAAATCTCATGTGCAAACCAACAATAAACTGATCTACTTGCAAGTATTGTGTGTGTATCCAAAGCCCGATATATCTTATTCATCCATTGTTGTCCAAAAACTATTAAAAACACGTCAGTTAGCCACATCACTGCATTGGGTGACACGTTCCTTCATTACCATGAAAAGTGTGATTACTTTAGTTTGGTTAGAAATGGCTCCAAATACTAATAACAGTGTCAAGTTTTCACTCTCTGAGAAGGATTCCTGACTCTGACATTGTAAAATTCTCTAAGAAGTTTAGTACAAAGTCTTCCTGGCACGGGACTACTTTCTGATGAGTGAAAACTAGGTTGTTGTTTTTCACTTTAAGAGCTGTTTCTAAATTAACTAAAGTAACCACACTCTTCAGGAACGAAGGAACATGTCACCCAGTGCAGCTGTGTGGCTCATTGATGTGTCTTTAATAGTTTTTGGACAACAATGGAGGAATAAGATATATCAGGCTTTGGATACACACACAATACCTTTTTAGTAGATCAGTTCATTGCTGGTTTGGCTCTGCACATGAGATTTGTTGACAATAAGAAATATAGAAAATCACCGGCTTTATCCTTATATAGGCCTAGTTTGGTACTGAACTAAACAGTGCGACACAGCAACAGATTGAACTTACCAGTAAAGTGAGGATAATCAAAACAGCACCTTAGCATTATGAAAGGTGATGCGTTTATTACTTTTTTTTTTAGAAAAAACTAAAAGTAACTATGTAGTCAGTGACTATGAATCTTTTGAAATGATTTGAATCACTAAAAAGATTTATAATTTCTACTTCTAGTCTCCTGCCTTCAGCTCAGTGCAAGCTGGACTTACATGTATCTATGATCCACCTCATGACTCTGAATAGAAACAAAGTAAACTCTTATATAAATGTACATGTGTTCATTACAAAAGAGAGATAGAAGACAGATAGATAGATGATATGAAACTTAATTCATTTATTGATGAAGTGAATCACATAGACTACACTTTAAGTAATGTAATAGTGTTGTTTTAAGTCATTTAGCTGCTAGTAAAGCTGGTCCAAGCTTGCACACTGAATTAACATAGTTCTCAATCCTCTTGTTGAACAGCTTAACTTTCTAAATAGACAAAACAATCCTGTGAAGTTTGTTCAACCAGTTTGACACTATGTTACTTTTCCTTTTGCTGCACAAAATTTGCTGAAAAATCTGACCACGATCAAATCTTCCTCAGGTTCATTGTAACCTGCGGAAATGATGGAGATGTTCGGATATGGGAGGGTCTGGATGATGACGACCCGAAGTTCATCACTGTCGGGGAAAAGGCGTACTCTCTGGCACTCAAGGTTGGTTTTCTGTTGCTGTTGTTTTGTTGATTCATGATATTTGATTGATTTCTAGACACTTTATGAGTCAATGCAATTTATAAAAATTAAGTACAATTTTGAGGTACTTGTACTTTACTTGAGTATTTTCATGTGATGCAACTTTATGCTTTTACTCCTCTACATTTATTTGACAGCTTTAGTTACTTTTCAGATGAAGATTTAACATAATGGATAATAATAACAAGCTTTTATAATACAACACATTGTTAAAGATGAAACCAGACACACACTGATGCTTCAGTATTAATAATCTAATGATGTCATATATAATAATATATCAGTCAGAGGCACCAAACCACTACTTTTACTGCAATACTTAAACTACATCAAGCTGCTAATACTTATGTACTTTTACTGAAGTAAAGGATCTGAAATCTTCTTCCACCACTAGCTGTCGGTTATCGATCGAGACGTGTTCTGTAATTCTGGCTTTTCATCCGCAGAACGGCAAGCTTGTGACGGCAAGTTCCAACAACACAGTGCAGATCCACACGTTTCCGGACGGGGATCCCGACGGCATCCTGACCCGGTTTACCACCAACGCCACACACGTCGCCTTCAACAGCAGCGGCTCGAGAGTTGCAGCTGGCTCCAGGTACTCAGACACTGGACATGTTTCAAATTATGATCACTTTTGAAAAACAAAATGATGGATTGTATTCATTTTAATCTATCAGACGGGTGTAAATCTGCTACATGATAAAAGGTGGGGGTTTTTTGCATATTGCTTTTATAGGATAGGAGATGCAAGAACAAAGAAGGGGGGATGACATGCATGTGTAGGCCAATATGAATGTTATATTAATCTATTAATACAGATTATTTCAAGGGGAATTGCAAAGGATCAAGATTGAAGTTATTTTGTTGAAGCTGTGATTAAGGAGAGACTGTCTCACTCTGACTGAACACGTTTTAAATGAAAGTGAACAAGACACGAGTTCCCAAAGTATTGTGCCCTCATTAGGATTTAAACGATTATCATAAATATAACAGGACATGCTTCCCCTTCACTTTTAAGTTCAGCTCTGATGTTGCTGAATCCGTGACGCTGCAGGATCCATGTAAATGTCGGCTAGATATGATCAAAGTTTAGATGAGTGTGGGGATTGAATCGTATAGCTTAGATGGAGGAAAAGGCTAAAGGAGGAGGAGGAGTTGACGTGAACCAGTAAAGACAAAGCTGAAGGTGGCGTTTAATACCCTCTGGCAAGAAAAATCTTACTAATGTGATGCACTGCTCTTATCTTGTATGTTTGCAGTTTAAGATAAACTGTGAAATATCTCTGAGAGTAGAGCAGTGCTGTTTCAATCTCAATCAAAATGTTAGGATGAATGTCAAAGGATTAGCTGGTGGGAGTGTGAGCCCAGCGTAAGTTCACTGTATTTAGCATCTTAAAAGTCAGAGTGGAAACCTCATTTAACTCTTGTCAACAAAGCAAATGATATATTGTGTCTTTATCAGAGTCAAAATGGACAAAGAAAATGCACATATAGTATAATCAACCTAGAATAGTGTGGAAACATTACTCTGTTTGCTCTATAAAGGCTTCAAAATAGCGTGTAAATCATTTTTAAGACTCATAATACTTAAGTGAATTCATTTATTTATAATTTAGCATGTTTTTATCCTCCTATGTGGACGTCCAGCTGCCTGAGCAGATTCATCCTGAGATATTTTCCATCAGTGATGCGAACGTCACTTTCATTCTGTCAAACCGTGCACGTCTTCTCCGCTCCGGCCGGTGAATGAAGCCGTCGTGCTTAACGTGTCTGTCGTGTTCAGTGTGGTGCATGCTAAGACTAAACACAGACTATGTTCTTGTGATATTCAATATTGTTCTTCCAGTACAGGATGAGCTGCACACAACGATGTACCTGGAAGATATTTCCGCCTCTCAGACACAGCAGCGCGTTTGATTGGTTTCTGATTAGTCTTGATTGGAGATAAACGTCTGTTTGCTGCCAGAAATGATTTGTCCTAAACAGGTTTATCATGGCAATAAAAGCCCAGAGCATGGCGCTTTATCGATGCTGCTGTTTTCACACTGAGTCATTTCTGTTGTGATATCGATCGTGAAAAATTCAGACATCTGAGGCCGTTAAGGCGGATTTGGCATCTGCATCCCGGCGGACGTTGGAGGAAATCAGGATTATTTTTGCTTCTCTTGTTCATCGATTTGACAATTTTGCACACGTGTCGGCTCACAGCTGACCTTTCCCTCCAGTCTGCCGCCGCCGCTGCTCACCGGCGGGAAGCTGCTCAGGCGTGAGCGCAGACTGTCTGCACATGTATTCTTAATTTCTCTCTCTCTCTTTTTTTTTTTTTTCCTCAGTGATTTCATGGTTAAGGTGGTGGACGTGTCGGACAGCAGCCAACAGAAAACACTCAGAGGCCACGAAGCACCTGTTCTCAGTGTCACCTTTGACCCCAAAGATGACTTCCTGGTGGGTTGATCTTTTTCTCTGGACGGCAGAAATACAACAGAGAGGTTGTTTTCTGTTTGTGTGCTGGTGATTATGAAGAGTTTGGTCTTAAATTTGCAACCAAAGGATTTTAAAACTGTTTGGTTACCTTCAAAAATGGTTACCTGCTGCAATAAACTGTAACTTTTTGAGATGATACATTAAATCTTGATGAACTAAAAGGAAAAAATTTGTTTTGGCAGTTTTGCCTTTTATTTGACAGCCAGTAGAGAGCGAGCGAGACAGACAGGAAACATGGAAAGAGAGGGAAAAATCAACAAACGCAACACTTTGACTATATAACATACAGCACTCCAATACAACCGTACCACAACATACACCCTCTGAAATTACCAAAGTATTGAATCAACACCTCTTTGACTCTCACTATTAGTGCAGATCATCTAAATTCCATTGAACTATTGTAATGATTCGTGCAATGACGCACAAAGTAACGCACAAGTAGACGCAGCAGCCGGATCTGCTGTCTCGTGTCAGGTTGATGTTGTTTTTTATAAGCATTCAGTGAGGTTCGGCATTGCTTCTGTGGCTGCAGCTGGAAATATGGTTTGTGTGTTTGTTTTAGGATTGCACAGCAATTAAATTAAACCAGCTTGCCTGACGTGCAGGTCCACACCCTTCTCTGCATTGGTTCACGTTGTGTGAATGTTTGCATGAATATCCAGAGAAGCATAATTCCAGCTCGAGACTCACGACTGTCGAATGATCATCGTTTTGTCGATATCAAAATGTCAAGATGTTCGTATTTTATTGTCCAGCACAGTTGGAGAGATACTTGGACATTTGTCATGAATCATGTCTCAGATTTTCACACATTTATATGAGAAAATAAGTTTGTCTGTTTTAGACCTGAGACACATTTTCAGTGTATTAGAGGGTGTTCACACTGACGTCAGCTCGACAAAACATTGCAGCGATCGTCCAGTAAAAAAGTTGAACCGGGGCTCAACTTTTACCGCAACGCAATGTCATCCAGCAAGGCGCTGCATCAGCCAATCACTTACATGCAGAAGCACGTTCCTGGTGGATTACTTTGTAACATGAACGCAGTTTTTCTGCTGTTGCTGCCTTGATAACTTTGCAGAGTTATAAAATCCTGTCTGTGAGGAGTGTTACAAACCGCTGTGCAGTGTTTTGTTACCTGATAAACCTTTTAAATGCATTAATCTGAAGCTCCAACTTGACTTCCTGGATTGTATTTCATCGTCTCATCAACGCAGCCCCTTTACGCTCTATTAACACACTTAGTCTTCAGTCTTCCTAAAGCCACACAGTTATCAGGCCTCACATCGTTATAACACCACGACATCATTTCACTCAAAGACTGATAGACGATGAGTTATCGCCCAGCTCTACTCTGAAGCTGTCAGTGTGGGTGAGCATCATGTGACCCGAGCAGACTGGACTGTTTGTTTTTAACCTGGTCTTGTTTCTCCGCCAGGCGTCAGCCAGCTGTGACGGCTCCGTCGTCGTGTGGAATATTGAGGAGCAGGTACGTGAGTGTTTCAGCGTCTCGCTCTCGACTGAATTAATCCACACAACAAAACATTTATTTATTTATTTATTGTTTATTACGCGGCCGGTCTGTCAGATGCTGATCTGCTTTGTGTCCCTACAGACTCAGGTGATCAGTTGGCCTCTGCTGCAGAAGAGCAATGACGTCAGTAACGCCAAGTCTCTGTGTCGACTGGCCTGGCAACCGAGGACGGCAAAGGTCAGTGACACAATCGTTTGATTGGCTGAGCCTGCTGCGTTTAATCAGCTCATAGAGAAACAGGTTATTGGTTATAATCTAATCAATGTGTGAGACAGAACAGTGTGCTTATATCACAAAATAACAGATAATTGTGTTTATGTGTGCTGTCAGTTTTTAGCAGTTCCCGTGGAGACCAAGGTGCACCTGTACGAGCGAGGGTCCTGGGATCATGTGACCACGCTGTCTGATGACCTGCTGACACAGGTGAGGTCCAGATGAATACACACACACACACACACACACACACACACACACACACACGTTCATGGTCACGTCATCTTCAGTGAGGGCATGACCTCGAGATTTACACAATACAGTCAGAGATTTCCTGTCAGATTCTGTTAATTTAATAAAAATCCAGTCAGACAAAGACTATCAGCCGTACTGACTGTTATTCAGATTGTTTTATTTAAATGGTTACGGGCGGGTGAAGATACAATATTAAATTATTGATTGATTCACAAGCAAAAAGCAAAGATTAGAAAAAAGAACAACTTTTAACAGAATTTTGATGATCAGAAACCTTTTTTTTTCTGCTTCTGACCACATTATCTTACGTCTAAGGCTGCAACTAATGATTATTTTCATTATCAATTAATCTGTCTAGTATTGGTTTGGTTGTTTGATCCTTAAAATGTCAGAATATGGTGAAAAATATCAGATCAAAGGCTTCTTTTGTACCATCCAACAGTCCACAAGCCGAAGATATTCAGTTTACTGTCATTGAAGACTAAAGAAACCAGCTAATATTCACATTTGAGAAGCTGGAATCAAAGAATTTTGACATTTTATTTTGAAAAAATTCCTCAAAACAATTGGATATCAAAATAGTCGCTGATTAATTTATTAGCGGGCAGCTAATCAATCAACTAATCATTGCAGCTTCACTTATGGTGTGACTGGGAACCACTGTGTTACATTATAACTGTGATGCTTGATGCAGATGTTTAAAAGGAAACCAAACATAGAAATCATGTGATGTTAATTTTGACAGAACATTTTCATAATTTCATTAAACAATAGGGATATAAATCAGAGTTTGGTAACACTTTCCATCTCATTCATTTAGCTGAATTTACCTCCTGTGTTGTTTCTTTTTCTTTATCTGATGTTCAGACATAAAACGCCTCTAACCGTCATCAGCGTGACGTAAATATCTGATCTTGATACAATCTGAAGGCGCAGAAATGACGAGTGTGCTTGAAATCATCCATCAGTGATCTGCTTTTATTTTAAATACCTTTTTTTTTTTTCTCCAACCCGTGTTTCCTCTCCAGCCGATCAACGTGCTGGTCTGGTCTCCGTGTGGACAGTTCCTGGCGGCCGGCAGCGTCGGAGGTTTACTGACGGTGTGGGACGTCAACAGCAAGCTGTGTGTGGAGAGGTACGCGACGGAAATTATAAAAGTAGTTTGTGTTTGAAGAATAAATGCTTAAAAATGTTTATAAATGATGCTAAATTACAGATTTTTAACTGTGATTTGATATTTAAGTTAAATATTCAGAACTTGCTGCTGAATTATGTCTTTAAACCTTGATGACTGCTGGTGAAATTTAAATGAAAGCATCTTCATGCTAACTGGTCAATGTGGTGTTTGCGTTTTTTATTTTTCATGCTGTTTTGATGTCTAAACTCTTGCTAGCGGCCCACACAGACTCACAGTGGTTGATGTACTTTTTGAGCCATATCATTTGGTGCAAGAGTAAAAGTCACACAGTTGTTAAAATAAAATAAAATAAAAGGTTAATCTTCTGGTGAGCATGAATGTGCTTCATGGCGCCCTAATGGTGTCCAGGAAGTGATCAGCATCTTTAGATTTCATCCTCTGTAGACGAGAGCTCGATGAATACTGGAATCTTTAGACTCATATCTAATGTTTCTGAATGTCCTGTCAGATTAATGATCATTTAATCTGATAGTTTTTAGCATAATTTTAATCAAACTTCTTGCTAGTTTTAGACTAATGTGGCTGCTTGTGTTTAAACATTTAACATTTGAGAAGTTTGGCTTTTGTTCAGTGAAAAATGGTTTTGTAGAAAGGCGTGTTTATGCATTTCAAAGTAAAGTAAAGTAAGGTACCTGGTCCTAACTGGGGGTCCGGTGCCAGAACATTATTAAACAACAGACCTTCAGGGTCACTCGAGTTGAAGTCGTCTCTTCTCCGCTGCAGGCAGAAACATGAGAAGGGCTTCACGGTGTGCGGCCTGGCCTGGCACCCGTCAGGCAGCCAGATCGCCTACACGGACACGGAGGGCTGCCTGGGCCTGCTGGACGGACTCAGCACCTCCACATCTACCTCCACAACCACCACGACAACCACCAGCAAGGTACCACACGGAGAACACCGCACCTCAGTGTGTCTTTAAACTCAACTATGGTGAATTAAAAAGCAACATGTAGCTGATTTTCAGCCTCTGTCGTCTCCAAACTATGCAGATATTTTCTAAAATTGTACTTTTTGCTCTTTAAATGACATTACATCATCCTTTTTTTTCTACCTTTAACATCAAATCACCATTGTGCTGCTAAATAACTCTCTTTGTCTCTCATCAGGCGACGGCTAAAAAGCCAGAAAAAGACTATGACGACCTGTTCGACGACGATGACGACAGACTCATGGACGAAGGACAGAGCGACACCAACTCCCCGGCTAAGAAAGCCGTCGCCGGGGGCGACGACGATGACGACGACGACTTCCTCATGCCTGCGACGGGGCGGGTGAGGAACAGAGGGGCGATCCTGGATGATGAGAACTCGCTGGGTGAGTGAGGAGAAGGATAATGAATGAAAATGATGAAGTACAGACGGTGTAAATAGTAGTTTAATAAGGTTTTGATGAATCTATTAATCATCAGGTCTATAAAATGACAGAAAAGAATGAAAGATGTTTATCACAAGAGGCCGAGGAGCTTTTCTTATGTCTCGCTTTGGACAAATCCTAAAGATATAAAACAGAAAATTAGCGATTTATAGCGAGAATTTATGAGAATAAATAAATAAAATGAGAATATCTCCGCTGCCTCCCTTCAGATACGGGCTCCCTGAGGCTCGGTCAGGGTTTATACGGCGACGATGACGACGCAGGCAGCACCGTAGAGCCGCCAGCTGCCCCGCTGGTCCCCTTGCGTCCCGTCTACGAGGGACCCCTGCCGACGCCGCCCCAGAAGGCCTTTCAGCCGGGCTCCACCCCCGCTCACCTCACTCACCGCTTCATGGTAGGACGGGTCCCTGGGGGATGATACCCAGAGCCCTAAAATATCTCGACAACTATCGGATGTGTCGTAACCGTAGTAACAGTTAAAATCTGCTGCAGATGTGGAACTCGGTGGGGATCGTTCGAGGCTACAACGACGAGCAGGACAACGCCATCGACGTGGAGTTTCACGACACGGCCGTGCACCACGCCATGCACCTCACCAACTCGCTGGGTCACACCATCGCCGATATTTCCCAGGAGGCCGTGCTGCTCGCCTGCCCCAGCACAGACGAGCTCGCCAGGTACGCCCATCATCATTTCCTGACATGATACGTAAGACAAGGCTGCAACTAAAGATTATTTGCATTATTTATCCAATTTAATGGTTGTATCTGTAAAATATCAGGAAATGGTGAAAAACACGCCAGTTATATCTTAGAGCCTTTAAATGTTTTTGTCTGATCAACAGTTTAAAGATATTTAGTTTATTATCATTTATGACACAGAAAAGCTTCAAATTCTCACATTTTAGGAGCTGCAACAAACAAATATTTGGCATTTTTGCTTAAAAAAATGTCTGAAAAGATGAAAAGATCTCTCTCGTCCGTTTCCCAGTAAGCTCCAGTGCCTTCACTTCTCATCATGGGACACCAACAAGGAGTGGATGGTGGACCTGCCGAAGGGCGAGGACGCGAGGGCGCTGTGTCTGGGTCAAGGCTGGGCGGCGGTCGCCACCAGCGCGCTGATGCTCCGGCTCTTCTCCGTCGGGGGAGTCCAGAGAGAAGTCTTCAGCCTGCCGGGACCCGTCGTCTGCATGGCGGCGCACGGAGAGCAGCTGCTCGTAGTCTACCACCGGGGTACATACACACACACACACACACACACACACACACACACACACACACACACACAACATAAACTGACCAAGACGACTGTCAAACACTACGAAAGAGTAAAATATCTTGTTGAGAAGCAGACGTACAGATATAGGTCTGCAAATAACTATTAAAGTAACTCTTCTTTTCATCATTGATTGATCTGTCAGTTGTTTTCTTGATTCATCGATTATCCGTTTGATCTATAAAACATCAAAAAAAGGTGAGAAATGTCCACTACAATATCCGAGAGCATCATTAAATCTCTTGTTTTGTCCAATAAACAGTCCAGAACCTGCAAACATTCAGTTTACTGTCTAAAACACCAAGAAAAGCAGCAAATTCTCACATTTATGAACCTGATAACCATCAAGTTTTTGGCATTTTTGCTTTAAAAAGTTACCTAAAGGATCAATCAATTATCAAAATAGTTGCAGATTAATATTCTTTCGATTGACTAATTGATTAATCGACTATTAGTTGCAGCGTGAAACAGGTATGATACTCTAAACATCTGAAAGCAAACACTATGTCTGTGTTGCTTTCATTTTCTTTACATATACTTTTGTCAGTGTCTCATAAAGCAGCTGAATGTTTGAAATAGATATAATTATTTATAGGAAATAAATATCTGAGTCTTTTTTTTTTAAATGATCACCTTATACAGTATGAACTGTATCAGTGAGAGAGTTTGAGTTTAGGATGAGGCGCGCAGGACGGCATGTTTGTGCAGTCGGCTTTGATCAGGTGGCGTCTGCAGTTTATATTCGCATTCAAATTTTTGTTTGCTCGGTACATTCAAGACTTAAAACAAAGCGGTCACGAGGAGAGGATGACTTAATAAGCTGCATTTATGGCTTAAAAATAAGCCGTCCCTCTCTCTTCGTCCCCATCTGTATGTTTGCTTGAGTCTTGGAGAAAAACGTTGATATATATTTATATATTTGTGCTCACATTAGCTAACCTGCATCCCGTATGAGCTGCAGTAATTTAAAGAGACTCTGATGGCATCAAGAGTTTCCCAGGAAACGACACAGAGGTTGACTCACAGTGTCGCACAAAGAATGAATGAATTCTGAATGAATGGATATTCGGCCTGGTCGGGGTTCTCGGTGTACAATTAAAGGGGAAACACTTTGTATTGATTCAGTTATTGAAGCATCAGTCTTCACACAGCCGTTTCCTTTTCTTATTTTAAAGTCTTGATAAATCCTCACGTCGGTGCATGTGTCTCGTTTCACGTCATCAGCTACTGGTTTCGATGGAGACCAGGCCCTGGGAGTCCAGCTGCTGCAGTTTGGTCGAAGGAAGAGGCAAACCATCAACGGCGAGCCCCTCCCGCTCTCCCACAAATCCCACCTGTCCTGGCTCGGATTCACCGCTGAGGGTAAACACACCGACAACTACACCCTAGTTTGTTTACATACTTTTCAGTTTAGGATCGTAAGATGACAACCAGGTTGTGGTTTTTCAGGAACGCCGTGCTACGTGGATTCGGAGGGGATGGTGCGGATGATGAATCGCTCTCTGGGCAACACGTGGACTCCGGTGTGTAACACCAGAGAGACCTGCAAGAGCAAATCAGACCACTACTGGGTGGTCGGAGTTCATGAGAACCCTCAGCAGCTCAGGTGAACTTTCTGCTACGTCTCTTCTCTACAAACACTGTTTGTAACTTCCCGTCGGCTGAGACGCTCACACCTGAGGAGTTGGTGTTAACTGTCGGTGTTTTGAAATATTTTGATCGTGTTACAGGCATGAAGTAGATTACTGACCTGTAGGTTTTACTCTGAAGGATCTTACAGAAACTAAACAAGAAGTGTGAAATTTGAGTAATTTAGAGGTTTTTTTGTTGAAATAATTATATTAAACTTTATTTGTATAGCACCTTTCATAACATAAAATGCAGGTCAAAGTGCTTTACAGAAAGAGGTAAAAACAAACAAGCAGGCAAAAAAAAGATATTTTATAATATTAAAAGAAAGGAGAAAGATAAATACAATAAAAAAACTACAGTGATAAAAAGAGGTAAAATCATGAGATAGAAAAGATAAAACAGGTTGTAAATAATCTGATAACAGAAAAAGGCAAATAAAAAGTTGAGGTAATTAAAAGCAAAACCATAAAAATAAGTTTTGAGCTGCTTCTTGTCTAATATGTGGTGGGAGTTTGTTCCAGATCTTTGGTGCGTAGCTGCAAAAAGCTGAAAACCACCTCATCATAACTTTTTTGCATTTTGTTTGTGGCACATTTAACAATCCAGCGTTAAGCGACCTGAGTGAACGGTTTGGAACATATTCTGACAAACAATCTGAGAGATATGAAGGTGCTCGAGACCTTTCGGGGCTTTAAAAACAAGTATCCTCAACGTTACAGGTAGCCAGTTCAATGACACTAATACTGGTGTAAAATGTTCCCTTTTCCTAGTTTTGGTTAAAATTCTTGCTGCTGAATTTTGAACAAGTTGCAGCCGATCAATGGTTTTATTTGGTAAACCAGTATAAAATGCTTTACAATAATCTAAGTGTGGAAAAAAAACAAAGGCATGAGTGAGTTTCTTGGCATCTTCCAAAGTAAGGTAGGGTCTGACTCTCACAATGTTTCTTAAATGATAAAAAGCTGAAGTTTTTTACTTCTGGTTTAATCTGTAGAGCCACATTTCCAAGCCTGTATGAAAGTTCTTCTCTTTGTGCATCTGTGCCGATTATAAGAGCTTCTGTTTTATATTTATTTAATTTAAGGTTGTTACCACTCCTTAATACCATAATAATAAATCAATTGTATGATAATATTTACACAATGAATTACACATAAAATCGAACCAGGATGTTTATGTAGCATCAGAGAGAGAGAAAGTTATCTGAACACCAAACTCAGAAGATGCAAAAATAAGCATAAAAATGTGAATTTGGTTGTTTTTTTTGTTGTTTTTTTTGAATTAATAAAGTTTCTGTTAAGCAGCTGATTCTCAGATGGTGACGTTTCCTGCAAGCACCTGAACGCATCATCAAATAAGAGTCTCTACTCACAGCTGGATGATCATCACATGATGACAGCAAAACTTTTAATGAACAAAAAATAGCAACTACGTTTTCACTGTGATGGATCAACTCTTCATACAGAAATCATCTGAAACTGAAAGTTTGGGCTTCAGACTTTCAGAAATCGTCAACAGGACAATAAAAAACATCAGATCTGTAGTTGGAGGGATATAAAAGTGGTGCCTTAAATTCAAACTGCTTTAAAGTATTTAATGATGATGTAATCTTGTTGTTTTTGCTGGTTAATCATTATATTTTGTTGTTTTTGTGCTGTCAGGTGTATTCCATGTAAAGGCTCCAGGTACCCCCCCACCCTGCCCAGACCTGCTGTGGCCATCCTGCCCTTCAAGCTGCCGCTGTGTCAGACCACCACAGAGAAAGGACAGATGGAGGTAAACCGAGACGGCTCGCTCGAATGAACCGCACAGATGTTCACCGATGAACCGCATGTGACGCTTTCACAAAGATCCGGTTTAAAGTTACATATTTTCTCTTAAATTTGACTTTGAAGTCCAGAGTTTCCATCCCGTCTGTGTCTCCTCCTCTGTCTGTCCTCCAGGAGCAGTTCTGGCGTTCAGTCCTCTTCCACAACCACTACAGCTTCCTGTCCTCCAGCGGTTACGAGATCGACGAGGACGGACAGAGTCAGTCGCAGAAGGAGCAGCAGGAGCTGCTGATGAAGATGTTTGCAGTCAGTATTATAACCGCTGATGTCTGAGTGTTTCTCGTTGCTCTCTGGCGTCTCCTGATGAATGAATCTTGACGTTTCTCCTCCAGTTGTCGTGTAAGCTGGAGAGAGAGTTTCGCTGCGTGGAGCTGGCCGAGATGATGACCCAGAACGTGGTGACTCTGGCCATCCGATACGCCTCCAGATCCAGACGCATGGCCCTCGCCCAGCGGCTCAGTGAGATCGCCCTGGAGAAAGCCAACCAGATCCAGGAAGAAGAGGCAGAGGAGCAGGAAGAGGAGCCAGACTACTCCAGTATCAGACGGACCACATCTGGGTAAAAACACATCTGTTGCAACAGATTCTGCTGTAGTTGCAGGACTGAACAGCTCACTGATGTAGAACGTTCAGGTTTTATTTTACGTCATCCAAAACAACAAACCAAAGTGAGTTAAGCATTTGAAGGTACTTTGCATAAAGTGATTTTCGGTTGTGACAGAAAAAAGTTTACAAAGTGAGAGACGTGTTTAGACGTTACCATAGCGACCAGAGTGTGTTAGGGGGCCAGAGAGGATGTTACTCATGTTATGTTGTTGGCGCAATGTTAGGATGCTGCTAATAAAGTTGCATACGAGTACACAGTGGATTCAGGTTTATTATTATTATATTTAGAAAATACCACAGTTTTTAAGCCGGTCGTATCATTTTAGTTTGTATTTATTCGCCGCACCTCAAAGGCCGGTCTGTGAAAATATTGTCTGATATTAAACTGGTCCGTGGTGCAGAAAAGGTTTGGGACCTCTGCTCTACATCACATAACGACACAAGTATTAAAAAGTGATACCCAGCCTTATATTGTGCGATGATATAAATCTGACCCACAAAAGTTTGGGACAGATGTCGATTTGTTTCCGTTTATTTACACTCAGCACTGAAACTCAGCTGCTCGCCTTGTTGCTAAAAGTCCGGCTGCTCCTTCAAACTGCTGATTGAAGCGTGGTAACGTACACGTACAGCAGTAGAGCAAGTGAAACGTGTGTTTTACTGTGTTTTTATATCCTCTACTGTGCTCCGACAGAAGGGAAAATCACGCGATTCATTAGTTTATTATCTGGACAGGTACGGCAGCAGACATACTCAGGAGGAGGAGGAGGAGCGTGAAGAAGAGCTTGAGGAGGAAGAGGACGGACAGGAGATGGAGACGGAGGAGTCGGCAGAAGCCCGAAAACGTCAGTTCTACTTCTTCTTCTTCTTTTTTCCCAGCTCTGAGCTCTCTGTGTTCTCATCTAAAGCACAACATGTTCAGCTAACAATGTCCCATGAATGCGTCTCGTACTTCAGGTCTGAATCCGTTTGCTAAAGAGGCGAGTTCACCCGTAACGCCGTCTCCGACACCCGGTGAGTAAACACTGAATCATTCCTCAATCAACAGTCTGTATATTTAAATAAATCCTTGAAATGGCAAATTAGTTTACATTAGACACACCGTCCTTTACCGTCTGTACAGAGACTGATTATTTATCTACAATCCAGACATCAGACATCCGTGTGCAGCCATGAACTGTAGAACATTTGATCCAGAATGTAATATTGTTTTATATTCCTGCTAATACGGTAATTAAAATATTTTAAATGCCTCATATTTGTTTTGTAGTTGGTAAAGCGGGACGTGCAAACCCTTTCAAGGTAAGAGTTCAAGATATTTTCTCAGCTGCATCGTCTGATTATTTTAATGTGAATCAGCTTAAAGACTTTTAGAGACTCTCATGTGTTAAGTGGAATAAGCGGTAAACGGTTTGATGGGATGCTCGCAGGTTCTCGGTGCGGCGAAACCTTCAGCTGCGGCCGGTCAGCCTCGAGTGACGAACATCCTGGACAACATGACGTCCAGCAGGAAGTCGGCTCCACTCGGCGGCTCTGCAGGGAAATCGAGCAAAAACCCCGTCCTCAAACCGCTGGCCCCCAGACCCAAAACAAAGGTATCGTTATCTCCGAGCTTCTCCCAACAGATTTTTATTATATTTATATTCTGGGGCTCTACTGGAATATCTTTGCATGATTTACAGTTCAAATAACTCCTTATTTATCTCATACTGGCATCTTCATGCAGCCCCTCAGTTCAGCCTCCGTCTGAAACAGGCAGTTTAACTCCTGTCTATTTAACGCCCTCCTCCCAGTGAGCCCGCTCTCTTCTGATTGGCCAGCTTCTGAAACAATGTAAACAAACTATAATAGTAAGATTTCACTTCTTTTTCTCTCGTTCTTTACTTGAAATGGAAACAAATACATCTGTACACGTTCAACCCCAAATCTGATCTGAAATACGAGAGTGGACGACGTGAACAACCTCTGTAACAAATATTACTGAACAGGAAGTTATTCACGGACACCAAAAGTAGAAAAACATTGCAAACGATGCATTCAGAGCAACCTGAAACCAGGGTTTTACATACTTTCACCTCAAGTTTCATAATACCTAGTTTTTAATATTATAAATATCATCTTGAAGTGATAACACCACTGATAACAGATACAATATATAATGCATACTTTAATAAATTGATAAAACCATAGATTTTATCTCCCTTTTTTTTTAATATACTTTAATGGGAATGCAAATAATTTCATAGCATAGTGGAACCTGTTGCTCTGTGCATTTGACAACATGTAAGTTCAGCACCGTGCATGTTATGCATCCACATGCCGGACTTGAGTGTAAAACTGGACGTTTTTGCACCTCGAAGCTTTCTGCTGATAAAACCTGTTTTTGTTTTTGTTTTTTTTTCTGTGCAGACTCAGTCGACTCTGCTGCAGATGACCACCACAAAAGCAGCCAATAAGAAGAATCAGGCGAACACAGAACCGGCTGCAGATCAGCAGAAGCAACCAGACGTCCCGCCTCCAGCCTCTCCGGAGAACACAGAGAATAAAAGGTAAAAGATTTAAATCTGTCTGTGATATTATTACGTTTTTGGAACATAACCATCAGCCTGCAGACCGGAGTAGCTCAGCCTTAAAAATGAGATGAATTTTATGGATGAAACAAGGCCGATTATAGCGTGAAACATCATTCTTGGCCATCTGGAGGAAGCTAACGAGTGGCCCTTGAGTTAGGATTATTTTGTTAAATGCAGACTAGTTTTCTCTAGTTTTTCTTATCTGTCGTGTGTTTCTGTTCAGACCGAAGACGGGCTTCCAGCTGTGGTTGGAGGAGAACAGGAAGAGCATCGTCGCCGACCAACCTGACCTGCAGGAGACGGACGTCATCAAGGAGGCGATGGGACGCTTCAGGACGCTGTCAGCGGAGGAGCGGCTGGTAGGAAACACTCGAGAGTTGATGTACTGTTTACTCGATATTTTGTGATGAACTGGTCTTTAAAAGTCTCAAATTTAACTGAATCCTGCAGAAACCCTGCACGTTTCCTGCAAAACAAATCAACAGCACAACAACCTTCAAATTATACCAGATATTAACTTAATTATGTTGTTTTTTAGAATTATTTTTAACCTGATAACTAAAACTTTAAAAAAAAATCAGTGTCTGTGATTAGACGACAGTATTTTTTGCACTAAAAGTGATCTGTTTTCAGTTCATCCTGCCTTGATGTAGTTTGCCCTGAAGAGTAAATTAACCAGTGAAACCATCAATTAAACTGTTGATCATCAGCTGCAGATCCATTAACTCGTCGTCACCGAGCAGCCTGAACACACGCTGCACTCAAATCCTCTCACATCTCTTTCCTCATTTTCACTTATATTTATAATATTATGTTGCTGCTGCTGTTGTATTCACACCTGAAGAAACAAATTAGAAAAACAGCACAACAGCAGATAAAATCTTTGCGTTCATAAAAACCTGGAGACGCAGTCTTCAGATTTATATTCAGGAGTCAAATTCACTAAGAAATCTGTCAAATTACTTCTTGAAATGTGCAAAAACATCTCAACATGTAGTTTTTATCAAAGCATTAAGACCAGTGGCGTATTTGTGAATATTACTCTGATGCCAGAAGGATCTCCTTCACTTTTTCCTTAGTCTGCATTCACACCAAATCAGGCGGTGCAGTGAAAACGGCAGTCATCCCATTCATTTGAATGGTGGTAGTGCAGCTCGGCTGCAGCCGTTTTGGCTGCTGTTGCGCCGCACCGGCTGCAGTCTGGTCCCTCTGCCATGAGGGAGGACAAAGACGTTACTGGGACGACGGGAGGACATTTCTCTTTGCTTGATAACGTTAGTAAAGTTAGACTTTGCTGTCGGCTTCCTGACTCATCTTAAAAAAGACGAGAGAAAAAGAGAGAGAGAGAGAGCAGCGGTGGTCAAGCGAGGTAGAGAGTGAATGAAGAGAGGGAGCGCTGGTAGCGAGAAAGCCGGTTAATCAGATCAATAAAACATTATTTTCTGATTGTTTTACAGCAGTTACATTGTAGAGCACAAATAAACACGCCCACAACCCCCCAGCACACCTCCGCTCGACCCTGCGGCTGAACGCAGCACCGCCTGATTTGGTGTGAATGCAGCCTTAGTCAGTGTGTTTACATGCACTTAAGTAATCAGATTACACTCTGTGATCGCAATTTATTTCAACAGTGAACCCCCTTTTAGCCTTTATTAGCAGGACATCAAGTAATAAATGTTTTATAACATTATAATGTGGTTGTAAGCAGTTAAAAGGACATTTCAAGTGTTTCACTCCTGAAGCTGTAACTGTTATTGTGTCGCTGCGCTAACGAGCTCCAGTCTAAAGACCGCTCACACAACAAGACGCCATAAATATAAAAACCTCTTTTAACCTGTTTGGATGTCGTCATCGGCTGTAGCTAACCATCACACTCCTGATTTTTGATCTATAAAGCCACAATATAAAAGATCAGGCTTGTTAAGTAGAGCTGCAACGTTTAGTCGATCGTTAGGAAATTAATTTCCAACTCGTTTGATAATCCATTAATTTTTTTGTTTGTTTGTTTTTAAGAAAAAAAATGACAAAATTCTGTGTTTCCAGCCTCTCCAATAAATACATGAATGAATATTTTGTCTTCTATGATAATAAAATCTTTGGATTATTGACTGTCTGGAACAAAGCAATCAAGAAAATAACAGATTCATCGATAATGAAAATAATTGCTACACACGAGTCGTATCTGTCTCTAGTTTGATGGTTTATATAAACTAGAATTTTGTTTGATGACAGTCTTTTGTGTGGTGTCATTAAAGTGTTTATAGTCAATATTTTTTATAACAACTTTGTAAAATCAGATGCGAGGTGCTTAGAAAACTTTACTGTTTTGGTTCATTCTCAGCGCTCTCATAGCGTCGTTTTTGGACGCAGCAGGCGGCTGTTCACAGAGAAAAAGCTACTGTACACTACCTGCTCAGCACCAAATGGCAAACAGACACAGTTAGCTGTAGACTAGCCGGTGAACATAGTGGAGCATTTAGCAGCTAAAGAACCAGATATTTCCCTCAGGAGTCGGTAGAGAGCAAATACGACTCCAAATGAATGATCCTTAACTGCTGGATGTGGAAATTAGCAACCAAAAATAGCAGATTTAAGATATTTTCATTGAAAAAAAAACACCCAGATTTCTTTGACAGTAACAGTTAAAACCAATTTCCACCCAAATTTTCTGCCCCGACGCCTCCGTGTCAGCTGCGGAGAGTCGATAGGTTACTAAATGAGGGCAGTGATGACGGACCTCATCCTTTCATCCACCTGAGTGCTGATAGACGTCAATCTGTGGGTTTGTATAGTAACCTGGTCCTGACCCTGCATACATCAAGGCTCTCAGCAGAAAACTGGATGACACTCCACGGACAGAAAGACAAGAGGAAGTGGATGTGAACAGGAGGAGGAGGAGGAGGAGGAGGGACGCTTGTTGCCTGGGAACCCTGTCGAGTGTGTTTTGGCAGTGAGGGCACGAAGCATTTATCTTATGATAATACTGAGAGAGACAGTGAGTCGGTCAGTCTGCAGGGGAATAATGATCATCATACAGTTTTTGTGTATTTGAGACAGTTGTTAAAAGACAGTTGTAGCATCTGTGCTTTTTTTAAAAAGATTTTTCACCACTTTTAATTGATTTTAGACAGTTTTTAATATCAAAAGTTGGGAAACTCCTTCGTAAATTGACCAGAATTCACTCAAGTCTAAGTTTCATGTTCTTGGAAGAAGCTTTTTGAGGCCTTGATGTGAATTTTTATTTATTTTTTTAGTCTTTTGGGGGCCAATATTGTTGAATACATTTGCTATGTGTATTGGCAACACTCAATTTATACTATGGCTGCAACTAACTATTATTTTTATTATTGATTGATCTGTTGATAATTTTCTCTTTTATTCCCTCAGTTGTTTGGTCTATAAAATATCAGAAAATGTTTCCCAAAGCCCAAGATGCAACAGAAGATGCAATAGAAGACTAAAGAATCCAGAAAATATTCACATTTGAGAAGCTGGAACTGGAGAATTCAGGCTTTTTTTTTCTTTTCTGAAAAACACTCAAAACAATCAATAGATTATCATAATAGTTGATTAATTTTCTGTTGATTGACTAATCGACTAATCATTGCAGCTCTAATTTGTATCTCTAATATTTGTTTTCTCTTTCTTTACCACTGCTGCGCTGAGTAAACGTCGGGAGACTCAGCAGCCACATTTCTCTGTTTAGCGTCGTCATGCTAGGCTAACATATTGTTGCTAACTTTGGAGCTAACCACCTCCACTTTTCCATCAATTAGGGAAACAACAGACTTTTCTTGGTCCTGACAAGCTGCAGCATTTATTAACTGACTCTTCCGTCTGCTCGGGAGGCTACGTCAACAAACCGTGAAACAAACAGTAGTAAGATTTCGAAACGTCAACTTCTCAAATATATCCGTACATTCGAGCCAAAATCCGATCCAATATATGAGAGTTAACAACGCAAAAACAACACATGGAACAACCTTAGCAACATTCTTAGCGATCAAGGCTGCAGAAGAGACGGCCGCTTATGTGCACGTACGACAAGCCGACGTCATCTCATCAGCAAGGTAGAAAAAAACGTTGCAAATGAAGCGTTTAGAGCAAATGTTTCAGGAAGCATTTCTACGTACGTTAACCTCACATTGTGGAACTTTGACCGTGTTCGATATCTGACATTATAACTACGGATGCACGATATTATCGGCACGTCATTGGTATCAGCCGATAAAAGCTCTGAAATGAAATATCGGCGTCAGCGAATCCTGTCAATAATGAGAGGCTGATATGTCGCTTTCCCCTCCGCCGCCTGACTGTGCTTCCCTCGACGGACTGTGTCACCCTGACAGACCCGCTGCTTCTTCCCACTTTAACCTGAATAACAAACCAGGGCTCGGTGCTCTGGTTGGATCCACATGGAGAGCCGGGGCTAACGTTAGCTTGGAGGCTAGCTGGCTGTGCTTCCCTCCGGTCATGCTGCGGCTAACGCTCTGCTAGCCTCTCAGCTAACTTTAGCCACGTCATTAAAGTTTTAATGCTGAGCTCCTGAATCCAGTCTTACTAAGTTCTTCCTTCATATATTGTCTTTCTTGATCATACTTGGTACAATCTATGCTTGCATGCATAATAGTCTCCTCAGCCAGCAGGAAAAAAAAAAAACGTATATCGGCCACAGTGAGTTGGAAATATCGGATAGCGGCAAAAAATCCAATATCGTGCATCCCTAATTATAACAGTAGATGTATAACAGAAAACCACAAAATAAAGAATCGAATGAAATTCAGTGACTGCTGACGCTTTTGCACTGCATTTTGGCTGTGAGTGTTATTAGAAAGCTTAGAAAATGATCCTTTGGGGACATATTTACCCTGCTAACGTCTCACCCCGGGAGAGAGAGAGTGTGTGTGTGTGTGTGTGTGTGTGTGCTTGTGTGTGTGCGTGTGAGTGTGAGTGAGTTGCTTCCTAATCACATTATTCTGTGCAAATACAATAAAACGACAATTGAATAGCGAGACGTCACAGCTTGTCCCATCTACCAGCTCTGTAATGGTGCTGTTTATGTGTGTTTGCCTTTTTTTGAATATGCATGGGGTTAATGGCAGTGCTTCACTGGGCGTCGGAGGTGAAGAGTGTGTGTTTTATTTGTTTGTGTGTGTGTGTTTTTGTGTGTGTGTTTGTGTGTGTGTGTGGCTGCTGCTGCTGCCAGTCCACTCACACCAGGCCTGATGATTCATCCCGGCTCCATTACGTCCAGGAAAGCGCTTCCTTTTGTCTCGGCTCTCTCGGAGAGAAAAGGGAGGAGGAAAAAAATAAATAAATAAATAAATAAAAGCAAGAGGAGGAAAAGAGCCAGCAGGCCCAAAAGAGATGCAGCCTGTCAATAGTGATTATACATGACAGGATGCAATTTCAGACTGCACGGCTGAGTACGTGTGTGTGTGTGTGTGTGTGTGTGTGTGTGTGTGTGTGTGTGTGTGTACGTTTAGTCATCGTCCATGTAGGTGTTTGGAGCCTGGATAGAAACAGATGAACAATAGAGAGATTCCCTTTTTTGTGTCTTTTTTCCATCACTTGTCCGATAATTAACATGTTCTCTTCATGTCCTTTTTTTTTCTTTTAAAAATTTCATTCAGTCGTGGACAGAAAGAGCAAAAGGCCAGACTGGAGATGCAGCAGATCTGAAGAAGAGGAAAAGAGAAGGAGGAGGAGGAGGAGGAGGAGGAGATGCGGAAAATGAAAACGGACAAACAGAAGCAGATGAAAATAGCGCCAAGAAGAAAAAATCTTTGGATCCTTCCTCCAAGCTTTCAGCGTTCGCTTTTAACAAAAACTAAATAGTTTGATATTTGGTTTTTTTGTTGAGATTTGTTCAGACGGCAGAAACAAAAGGATCAATGAAATGTATTTTTTCTTCCACAGGTGCTAAATCTAGTTCACTATAAGATCTCTGTGCTTTGAGGCACTTAATAAAAAACACATTTAAAGCCCTTAAATACCTTTAAAGTTAGTGATGGATCAGCGACATTCATCAACTCGTTCTAATAATCAAGTGTGATGGTTTTGTTTCTTATTGTTGTTTGTTTGATTTTACAGTTTAAAAACTCTTTACTGTATTTTAACAAGTGAAATAAATGTAAATGTTTGTTACCTCCTGTTTCAGTTGTTTTTCTTTTTCATTTAAAGCAGAGAAATGTCAGTAGAAACAATAAATCGCATGAAAAGTCCATCTCAGTACTTTCAGATTCTGGCACTCAACCCTGAGCCTGGTGGTTCCTACTGAAAATCTTTAAATACAGGTCTTTAAATATGTAATTTCATATTTTTTTTAAAATACTCAGTAATTTCCTAAAACAGCAGAGCACCAGGTTTTAGCAAATGTCACTCAAACAGGAGGAAATGGTGCCTATTTTCAGTTGCTGATGTGAAACAGATTGTAATAAGTATATCTAGTGAAACAAGAGTAGTGATGGCAGAGCAGAAAAAAGGTATCTGGTATAAAATAGCAGAACACTGTGAAAAATGTCGATCACTGTTTCCCAAGATGCAACCTGAAATGTCTCGTTTTGTCCCGACAAACAGTCCACAAACCAAAGATACTCAGTTTAGCATCACAGAGGATTTAAGATGCCAGAAACTATTCACATCTGAGAAGCTGGAAACAGAGAATTTTATCTTAAAAAGTGACTGAAAATGAATAGTTGATTATCATTATAGTTTCCAATTAATTGTCTGATGATCAACTAATTGTTTAATCGACTAATTGTTGCAGCTCTAGTAATTACTCAAGTAAACACAGAGTCCACAAGAGTAAAAACAAAAAGAATAAAATACTGAACAGCAGCCCAGCAGTAGTTCAACAATCACTTACTAGAATGTAGCATTAGCCGAACATTAGCTCCAGATACACAGTGAAGTAGCTAGCTTGGTTAGCAGCAAGCTAGTCAAAGAAAAACTAAATTCTACTTAAAGGACAGTTTCACAATTTTTTTCTGTCTTAAAACAACAGTCAGGTGCCCATATGAACACTGAAATATAATCATTCCTCATGTTCATAGATCCCCTCCGAATGCACATTTACAGTCTTTTTAGCATCAAATTCCCTCTTTGTGTTTCCCTGTTGAGCTGCAGGTGGAAATATAGTAACAAAAAGAGGGACTTTGGCACTAAAAAGACTGTAACGTTGAAAGATATCTACTTGATTTGACTCATTTGGATGCTGAAGCTTCATATTAGCTTCAGATAAACTTGACTGTGGATTTTGTCCTCCATCACTTCCATTGTAAGGTCATTATGAAGGGATCTTCTAATGGTCAGTATGAACAGGAGGAATGATTACAGCAAGAAAAACATGTTTCACTGTTCATTTGGGCTCCTGACTGTTGTTTTTGTGAACCCATCTTTTAACAACAAGTAAGTATTAAGATAAGGATGTAAAATTTTGGTTTTAATATGATAGAAAACATACAATGTACACTTTAGATCACAGCCTGCACACCCTGTACTCACCCTTTGAAATAAACGTAGCAAAGGGAGAACAGAACAATGAAAAAATCTGTCAGTGCAGTGAGAATATTTCTATTTTTTTCCCATTTAAGTCAATTTGTTAAAAAAATCAAGTTGCCTTTTTCTTCATTCTGCAGCACCAACCTGCCTTCTTCCTGCTTCTTTCAAAATACATGACACTCTGTTCTATAAATGACTTTTTAGGATAACAGTGATAATTAAAATGGATATGAAAGACAAACTGCTGTTTCCTCTTCAGGCCTCTAAAACCTCCAGGCTGTAAATCTGTTACAAGTGGTCACAACGAGACATTGCTTTATTTTGCTTTTGCTTTCTAAATCGTTTTATGAACCTTTTGCTACGGAAGGTAAAATTAAAAACACATTAAGACATCAACCACCCCTACCTAATGTCCATTACCTTCTTATTGACCTCTGACCTCCACCAGGCTCATAGAGGCAGGTTTAATTGTATAACACATTTCATTTTATAGTGCTTGACATAAAACATACAGGGCATCAAGACAAAATGTAAAAGAAACACATAATAAAAAGACACATTTAAATACAATTAAAAAGAGTTAAATAGAAAATAAGCTGAAATAGAATAAGAGACATAAAAACAAAGACAATAGAAGCAGTCGCAGTACGAGATATGAATCAAAATCCTTGGATTTGATTTAATAAAAGGCCGCGGCGAACAGTAAAGTCTTCAGTCTTTATTTAAAAGACCCGAGAGTTGCAGTTTTCTGGGAGTTTGTTCCAGATAATGTGAAGCATAAAAACTGAACGCTGCTGCTTCTCCAGGTTTAGTTTTAACTCTGAGGACAGAAAGCAGACCAGACCCCCAGACCACCTGAGAAGTCTGGACGGTTCATAACGTAGCAGCAGATCAGAAACCATTCACTGCATCATAAACCAGACAGAAAAACTACAAATGAGTTCAACAATAATAATAATAACAATAGCAGAACTAATGGCAGAAGTAATAATTTATCCAAAAATACAAACAAACACATATATGGTGCAAATATGCAGATATAATATAGAAAATGTAAATACCAGATAAAATTCATATCAGATTTTGAGGCAAAACTGTTCACTTTAATGCACATAAGTACATTTTGATGCTCATACATATTGGATATAACTGCATAAAGTACAAATACACACTACTGAAGAGTAGACAGACCCAAAATATAATATAGATAATGATATACTGTATATAACAAAGACATAATGAGCTGACAGTTTACTCGAGTGATGTCATTGCGAGTACAAATTGAAGGTATTTATACTTTACTTGCTTATTTCCATTCTGAAAATCTTTCAATTTTCTCTGCAACTGCATTTCAGATGTAAATATTGTACATTTATCTGACGCTACCTGTTACATCACAGACCAGATTTCACACACAAAAACATAATTTACTCATTTAAATGATGCATTTTTATAGATGAAAGCACCTCATGATACATAAAGTAGTTTAATTATGCTCCACTACATTATAATACTCTTTAAACATTAAATGTAACAATAATTTACACACAATGTCTCTATAAGTTCATTTATTTTTGGATAATTATGTACATTCTGCTGCTAATATCTGTAAATGTACTTAATATTTTGAATGAAGGAATTTTACTGGTAATTCAGTCATTTTTATATTGTACTTTTTCGTGTGAACCTTACAGTACGTCCACTTCTAGACATCATTTAATTACTTATTATTAGTTACATCCTGTGTTTGATAAGTCAGAATATCTGCTGTAAGAAGGGTTTGTTATTGAAAGAGAAAGATAATAGCAAGTTGCATGTTTCTGTTACATTTTAATAAACCTTAACACTTTTTTCAGGTTTATAAATTCTCTGGTTGATTCTCTTTTATATGAAATTGATGCCAGATGTGCGTATGAGGGCGGAAAAGGTGAAGAAGTCATATAGTTTTTCTTTTGCCTGAAGGTTAGTGCATATATGGATATATATGTGGATTGTGTTGCCAGTTTTTAGCATTTTTAAGTATTTTTATCATCTCATAGCTTCTAAAGAATTTGTTTAATATGTTTGTGTGACCTAAAGTCAAATCACCACAAGATTCTTTTACTGCAGCAGTTAATTTAAAGGATAAAAACTTTCTTGCTTTCTTTTTTGTTGGATATTTTCACCTCTTTGGGACTTTAATTCTCAGTTTTATTTTTGTACACTCATGTAAGTATAGTCTGTTATGCATATTTTACAGTAAAGTGTCGTCCCAACATACACGTCATAGTGAACGGGACTGTACAGCAGCAGCATTGTGGCAAATTTTCTTCTTGGACAGTAAAGTCTTATCTTAACCTGAAATTATCTTTCAGTAGGTTTGGTTAAGTTTACGTTTGTATCACCACTTGCAGAAGCTGGATGTTTCACGTTCATCCTTTACTTTTAGATACTGTATCTGTTTTGACTTTTTGTTAGCAACAAATTGCTAACTAGTTTTCATGCACTCACACCAATTTTACACATATTTGTGTATTTCTTTTCACCTAAACACAAATATAATAATAATAAACTTGATTTGAGCATCTTCCATTTATGAAACGCAGCTCAAGGTCCTTCACATAATTGCATAAAAACATTTAAAGGACAGGTTCATAATTTTTCAAGTGAGTCAGGTGTCCATATGAACAGTGAAAGAGGTTTTCCTCGCTGTAATCATTCCTCCTGTTCATACTGGATATTAAAAGATCCCCTTCAAATGTGCTTTCAATGTAAGTGATGGAGGCCAAAATCCACAGAGTGTCCACACAGTCATTTAAAAGTTGATGTGAAGCTTATATGAGGCTTCAGCAGTCTGAATTAGTCATATCAAGTGGATATCTGACACGTTTACAGTCTTTTTAGCATCAAATTCCCTCTTTGTGTTTCCCTGTTGAGCTGCGGTGGAACTATAGTAACAAAAAGAGGAACTTTGGCACTAAAAAGACTGTAACGTTGAAAGATATCTACTTGATTTGACTCATTTGGACGCTGAAGCTTCATATTAGCTTCAGATAAACTTGACTGTGGATTTTGTCCCCCATCACTTACATTGGAAGTGAACAACCAACATAACTTACTCTGTAACTAGAGGACAATGTGAGAACAGTTTGTTTCAATTTTTGTTGCCTCAAAACATGGAAGAACAAACCAAATATACTACACAGTTTGCCATCAGAAGAGCATATGAACCATATATATGCGTTCTGATTCATACCTCATGTTTAATCCTTAGCTATATTTATATTAGCTGTAGCTATATATTTATTTCCTGGGATGAAAGGCGGCCGTGCACAGAGCTGAAAAAAGGATAAGCTTGCAACTTGAGGAGCCGTAATGCCTGACGAAAACAAAACGCCAGGGAGAAGACTTTCAACATTTTAATGACTTTGAAATTGTCAACATGTGTTTACACACAAGTGAGCGACATCTTTGTTGGGTGAATTCTGTCAGAGCCAAGATGCCATAAACGAGTGTCAAGTGATGAAGTTTACTGGTGAGGTCTTCAGAGGCCGACAGTATCCATGACAACACGCTGTCCCCTGGACCTTTGTTCCAAAGTAAACACACAGATGTACCCCCTAATTATTTTAAGTACCCCAAAATGAAAAAGGAGCAATGTATTTTGCCTGTTTGTTGGTAATAAGGTAATTTTGAAATAAAATTTATTAAGTTCTGCAGAAATCATCACTCCATCTTCCCTGAAACATCCAGATTTTTGCTCAGTTTTATGGTTGTTCTGTACCCTATAATAACACAACGGGTACCTAGTAGGGGAGACCAGGGACAGTTGTAATATATAAATAATAATAATATAAATAATTTGTAAGTTCCTAAATTGTTACCCCCTTATTCCATAACTTCACATCTTGTTCCCCTCTACCTATATATATGATAAAATAAAACATTTCTGTGAGATTTGATAAATTAGGCACGATTATACAAATTTAAACAGTCTCCTTAACAGCAAGATTAAAAAGAAAGGTCTTAAGAAGTGGATGTTTAGTGTTTTTTTGGATGAATTATAAACTGATATCTTGTTGTGTCTGCAGACTGTATTAAATCAGGACTTGCAGTGAAGATGATGTTTCCTGCAGATCTGCATCTTCAGGGTCCATGTGGGAGTCAAAGGGGATGTAGCCCCGCCCTCCCCGGTGCCTCTCAGCCAATAGGAACTCTCCCTGGATTATCCTGCTGTTATAAAGGCAGGGGATGCTGAGGCTGCGAGAGAAGCGCCCACTACAACTAAAAAAAAACACCACTGAGCCAACAAAGCAAACTGTGGGCAAGACGCACTGATCCAACAGGTGCTCAGCAGAGGAAACTGAAGGTAAAGAAAGAAAATAAAAAGAAAAGTGATGGAGCACTCCAAACAGACACAGTACAGTTCAAACGAGAAGAAAGAGTCCGGGGACAGCAGCTCGGTGCTCAACGGACACTTTGACGGGATGGTGAAGCGGTCACCCGGCGGCACCGGGCGCACAGCCGGTCCCCAGACTCCGGGCGCGGAGTCCGGCTCGCACCGGTCGGCGGCTTCGGTGATGGAGAGCTGGAAGGAGGAGCGCACCAGGAGCGTGGAGGACAACGAGATGAGCCTGCCGTCCCTTGCCGCAGCCTACACCACCATCCTACGGGGGCTCGGAGAAGACCCGCAGCGGCAGGGACTCCTCAAAACCCCCTGGAGGGCCGCCACCGCCATGCAGTTCTTCACCAAGGGCTACCAGGAGAAAATTATCGGTGAGTTTTAAATCCACAAAGCCGCTCAGAGGCGGTTGGGATTTGTCCTGCTGCGGTCAACAGGTGGCAAGTCTGACAGAGAGGAGAGTAAACACCTCCCAAAATTCACTGTAGCTTCCTCATCTTTTTAAAATTTTTTGCAGAAAAGAGTTGATGCACTTTTTAAAATCTGATGTGTGGATGAAAATTCAGACTTTTAAATAACCAGAGGGTAACTTTAAACTGCTTTTATTAAGTGGGAATCATTTGTTTACACTGGTGATCATGACACACTGATAGAAAGTTTAATTATATATGTATGTTAATGGGGTGGACAAAATATTAGGAACACTACAAGCTCAATAATGAACATAAAGTAGAATTATCACCTTTCTGATAATATAAGAAAAACTGAAAGTGTATAAGCTTCATTAAAGTGGGACTTAAGGCAGAGCTGTTGCATTAGATTGCACAGGTGTTCCTAATAAAGTGCTCAGTGAGTATATGATGTAACATCTATTCTGTATCTGCTTGTTTCGAAGCTTTGCTGAAGCTGCAGTTTGCTCATAATGAATGAAATATTTAAATATTATCCCTCCCCTAGATACACTGTGTACTTTTTAAGAAGCATTTTTCCAAAATTCAGCCAGACATGTTTCATTTTTATTGGAGATGTTCACTGAGTTTGAGCTGTAGATGGATCCGGCAGAGTTTAAAATGAATCGACTGTTACTTTGATCATCGTTTTAGTCATTTATTAAGCAAACATGCCACACATCTGCTGGTTGCAGCTTCTCAAATGTGATGATTTAAAGCTCTTGTGTGTCGTACATGATAGTAAACTGAATTTCTCTGGATTTGAGACTGTTGATCAGACAAAACATGACATTTGAAGACGTCACCCAGCAGACGTTTTTCACAAGTTTCTGACATTTTATAGACAAACCGGTTAATCGAGAAAATAATCTGCAATCCTCATTTAAAAATGCCAAAAACTCAACATTCATCAAAGTGAAAAAACAGGGTTTTCATGTCATCGTGTGTCATGTGCTGTGTTGCACAATTTCATTTTGGGAGCTTTACTCGGGCAGATCTAACCGGCCTGTGAAACCTGTCGGAAAGCTGTTTTAAGGCGAAGGTCAGATAGATGATTGAGACTAATGTGCCCAATAAAGAGCCGAGTCAGACTCCACAGCTGGCAGAACCTGCTCTGCTGGTGCTCCCATGTCACTCCCAGAGAGGGGCTGCAGAGTATCATGCAGGCGGGCGGGCAGGGTGGGGTGGGGTGGGGTGGGGTTGGGTGGGGGTAGGTGTTGGGAGCACCTGGAGACGGGTTGAAACGCTGTGTCAGGTCCACATGTGCCGGTTTCTCCACGCTACGACGCGTCGGAGTGGCTGGAGCCGGGGATCTGCCCCTCTTCTCTGCATCTGCCTCCTATAGAAGCCCATCTGGAGGTAGTTTGGCTGCAGTGGGGGTTGTTTTGCGTGTTATGAAGCTGTAACGCAAAAGGAAAGAATGCAGCCGAGTCAGAGAGAAAAATGTGAGTGGACCCAGCGAGGAGAGAGATTCATGTGTGATCCTGAAAAGGCTCCTCTTGACCTGAACACCGGATCCCACATGAAGCTCGTCTCATCTCTGGACAATCAGAGGATGGACAGTGGTAAAGATAGTGATGGCACACATGTGTGTTGCCCCTCAGGCGGCGGCGGTGCTGTGGCTGTATGCTGATTGGCTGCTACAGGAGCCTCCCCTTTGACTTGTTGGAAAGCAGAGAACACACACACACACACACACACACACACACACACACACACACACACACACACACACACACACACACACACACACATGTAGGTTCAGACTGCAGCTTGGAACAGATTGCTGGATGTTTGTAAAGAGTTACTGCATTTTGAGAGAAGTGTCACACTGTTTGATTTGTGTGTGTGTGTGTGTGTGTGTGTGTGTGTGTGTGTGTGTGTGTGTGCAGGTCATGGGTTCAGCTTTCATCACAACATGAGCCTACAATCCTCTTGTTGACGAGCACATGACCAACAAAACTGTAGTGAGGAAAAGTTATGCAGAGATTAAACAGAAGCTCAGAGCCTGTAACGTTACAGAAGGCCTGTTATAGTAAACGTAGTTATTCTGTTTAGTATAAAAACTTTTGTTTTTAATGGATAAAAATGGATTCCAGCTTCTTAAATGTGAATATTTTCTGGTGTCTTTAGTCTTCAGTGACAGTAAACTGAGTATCTTTGTGTTGTGTTGAGAGATGAGAACTCAGGCAACACTTGTAGTATGAAGAACAACGTGTGGTCTTCATCAGGGTCATCATAAAACACATTACAAACAACATTTAATTTAAATAAAGTAAGTTTGGTATGAAAAAAGGTAAAAAAAAAGTTAAAAAAAAATATAAAAGACAACCAATCATATACATCCAGACACATATCAGCCAATGTTGTGGACTGTTGGACACAGCAAGACATTTGAAGACGTCATCTTGGGCTTTTGGGAAACAGTGATCTACATGTTTCACCATTTTCTGACATTTTATGGACAAAACAACTAATTGATGAATCCAGAAAATAATCAGATTAATTATTGAGAAGTCTGCTAGTCTATAAAATATCAGAAAATAGTGACAAATGAATGCAAGTTGATGTTTTTCTTGTTTTACCAACAGTCGAAACCCTGAATGTTTTCAGTTTACCTTCACAGGAAACAGAAAAGCTGTAAATCTCTGCATTTGAGAAGCTGGAACCAATAAGTTCTTGTAATTTTTTTGCTCGAAATGATTAATTGTTGATGGATGTTTTGTTGATCAGTTACTCTATTAATCAACTAATTGTTGCAGCTTTAATCTGAATTAATTTATTGGTATTTAAACGTTAAAACTAGTTGAAATTAGATGGAAACAACCATTAATTTAAAGACATAGAAAGCACTTAGAGAGGGATGGAAACTGTTCAAACATGTTTTTAATGTGTAGAGACAAAAAGAAGACAAAGTTTAATAGTCCAAATAGTCTCACACTCACTGCAGCACGTTTATCTGCTCTGTTGATTTCTTTTCAAATCTTTTATGTTTTCAGCTAAAAAAGTGTCTTTTCCTCACATCTGCACTGCTCAATGTCCAGTTCCTCCTCATAAGACCTTCGTCTCCACCTGTTCAGACGAACAGATTAGACTCAACTTTATTGTCAATGTACAAGAACAAGTACTTAACAACGAGATGCAGTTGGCATCTAACCTGTAATTTAGGCATAAAGTGCAGCATTACAGTAAAGGAGAAGTGTGCAGATTGAGGTTTTAGTTATAAGTCTCTACAATATATGTATGAATGTGTTATATATGTACAGGTTATTCAATAAATAGTGTTGAATGCTGGTGTATGAAATATGAATATATATACAGGTTATAAATGAACAGTATTAATAGCTGTGCTTTAAATAACGTGTAAGATATGAATAGACAGTATATACAGGTTGTAAATGAACAGTTAGTGCTAATGTATTTAAATAAATACAACATACAATACGCATATAAAACAAATACATGAAAAAACAACAATGATAATCACCATCATATCAAAGAAAAACTTGGCAATTACAAGCTCATATCATAATGTTAATGCACGACATTCACCGACATGTTGTATCCACATGTGTTTGTGATGTTTAAATGCCAGAACGCCTCATTTATAACACAAATAACAGATGTTATGAAATAATTCAGCAAATAATATGAAAACTATTGCTCCTAAGTTTGTTAAAACCTTTAAAATCTTCAGACACAAGATAAGTCAGAGTGTATATCACAGCTATTTTAATTGCCTTATTGTTGAAAGGTGTAAACTTTGCCTGCATTTGAGCACAAATTGAACGTATTAAAAATATTTTTCCACTTTTCCTGTTTTGAAAATGGGATTCTTGAAATATTGTTTCACTTAGATTCTCTGATTCCTGCTTTTCATATTTTGAGGATGTGATGCTTTTCTTTGTCTTTGGACTATTGCTCAAACAAAATAAGACATTTGATGGCATCACTGTTGGCTTTAGGACATTGTGACGGACATTTTCATGATTTTCTGACATTTTATAGACCAACCAGTTAATCAATTAATCAATAAATAATTATAGATTGATTAATAAAAATGAAGGAGTCTAACAGAGGAGACTCTGTAACATAAACTGCAGTGAAGAAAGTGAATGAAAGTTAAAGATATTTATTTGTAAAAGTCTGTAAAACTGAAACTATGAAGCTCATGCAGATATGAGGTTTAATGTGACTTTTATTAAAATGACGTGTGACATGAGAGAAGTTACTTCAACTTTATTGATCCCAAGCAGGAAAAATCTGCACTGAGAGTCCATGTAGAGTGACTCCTGTAGACGCGTCACAGCTGGACTTTGCTCTGATTGGCTGCGTCCCATCACGCCAGCGTTTCACTCGGCAGGTTTACCTCGTTTCAGATGAAAGAGCAGCTGCTTTCAGCCAATCATGGTGCCAAATTTGAAACATGAGATCATTTCCTCTCCTGTTAATTATGACACATTTTACTTGCCGCCGACGCACGAACATGCAGAACTTGTGCAAACACAATACATTACAATACATATTACAGTACCGGAGAGAATTCTAACAATGCTAAATTGATCCAAGATTGACCAAAAATGATCCATTAACCTCTAAACTTCACCCTGCAGTCAGCGGTGCTCCCTTGTTTCTGGGACTTTGAATCAGGAGAGTTTCTTTCCCATCAAAGTGTTGTCAGCTGAAGTAAAAAGGGTAAACTGTACAGATTGTTAATCTTCAAAGATCCTTCAAGGCAAAATTGAGATTTTGAGCTGTAAAAAACGGCAATGGCAGCCTGATGTGACTCCACCAACATCTCCACACTAATGAATCTTCAGAGATGTGGAACTCATGTGCATAAATGTAGAAAAATCACCAGAGCTTGTTATTTTTGATATATTTGTAGTCACCAAGTTAATACGTGTGATCTGGGAACATGTCGCCATCATTACAGCAAAGGTTGACAGTGCAGAAACACTGCAACAAGTTGTCAGATGATCAGACGTGATGTAAACAAGAAGTTTAGGCAGATTGTCTAAATGATGTTATTTAAAAGTAAAACTGAAGGCGAGCTCAACCAACATGTCAGTAATAATTTCTCTTCTACGGTAAATAAAGTACGTTAAAGTTGAACCAGGAAGTCGGTCTGTGAACTGTTGTGATGGATGTTTAAGTTAGACAGTTTTGGTTATAATTAAATCGTTCCCTAATTTTCTCCACCAGATAAATTTGGCAAACCTGAATGTTTGTGTGTAAAACCTTTCTGATTGTCTGACTGCTCGTGTTTCTCAAACGAGAGAGAAACCAGACAGCAGGTCATAATGTCGCCCCCACAAATGACTTATAGTTACGTTGGAGTGACAGACGCCATCTAGTGGCCGCAGTAGCTCTGACCTGCAGCGATGGCGGTGCAGTTCATATGACGTCGATAGATATACGTCGAGGTGGACGGTGGTTATAACCCAACACTTCCTCCTTCCTGTTTCCAACCGCGAGTCAAGACAATTCTGAGTGATCTGGGAAATAAACAACTTGTTATAAATTCTGCTCAAAATATAAACTGTATGTTTCTGTGTGCGTGTGAAGGCCGGATGTACAGCGGTGACTCACAAATACACGCCCAGGGTTAGGACTAAGTATAGGAGCTGCATGTGTGTGTGTCTGTCTGATGTGTGTGTGTGTGTGTGTGTGTGCACTTCACACACACACACACACACATACACACACACATCTGGCTGTCTGAACGATAAATGAACTTTGTTTATTTAGTCATTCACTCCACCGTTTCCTGCTTCATTCAGAACGTGTCAACATGTGGCCTCTTCACTCTATGACTCACACACACACACACACACACACACACACACAAGGCGGTGCTATTGAATGTAATTGCTGATGATGAGTAACACTGTCATTACCTGATACCCGGCTCGTTTCTGTCACCCAGGGCGTCTGAACCGACAGTCCTCACCAGCTGCCCTTTATTTAGTTAAGGTTGACTTAACGATATTTTCCTTCAAGGTGCGTGTGTGTGTGTGTGTGTGTGTGTGATGCATGTATCACTGTAATTGGTGGTGATAGAAGCTGTAATGAGAAAGGTGGGCAGAGTCTCAGACATGTTGTGCACTTCAAACGTCCCTAAAAGATAATTATGGTTTACAACAAGTTTCGTCATCGTTTCTATCGATAATAATGATATAATACAAAAGTTAGTTGTTGAGATCACTGTGAACACTGTAAACAAACCTTTTTTTCTTTCTCTTTCCTTTATTTAACCAGATAAAAAGTCTAAGACTAAGATTAAAATCTCTTTTTCGAGAGAGACGTCTGGCCGAGAGAGCAGCTGAAACATTATTATATCGTTAAATACAAACAACATAAACAGACAAATACAACATTCACACACTAACAAAGACTGAGCACAATATCCAGTTAATACAAGATTATAGCTTTAACTTTGTTGTTGATTAGAAAACTCTTAAAACAGGATTACCACTTTATTACAGTGTCAACCTGAAGGCAAGGTTCATCCTGGATCAGTTTTTCTTGTTTGTGGGTCAATAAGGTCTAAAGTGTGTCCAGGAGCTGGTTGCAGTTAAACTGTGCTGTAGATCCAAACAAATAGACTTTCAGATAGATGAGACTCTGTAGAATTTGAACATTTCTAACATGTGTTCCCAACAGTAAATGTATCAAAAAAGACACTGTGACAGACAGCAGTTTTGCTCTTAGTCCCTCAAACCTCAGACCTGATGCAGTTGTTCCTGAAGTGACCTTTTGAAGAGGTCGGTGTGCTGCAAGATTGGTTCAATTCCATTTTTTATCCACGTAAGCAGCACGGCTGTAGGGAGGATCAATGTCCGCTCGGTCCACCGCTTTGATCCAGACTGAAATATCTCAACGACTTGGATGGATTGCAATGAAATTTTGTGCAGACACTCAATGATTCCCAGACTTTGAGCCTCATGCAAGAACACTCTCTGACTTTTTTCTAGGCTGTTTGTTCCAAGTCAGATTCAACAAACTCTTTTAAAGGAAAAGGCTGCAATTTCTATATTTCTCTTAATGTCAACAAATCTCATGTGCAGCCAAACCATCAATGAACTGATCTATTAACAAGTATTGTGTTCGTATCCAGAGCCTGATATATCTTGTACCTCTGTGCTGTAGACCTCCGTTGTTGTCCAAGAACTATTAAAAACATGTCAGTGAGCCACATCACTGCACTGGTGGAGGTGGAGGTGATGGAGGGCTACAGATATCAGGGTGTTCAACAGGAAGTGACAGAGCAGACTCTACTTCTCGAGGACGTTTAGGTCCTTCAGTGTGTGCAGCGAGATGTTGCATATCTTCTACCAGCCTGTTGTAGTAAGTGCACTTTTCTTTGCAGCCATCTGTTGGGGCATCAGCATCAGAAACTGAACAAACTGATAAAGAAAGCAGACTCAGTGCTGTGATGGAGCCTCTAGAGCTGGTTGTGGAGAGAAAGATGTTGCTCAACATAATGGACAAAACTACACAACCGTCTGGTCTTTAGTCAGAGGCTCCTTCAGCTCAGCTGCATTAAAGAGCATTAAAAACCTGTAAAAACCATCCACCTCTGTACCGAGAGCAGAGACTCCTCCACAGAGTTGCACATTAATAGCAATATCTTGCCTTAAAGCTATTCTACTTCTTTATTCTACCTTTTTATTTATTATAGTACTTTTTGTATACATATATATTTTTTGGTAGTTCACACCTCATTGTGTGTTTTTGGGGATAAATGAAGTTCTCCATCTATCTTAAATGCTGCATTTAGGAACGTGTGAGATGATAGTTAATTTATCGGCTGCCGACATGTTATCACTAATGTCTCCAGCTGCACAGCAGTCAGGAACAGCAACTATCAGAACAATCAATGGAAAGATTTATGACACTAAATGGACTCAAAATTAATACTTTATATCTTAGCGCTCAGTACGGTCTGAGGCCTGAACCTGATCTGTCCAAAAATCAAATCTTCACTGGTTTCTCGTTCAGAGGACAAACTGTAAAATGCAACAACAGTCCCGAATGAGATCAAATAACATCTGAAAATAAAACACTCATGTTTGTGTTTCATGATGAAGAGCGACATCATCACTCGAACTGTGTTAGACAACAAACATGTGGAAAAGAGTCTAAAAGAACCTGTTTATCTTCTCAAACTCAGGCTTCATGCGACCTTGTTTACACACATTCATACAAGACGCAGCAGAGACTGAAGCAACAAGTCAGTCTGTTCCCTTTTGGCTCGTTGACCCTCCCCCTCCCCTCCTCTTCCTCCCCCCTCCTCTCTCTCTAACAGATAGCCAGTCAGGAAATTAAAAAGTGCGGCAGTAAGAGCGAGAGGCGTCTGCGTCGTCACAAACAGATAAAGCGGTTTATTGAACCCCCGGCAACAGAAAAATGCAATAAAGCAACAACAGGAAGCAGCGTATGGAAGCAGAGCTATAATTAGATGCTGGTGTTTGCCAGAGAGAAACACCGGAGTGGACGATGAGGAGAGAGATAGGCCCGAGGTGAGACAGACGCCCGGCGCTGCGTCCTCTGACACGGCTGCTTCGGTTTCTGTCTGTCTGTCTGCTGGAGTGAAGAAGAAAGTGATGCAGAGAGCTTCCTGTGCACATCAAAATCAAATCATATCAAAATAAAAATACAGAAAGGACAAATACAGAGCTGGACATCAGAAAATGACATAAAAAGAGCATAAACAGTAAAACAACTCAAACAATTAACTTCCTAAATTAAGTAATCTGTAAAAAATGACAGAAATGTGAGTAACCGGATTAAAAATAGATTAATATTCATGAAATTAATGGGTAAATTAATCCATAAAACTAAAAACATGATGTAAATCCTTAAAGAAACCGGTGGAGGAAATGAGTTAATGAATCTTTAAAGTCTTTAAATAAAAAAACTTCTTCCAGTTTTTCTACAATGAGACGTTTAGATTTTTATATTTAAGTTTCTCTGTTTTTCCTCCGCAGACGTGCTGAACGACGCCATCTTCGACGAGGACCACGACGAGATGGTGATCGTCAAAGACATCGACATGTTCTCCATGTGCGAACATCACCTGGTGCCCATCTTCGGCAGGGTGAGAGCTGCACACACACACACACACACACACACACACACACACCAGCCTGGTTTTCCAGAGAGCCGGATTAACAAACTCCGAGTTGATGAACGCTGAAATGGGAAACTTGTTGTTTCCAGATCAGCTGATCAGAATCAGATCAATCAACTCTATAGTTAAAGATTTAAAACATATAAAGATCAAAGACACAGAGACGTGACTGTAAGAATCTGATCCAGTAATAATGAGTTTGGTGATTTGCTCTTGAAAAGGCTTTGATTTTAAAAATCTACACACTGCAGCTGCACCACAATCCTGCTCACTTATGTTATTATTATATTATATATATTATATTAGCATGTAATCTCCAGTGTTATAGGATTGATGTTCCATCAGTGTAACCGATCACATCATGAGTGAAAGAGATAATTATTCATTGATTCTCCGTGTCTGAAGCTTCATTCTTTACATCTAAGATCAGACATTATGTGCAATAAACTGTCTTGTGTGCAGAGTCTCAGTGTTATAACAGAATAACATGCACAGGTTTGATTCTGGCTGAATTCACACTGTGTAATATTTGACCTTGAGGGCAAAAACTGCTGTTTTGAAAGAAAGAAATGACTGATGAGCATAAAAATGGAAACTTTAGAAAGTCCTTAAGTAACTAAACTAATATGAATAAAACAGTGTGTCTGGCTCTGTAAGAGGGAGGAGACAGAGAGAAACTCAGGGTTTGTTGAAGTAAACCTGCCAGTGAGCAGGTTAGCTTCACTGAGTCAGTTGCCATGGTAACCGATGCACAGTTTAAGTTAGCTCTCTTTCTGGAAGTGAAAACTCAGAGTTTTCACTAATCCTGCTTTGTGAAACAGGGCCGAGGTATCTCAGTATCAGTATATCAGTATATACTCGGTATCAACAGTGATGTCGCCTGATTGCAGGAGAAAACAGAAACTTCAATTTTCTGTCAGGAATCAGGGATTTTGAGAAAAATAAAAGCAATGAACTGGAACATGATGATAGAAATTGCAGACATAATGTATATTGTGTCATGTGGTTCCAGTCAAAGGTAAAGAGAAAGGTGAGGTCAGTGGAAAATGGCAGCAGAAAGTCTAAGTCTAAGAAACACAGTCAGCAGTTCATCCTCTGCTGGTGGAAAAAAACATTATTCAAATTTGTAGATCCTATCGTATGAACCCTCAAACTAATGTGAACGTTTTTTTAAAAGCCCGCTAGTCTGAAGGTGTTCATACTGTCCAACACTTTGGTTCAGATCAGATTTCTACTGGTCAGATCGTTCTGTGCTGTTAATATTCGTGACCTCCTGACCTTTCCTCCAGCACCATCATCACTCCAAAACCTTTACTATGACTCAGGAAATATCATGTAGATTGCTCTAAAATGATTATAATGATATATTTCGATGGATGTAATGAACATCGCAGTGTGTAGAGCCAAAATTTTTGTTACTATACTTCCACCGCAGCTCAACAGGGAAACACAAAGAGGGAATTTGATGCTAAAAAGACTGTAAATGTGTCAGATATCCACTTGATATGACTAACTCAGACTGCTGAAGCCTCATATAAGCTTCACATCAACTTTTAAACACATTTTAACGTTGTGCATTTGCAACAAGTGCATCTGGAGGGGGATCTATGAACAGGAGGAATGATTACAGCTCTTTCACTGTTCATATGGACGCCTGACTGTTGTTTTAAGACACAGAACCCATCCTTTAAGACTATCATCAGATTTTCAGGTTGTAGCTTTAGAGCGTCCTGGTCTCTTTCAGATAAATAAAAGTATCAGATCAGATCAGATTCATCGGATCCTTGTTAGTTTGGGAATCACAGTTTTTTATCACTGCTGAACTGTTTTTTTAATATGTTACCTTTAAAAACATGTTAAATGTGTCAGCAACTGATATGTTTGATTTTTGACAATATTCTTCGAGTAGCCCTTGAACATTGATAACATCATACAAAAAAAAAAAAGGTCACAACTATTGGAACATGGAAACAGATGTGTATCTAGAGAGACATTCATCTGGAGGTTTAAAAAACAGACACAGAGAACATGAGAAACAATCAGATTAGTGAGATCTGTTTATCCTGTGTTTGTTTTTTTGTTGTCAGCCTCCTCCTCCTCCTCCTCCTCCTCCTCCTCCTCCTGGCCTGCGCCTTTGACATCATTACTCTCCGCTAAAACCTGATTGGCCACTTCCCCCTTTTCTCTTTCTCTTTCTTTTCTTTCTCTGCTTCTCTTATCCCTCCATCGTCGCCTGCAGGTGCATGTCGTTTAAGACAATAGGGGCTGGCAGCTGATCCTTTTCCACCGGTGTAAATGGGCTCTGATGACAGCAGTGAATCACACACACACACACACACACACACACACAATTACCACACCTCCCATGTTACTGTGTGTGTGTGTGGTGGTCGTCAGGTGGTTGTTTATGTCCCTAAACCTCCTCCCTCTCTTGGTCAACGTCAGCTGCAGCGTCGCCTCTTATCCAGCCTCTCTCATCTGTCTGTCTGTCTGTCGTGTCTCTGTGACTCATCACACGGAGAGAGACCGTCTCCTCCTCCTCCTCCTCCTCCTCTTCCTCCTCCTCCATTGTTGGTCAGATGGTGTGCAGGTAGCCGCCGGCTGCTTGATAAACTGTTTCGATGTTGATCAGACAACAGGCGTTTATTAAAGACTGTCAATTACTTTGCCATCAGCAGACAGAGTCGCTGTCATATCAGTTGCTGAGAGAGTTTCAGGAGAGGAAACTACTCGCAAAAAAAAACATCTGTCCTTTGGTCTCATATTCAGTCTTTAAAGGCGGCTTTACGGAGCTTTCAGGTCATTGTTTATCTGTCCAGCTGCAACTTTACTGTTCTGGTTCACTCTCAGCGCTCTCATAGTGTCGTTTTTAGAGAAAAAGCTGTAAAAAGCCGCTGTACACTACCTGCTCAGCAGCAAACAGCAAACAGACACAGTTAGCTGTAGACTAGCTGGTGAACATAGTGGAGCATTTAGCAGCTAAAGAGACAGATATTTCCCTCAGGAGCTAAAAGAGAGTGAATATTGGACTTAGATTCACCAGGTGGACAGAAACTCCAAATGAATGATCATGTTGCTCCGTAACTGCTGGATGTTTAAATAAGAAACTGTTTGCTAACAAGTTCAACAACATAAAAGGTGACGATATGTCATGTTATGGATAAAAAATCAGTTAATGCAGGTTTAAGATTTATTATTTCTTTGCTTGTAGCACCGTGTTGGACTGACTGGTGGTTTTGTCTTTAGATGGACGATGTTCAGACTTTAGTTTTTGGACCACTGAGCAGCAGCATCACAAGCTATGAACTCGACAAGTTTTCATCTTATAAAACAATATCAATGATTTTTCTATTTACTCATCCAGCACACACATTATCATTCATTTGAGGCTGTGTTTTTGGTCACCTGATGAATATAACTCCAATATTCACTCTCTTTTAGCTCTTCCTCAAATGTCTTCTTTTGTCCCGACCAACAGTCCACAACCCAAAGATGTTCAGTTTACTGTCATTGAAGAACAGAACAAAACATATTAACATTTAAGAAGCTGGAATAAGAAAACTTTGGACACTTTTTCTTTAAAAAATGACTCAAAACGATGAATCAATTATGAAAATAGTTAATTTTCTGTTGATCTATTGAAATCTTTGCAGCTCTAAAACTTCATTCTACAGTTTTTTTTACTAGTTGTTTTTGTGGCCACCTGCTGAATATAAGTCTAATATTCACTCTTCTTTAGCTCTTGTTTTGGTCTCCACCAGCTCCTCAGACAAACATCTGTCTCTTTAGCTGCTAAGTGCTCCACATGTTCTGACTGAACCAGACAGGAAATGTGTCATAAAACCAAAACAATTGAAAATAGGCTGAAAAGAGTAAATCTCAGTGGAAACCTTTTTCACATCAGGGATGTGCAGAAACCCCAGTATTTGTATTTGTATCTGTATTTGTTGAGGCAGCAAAAAAATATTTGTATTTGTATTAGAATAAAAGTGGAAAGAGGCTTAAAAACCCGTTTTTTTCCCAGATCATAGACGACTGTTCTGACTACTGAGCTACAACTTTACTCATCACCTCATTGCAGACAGACCTCTATATATATTTATATATATTTGTAAAAAAAAACCACTATTTGTGCTTTGCTGAATAATGTATTTGTATTCAGGCACACCCCTATTTCACAAACAACACACTACATGTTTGATTTAATGTGTAAAACCTTTATTAGTGGCTCTTTAAAGGTCAAATCTAAGAGGAAACCCCTCTCGTTCTAGATGATTTTCTGGTTTTAGGAAACTTTTCTGCTTTCCTGCAGTTACTCTCCAACCGTGATGATTCCTCTCATTCTTTAGTCTTATGTTTTTCTCGCTCTCTCTCGTCGTTCACAGCACGAAATAAGCGTGAGCAGATAAGTGAAAAAGCCGCCGTCACAGTCGGCCTGTTTGATGTCGATATATCAGGCCGCTGCAGCAGAGAGCGGAAGAAGAGAAGAAGAATTGGAGGAAAAAGGAGAAAAAGAGATCTTTGCACGCTTGTTGCCGCTGCCCTTTCTCTCGTCTTGTCAACAAATTGCGTTTGACATTTGAGTGGAGCTCGTGTGTGTGTGTGTGTGTGTGTGTGTGTGTGTGTGTGTGTGTGTGTGTAAGAGAATTAGAGCCTGCAGCCATCCACAGCACTGATTCCCCGGCCGATGACTCCGGCTCTTCCTCCTCTCGTCTGCCGCTCGTCCACCTGCTCGATCGGCTCTCATCTGCAGCTTTTGTCGTCCTCCTTTCGGCTTCGTCGGTCAAATCAAAGCCGACGTGTCTGATAAACTGTCAGTTACGTTACGGAAAAAACACCTGTTGTATTTATAAGTAAATGTTAGTTTATTTGTTAGTTAAGATTTATTTATTCATAAAATCTCACTGAGATCAAGATCTAGTTTGTGAGAGAGACGGTTCATTCACACAAAACAATCCTCACAGACACAAATATCAACTAAGAGTCTCCAACTTTAATCTGTGTTCTTGTTAATTTCAGTAGTTCCAGTTCAGTATAACAGCTGATAATCCAGATTAAAACATTTCAACTCACTAAACAAACTCCAGATTTGGTTCAGAGGAGGAAAACATGTGAAAAAAAGATGAGAAGAAGACGTCCCTCCTCCTCACAGATGAAACATTTTATGGATATTTGTTTAGTTTGTTGTGTTGTTATGATGTTTGTTTTGTTATTATGAAGCTAATCAGAGATGTGACAAAACAAAAATTAAAACTACAATTAGATTGGTTGGTTAATTGAAGTCTGGCAGGAAACTCTGCAGCCTGCAGACGCTGCTCTGAACGAGCATCACTCTCTCTCTCCTCATTTCATGTTTTTTCATTTGACACTGAGGCGACAACAACTGTGTTCTTCATACAATAATTTAAGGAGCCGCAAATGTAATAATTCATACTCTCAGTTTCATAATTTACACCCTCCTGCGTGCTCGCTCACTTACGGATCACTTGGATTTAATTTAAGGTTTTTATTTGGATCTCGGACTAAAATATGGATTTACTTATGAAATTCCTCAGGCTGACTGAATGTGTTTGGTGTTTCCCACAAGAGGAAAACACTTAAATCAAGAGCACGAATTATTAAATTGAGAGCACAACATTTTTTTTTATTTCTCTCTGTAGCCTCTCGCAGGCTGGAAGAACTGATAGTTGGTGAAAAGTAAAATTATGTCTTGTGTGTGTTGTAATTCTAACAGTAATAAAACGATTCAAATCATATTCAAAGAGCATAAAACATAAAATGCAACGTTACAACCAGCAGCTGGTGAAGTTATGAGTGTGCACTTGTATTTATTTTTGTTAGGTGTTGCTTTTTTTGCTTTTTGATGTGTTTGTTTTTGCAAAATTTGGCTTTAAAGAATAAAAAGACATTATTATCAGTCACACAGAGCTCCATCTAAAAGCTGCGTAATGAGACAGCTACAGGAAAGGTCACAAAGGTCACTAAATCATCAGTGGTCATCCTCTCGGACCATCTGGGACGTCACAGCAAATTTTATGGAATTTTTTCACCTAAATTAACATGTGAGAGGAATCAGCAGCAGGTTTCACAGCAGTCAGTGACGTTTTTAGGCCTGAAACATCTAATAGCTCTAATAATAAAAATACTCCACAACCTGTCAACATCTTCACTTGTATAAAATACTGAACATGTTTAATTTATTTTCCGGCTCTGTGCAGGTTCACATCGGTTACCTCCCCAACAAGCGAGTTCTGGGCCTCAGCAAGCTGGCCAGGTGAGGATGTTTACTTTAATATGATGGACTGTGTGTGTGTGTGTGTGTTAGTGTGTGTGTGTGTGTGTGTTAGTGTGTGTGTTGTTCTGGGGTAGTGTTTAATTGGCCATCTTAGGTGTGTGTGTGTGTGTTTGTGTGTGTGTGAGCTAGTGTGTATTTAAGCTGATTACTAAAACGTGCGTGTGTGTTTATGTGTGTACTAGTGTAGAATCTGATCCCGCTGACCCCAATACCTTTAGGCTTATCGTACTAACACCCCACACACTAACCCAGTACTACACACACACACTAACCCAGTACTACACACACACACACTAACCCAGTACTACACACACACACACACACACACACTAACCCAGTACTACACACACACACACACACACTAACCCAGTACTACACACACACACACTAACCCAGTACTACACACACACACACACACACACACACTAACCCAGTACTACACACACACACACACACTAACCCAGTACTACACACACACACACTAACCCAGTACTACACACACACACACACACTAACCCAGTAGTACACACACACACACACACACACACACACACACTAACCCAGTACTACACACACACACACACACACTAACCCAGTACTACACACACACACACACACACACTAACCCAGTACTACACACACACACACACACTAACCCAGTACTACACACACACACCCCACACACTTACCCAGTACTACACACACACACACACACACTAACCCAGTACTACACACACACACACACACACACACACACACTAACCCAGTACTACACACACACACACACACACACTAACCCAGTACTACACACACACACACACACACACACACACACACACTAACCCAGTACTACACACACACACACACACACACTAACCCAGTACTACACACACACACACACACACACACACACACACTAACCCAGTACTACACACACACACACACACACTAACCCAGTACTACACACACACACACACACATTGATGACAACAGCTAGTTAAGTCACATTTCTAAGACAAAATGAAACTTTTGAACCTGTAAAATGTGATTCTGAACGGATCTTTAAAGGGAAAATTCAGTTTGATACAACTTTTATCTTTATTTTTGTCAAATTAATCAAATTAGTAACTGAAATCATTTAAAGTTTAAACATCATTTAAAGTTCTTGTAAAGTGAATTCATAGATTTGTTTCTAAATAAATTTCACCATTTCTGTGTTCCTGATTTGTTGGGCGTGGCTAAAACGGCTATACTATGACGGCGTAATGGCGTGACCGGCATGACCCCGCCCCCCCTCCACTATATAAGAACGAGAGCGCCCTCACATCAGCGGTTATCCCGCTCAATTATGAGTTATTATTACCGTTTCTACTTCGACAGCGTACAGTTTGCTAGCCCCGAACACGCGTCCTCTCTGGATGCCACAATTTAAATAACAGCTTGTTATTTAAATTCCCAAAAAATGAGGAGATGAAGAAACAAAGTGGATTGATTTTGTGAAGAGTTACGTTGATGGAGAGCTGAGGATCATCAGAGACGACCGGGCTTCACGGATAAACCGAATAAGAAACAGACAGATGTTCATACAGGTTGTAAACAAACATCATGTTAGATAAACTTATGGAAGAGAAAATGAATTTATTATCCAAACATTCATCATTTTTCCTGTGCAATGAGAGCTTTTATAACCAACATCTCAGATGTGCTCAGACTGAAAACAGCCCTCCGATCCAGGAAGTCTGGAGTCGATCTGCGATTCTTCTGAAACGTTTCCGACGCGTCTGTTCTTCAGCGGCCTCCATTTTTCTTGTTTTGCAAACATATTGATACAATACACATCCGCAGCTTGTTTAGATTTGGTAACAGATGCTTCGTGGCCGTACTCGACGATGAAAACCCTTCATCGCCTCTAACTTTAGAGCATCTTCACTTTTATGTCTGTTAGAACCGGAGATCTGCAGACCTTCAGTACGACAGTGTTCGCTCCATGTCAGTATATGTCAAAAAGAGTGAGTTTGGTCACATTACATTCATCTTTCAAGATCATTTTTTTGAAACATGCAGCTTATCACATCACATCAGAGAGAACAGAAGGATATGATGATATACGTATGTGATGTAATGATGTTTTGGAGATGATTGTCGGTGCTTTTCAGAAGATTATTGACATGCAAAACATCTGCAGCGATTAGTCAAGCGACAGGAAGTTCATCTGCAACTATTTTGGCCGTTTTTAAAGGAAAAATGTCAAACATTTCCTTGTTGCATCCTTCTGAAATCTGAGGATTTGAAGCTTTTATGCGTCATCTATGATAATAAACTGAATATCTTTGGATTTTGGCCTGTTGATCAGACAAAACGAGGATGTTTTATTACTATTTCCATCTGCACTAACGTCTACAGCGAGATCTGAACTGCATCATCGTCATCTTTTTAAGCAGCATTTCTTCTTCCAGCGTCCTGTCTTTCCGTTACGTATGTAAAGTACATCCCGCCGCTCCTCCTGCAGCCCGTTTGGTCTTGTGACATTTTCTCGGAGGTGGAGGGGGGTCTTCAGTTGTCCAAAGCGGTTTTCCTCACAGAGAAGATCAGCAGGTCGAAGGGGAAAACCGGGTCGTTTCTGCTTATCGGTTCATTTTCCGTCTGTTGGCTCATCAGACGAGATAACGGCTGTAAAATGAGTTTGTTTGTTTTTTAGCTCGGTGTTTATTTTGATGCAGAATAAAATGTTTATTTTAATCTTTCCTTCTCTCTCCTCTCAGGATTGTTGAAATCTACAGCCGCAGACTACAAGGTACAAACAGATGTTTTATTTATTTTGATCTTCATGCTGTTCAGAGTTCAGTGTTTTCAGTGTTTTCAGTGAACCG